>NW_023336187.1:2145971-2236990 GCF_012550715.1 Geosmithia morbida
GGGGGGGGGGAGGGTGAAGAGGGCTGTGTATCTACTTACTACGTATACTCTCTCTCTCTCTCTCTCGTACAAAGTACCGCAACTCCACTCCACCCTCAAACCCGACGGCGCGTCTGTATCTTTCACGATGGAGGGCGGGAGAGGGAGAAGAGGCGTGTCAATCCCGTCCCGTCGTCTGTTCAGAGTAACCTGGCAGACCAGTTCACGCCCACGGGGAGGATGGCGCGAAAGTCAAGTTGGCCGACTTTTCAACTCGAAGACATGGGAACATGGACGAAGGCCGTCCTTTGCCGCCCTGGCCGCCAGGTCCAATTAACCTCGACCTCCTTCCCCCTTCGCCCGTCCTCCACCGGCCTTGAAGCGGGACGCCCCCCCTTCGACTCAACCTGCTTTCTCGTGTACGTCTTCCATCTGAGGGAAAAGCCCCCCTGTGGACGAATGAAGAGTACAGGAGGCCGTCCTGTATGCAATGCGGTACTGCGGGACAAAGATGCTGAGGAAAATCAATACACTTTCTGAATACGCTCTCATCCTGTTGGTCAAACTGCCCGGCCGGGAGGACTTGTCTGAGAAGAACACCAATACCAACGCTCAAAACACCATGCTCGTGCTCCACAGAGTAGAACGTATGTGACGTAGCCCGGAGGAAGTCACTTGGGCTTGCCTTCCGAGCAGGAGAGCTGCTCTGAGAGTAGGAAGCTTCCCGAGTAGTAGGAAACGAAGATAAATAGCCCTCCTTGTCGTCAGTTTCTTTGTTGGATTTCTTCCATCCCCCCTACGCTTCTCTCAATCCAGCTTGTATACACATACTATAAACCCCCTCTTCTTTCCTTTTTTTTTCCTAAACTCTTTTCAAAAGATACTCTCTCTCTCTCGGCACCTTCCACAATGTCTCGACTCGCCAAGGCCTACAGCCTGACCAGTACCAATGACACAAAGGACCTCTACGACAAGTGGGCGTCCACCTACGACAGCGAGATGAGCAGAGAAGAAGAGGACTACGTCGGTCCTGCCCTGGCAGCCGCCCACATCCTCCAGCACCTGGGGGCCGAGGAGATCGGACCCGATGTCGAGATCCTAGACGCCGGCTGCGGCACCGGCCTGGCCGGCATTGCCCTGTCCCGGCTGGGCGCCCGCAAGGTCGACGGCGTCGATCTCAGCCCCGGCATGCTGGACGTTGCCCGCAAGGCCGGCGTGTACCGCCACCTGGACACGGCCGACCTGTCGACGCGCCTCGTCCACGACGACGACCGCTACGACGTGGTCTGCTGCGTCGGCACCCTCACCCAGGCCCACGTCGGCCCCGTCGTGCTTGACGAGTTCGTCCGCATCGTCAAGCCGGGCGGTTACATCGTCGCCACGATCCTGGGTAGCATCTATGTGTCAGGTGGCTACGAGGCCAAGATCGAGAGCCTCGTCAACAGAGGCAAGGCTAAGCTCATCAGTGCCGAGATGGAGGATTACCGCCGCAAGGCCAACATTCGCGCTCGCATGGTTGTCATCCAGGTCGTGTGATATGCCTTACCGATCTTGTGTTTTTTTTTTTTTTTTGGTGATGAATCGTCTTTTCTTCTTCTTTTTTTTTTTTTTCCGTTTTCATTCATCGTTATTGTGTGATGGACTTATATATGCCCCTTTTGAAATGAAAGGAAGTGAAGAGTCGTCTGTGACGATAAGTGAGCGCATGGCAAAGCCCTCCCCCCTCCCCCTTTGTTTTCATCAACAACCGACCACCGGTTCCCCAGGAAAGCCTCGAGGAGTTAGCGCAGTGACAGTGACATGATTGAAAACAAAACAAACAGGGGAGGTTTCCCTTTTCTTTCTCAATCCTGAAATATCCTCAAGAATCTTTGCGCTTCAAATTAGACAGTAGCACTCTCTGTGCGGCGATGACATTGCTCAGTTGGGATGTGATGCCGTATCCTTAAAAATGCTGGAAGACCGATTGTCTATTATTACTTCGTCTACACAGGAAGATAGGCAACAGATAGCTCGGCCTTGTCGATACTCGACGATGAACTCGTGGGGGTCATCATCCCAAGTGCGGGGAAATCGTAAACAGAACCGCTTGCAAGGGGGGACACCCTTGATCGGTCGCGGGTGATCGCGTAATGACAGGTCCTCGAGATGGGTCTGCCCAGGTGTCGCGGCTAGCGTTACTTGCTGTGCTCAGTATCAGTATTCGATGTACATCAGGGTTAAGACGACAATGCGTCTATATGCAGGCTTTGGTTACTCTGTTCCCTCTTTTCCTTTACCTTGTTGTGCTGCTGAAGCTCCTCTGCACCCTCGAGTACCGGCCCGTCACATTGCCGCTCGGCTTTCGCAGCTGACAGCTTCGAGCAAAGCTTCCACACTTCCAGTTCTCGACGACATCTGTACACTATCTTCTCTCTCTCCAATCTCTTACATTGTTTTCCTCTTCCGTTTTCCTCTTCTCATTCATAAAGTGCCTTGCTGCGGGTTCTTTGATACAAGTACATCCACCTTGCCGCCTCCTACAAGTTTGAATGACCAACTGCAACTTCCCTCAGACCTGTCGTCGGAAGCTCGTTATCCCCACGAGAACTCTTAAGAGGAGCAGGGCCCATCTGCCGACATCTCTTTCATACAACTGCCTCGATCATCGTGAAGATCATGAATGAGCGGTCCTGAAAATTGGCCCGGTGGGGTTTCAGGGGAAACCTTGCCTTGTTCGATGCCCGCCACGACTTGCTCGACGCTCATCGATCGAAACGCGTCGAGGGCAAGGCACTTTCTTCCATCATCACAGGAAACGCTACGGTGAAGCAGATCGTTGCGTGACCCTGTAATCTCGGGCATAGCTATGCCGCGAAGAGCCCGTGAGGGAGAATGCGCCCAAGTCCATGCCAGCTATGTACTCGCACTCGGTCCTTGACGACTCTGATGCTCCCGGTCTTGCCGAGTAAGAGCAGGACGAGAGCGATACCGGGCTCTCGCTCCGAAGCCACGCTGGGATCCAGAGTCGCTGGATCCTTGCGATCGTCGGAAAGGGAAAGCAGCTGGTGGCCGAGACCAGACTCCCTGCCCGAGGAAGACGCAGCATCCGGTGGGCGCAAACTCCAAAATCCCGAGTCCCGAATCTGCATCCTCGGAGTCATCAGACCATACCGACAGTTTGGGTGAAGTTGTGAGAAATGATGAGTAGCATCAGTATTCCGCTAATTTTCGATGTCTGCATGCAAGGACCAAGGTTGACATGTAGTCCTTCTAGAGCCACCGCCATGTGAGACGCACGCAGGAACCTCGCATATATTGCCAGCCATGTGACGTCTGACGGTACCCGTCTACCCATCTCACATAGCTCTTCTGGGCAATCCTTTTCTGTCACGGATAACCCCACATGCTCTCGGCCGTCAGGTGTTGAGGGGGTTGGCAGTTTGGCCACTCATAGCAGCAGTCGCCATCATATGTATCCCCCTGCGTCATGGGTCGCCCCTCTCTAGGGGGGGCGTTTCGAACCAAGGGGAGACCAAGTGATAGCTCACAAAAAAAAACAACACGATGAAACTTCAAGAAGCATAGTCCAAGGCCAGGGGGGACCGCCTAGGTAACGTAGAGGGCTTACAGAGGTGGACCGAGGGACAAGGCGGGCAATACATACATGCTATGCTGAGATGGGGTTAGCGAAAGAAGTTGCAGTTGCGTAGAGGGACAAGGTAGCACATCGCTCATATTATATGCAGGCTGTTATTAGAGAGCCGAGTGATGATTCAACTTGTGTGCAATAAGCAGAATTCGTAACATCGTCGTATGCATGTAGTACATGCAGTGGTATCAGAGGAGAAGGAGAATGATGGTATCATCGAGTCCAATTAATGTCAAGCATTCAATCGTGCGCGGGTGAGTCACGTGACGTACCTCGAGGCCCTGGCTGGCCAATAGGAGCGATGAAGTCAAAGGCGGGCACTCGCGCACCACCCAGCTCTCCCGCATCCGAGCATTTTCCTCACCACCGTCACCACACCACGCATCGCCACCAGACAGCCCAGCAGAAGACGCTCTTTGGGTCCTGTGGCCGACCTCTGTGGTGTCGCCTCTTCTTACTCTTTTCCCTTCTTTCTCTTCTCCTTCGCCTTCTTTTTCTTCTGCACCTCTTTCATACCTCTTTCGCTTCTCTTTCTTCTCCACGGACAAGCCTCATACCCTTGTTCCCCTACATTCTGTTTCCAGTTTTAGGTTGACTTCCAACATTCGCTTCGCTCTCCCACCCGCTGGAGCCTTGCGCATGCTGTCGTCGTCACCACTAGCCCCGTTCATCTCTTTCTGTCCCGAGGCATGATGATAGTTTCGAGTGTTTTGTGCTCATATAGATATCTCTCCTCTACCTAGTGGTCAGTGCTCTCCCCATGTCCAGCTCAACAAACGTGGCGTCTTTCCTCCATTGGCGCGCCAACGTTTCACAAACGTCCATCTCTCGAAATATAGCTTAAACCCTTTTCTGACTCATCTTCTTGTCACAGTATCAGCGAATAAGAACAAAAAAAATATAGCCAATCTTCAAAGGAGAACAAAACCGACAAGCATCGTTACTCACAACACACACCTACCATTACCATGTCATTCTTCGGCTTCGACACAACGAGCCACGACAAGGCAAAGCCCGGCTTCTCCCAGGCCCATGACCCCTTTGCCGGTCTCTCCGGGCGGGATGCCGATGTCGATGATGCCCTCGAGTTCGAGGACACTTACGACGGCCTAGGCGACCAGCTCGATGACGCCGACGACGCCTTCAACGATGACACCTTTGGAGGGGGAGATGTAGGTGGTGCGGCTGCCGCCAGCAGCCACCAGCTCCCGTCGTCCGGCAAGGTTGGCAAGGACTTTGACTTCTTTGGCCAGACAGCTAAGGTGTCCGGTGCCATCGAGGAGGAACAGCTTCGCTTCGAACGCCAGCAGCCCACGTCGAGGGTGACTTCCTACCCGGTCCAGCCTCAGGTCCAGCCTCAGCCCCAAGGCAGCTACTACAGCGCCCAGCCTACGCAGCCGAGCTACCGCCCCGCACGTACGGGCTACGAGAAGTACAAGGAGGCAGAGCCGATGCCTGACCTCAACGTCGACCGCAGCATCTGGGGGATCGGACCCGCCAAGACGGCCCCCCAGGCTGAACCTGCCCCGGCCCACCCGAGCCAGCCCTCCGGGTCGAGGAAGGTCTTGAGCCTGGAAGAGGTCGAGGCTGCCATGCGCCAAAAGTCCGCGACCCCTGCCCAGGCTCCTCAGCCGTTCCCACCTCAGATGCCTGCTGAGGTGCCTTACGGCCAGGTTCACCCCGCCTACCAGTTCCAGCAACTCCAGCAGATTCAAGAACAGCAGCAGCACTTCCAGCAGCAGCAGGCTCAGCAGCAGCAGCAGCAGCAGGCTCAGCAACAACAGGCTCAAAAGCAGAAGACTCAGCAGCAGCACGGGCAACCGGTCACTATCCTGCAGAGACCCCAGAGTATCCAGCAGCCCAAGGCGACGCCCGCTGCTCAGGCCATCCCGCCTCCTCAACCCCGCCATGATCAGCCCCTCGCTCCTGCCGTCCACCCGACACAGATACTCCAGAATCCCAACCGCATGTCCGGCGATGCGACGCGAGCTGGCCACCAGGCGAACCTGTCTCAAGGTGTCTTGTCCGGGATCGCGCAGCTCCAGGCTCACCCTCACCTCAGCCAGATGTCTGACGAGGAGAAGCTGGCCCTTATGGACCAAGAGACCAAGAGGGCTAAGCGCAACCACAAGATCTGGCTTCTCTCCAAGGACAACGGCCTCATGACGCCCCAGGACAAGAACTTCATCACCCGCATCCAGCTCCAGCAGCTGGTGTCGGCCACTGGAAACCCCACGGAGCAGAACACGGATGCCGCGCTGGCCGAGGACTTCTATTACCAGGTTTACAGCCACATCCGCGCCGGCCACCGCCAGAACCCTAGCCAGCCTCTGAGCAACTTTGCTCAGACGTACCTCTTCCAGACGGGAAGTCGTCATGGTGGCATGCGTCGTCAGGGACGACCAGCCGAGAACCACTTCCAGCGCATGGAGCAGCAGGTACAGCGAGCCGTCGAGGCGGCCAAGAACAAGCCCAAGAACCCGCAGCTCGTCATCGAGGGTAGCCTGGGCAAGATCTCGTTCAGCAACGCCAAGACGCCCAAGCCCCTCCTCAACATCAAGCGTACCGAGAACGAGTCGCCCCGTCCGCACGGCGCCAAGAAGGCGACGACTGCCGGCCTGGACCGTCGATCCGTCCTCCGCAACGTCGAAAAGGTCTACACCACGCTCATGAAGATCGAGGACCACGTTCGCCTCATACCCCCGCCCCCGACTGAGGTCATGGATGAGGAGCTTCAGAGGAGCCACGTGGAGTGGAAGGCTACCCTGGATGGCTACCTCGCTCAGCTCTGGGACCAGCTGCAGGTCCACCACCCCGTCGACGTCGTCGTCCCCCACCCCTTCATCGCCTTCCTCTCGTGCGCCAAGGGCAAGAAGGCGATCCCTCGCATCTTTCCCCACCTCGACTTCGAGAAGCGCACCACTATCCTGACCCTGATCATCTACCACCTCGACCAGCTCGACGTGGTCCAGGGCGCCGTCACGGGCTCAGACACGACGCTCAACTCGAGGATGCGCGAGAACATCGAGCTCTTCGTCTCAGCCGTCATGCCTTCTCTCATGCAGTACTTTGGCGACACTGGTCTAGACATCGTCGACGGTCTTCTGAACCTCTTTGCCATGAAGCTCAACGTCGACATGATTGCCAAGACGAGGATCGGCGTTTCCATGCTCACACTGATTCTCAGCCGCGCCGTCCTCCTGAAGCAGAACGGTGCCGGCGGCCCCGAGCAGTGGGAGAAGTGGTGAGTAGCACGCACCCGTCTCGCCATGTACACTCCCCATCAAGTAAACAGCATGCTGACACTCTACCCTCCAGGGACCACACCTTTGAGACCTTGTTCAACAAGCTCGAGCCGTCCCTGCCCAACATCTTTCCCGGCAGCGTCAACACGGGCGAAGACGTCTACGTCTGGCAGCTCCTCGCTGCCATGGGTGTCAGCGCCAACCACGACCAGCAGACGAGGCTCGTGCTGGCCGTCAAGGACCGCGTCCTCGACACAGTCCAGCTCTCCAAGACTCTCCCTGCCGCCATGGCTAGCGAACGTCTCGGAAGCGTCAATCTGTTTATGCGTGCCATCGGACTCGATGTCGAGCTACTTCAGTAAGAAAGAAGCAACGCTCTACCTACACAACTCCTCCCCATGATTCCTCCGAGCAAAGGCGGCACATTTCTCCCGATTTCTGTCTTACTGTTTCTCTTCCCTCCTCTTTTGGCTTGTCCTCTTTTTATCTTTTACCATATCCTTTGAACAATAAAAAAAAGACTCCATGGGGACAAGGCTCTTCGAGTTGGTGTGTTGTATACGCTTGAGGCTTGCGGGTAGTCTCTAGTGGCTATGAACAGACACACGCACACAACGATGGAAAGGATCCTTCTTATCATGATCATCTCTTTTCTTGCCTTCTCTGCTTGGCCTGGGAATATTAAGGGGTGCTGTGCTGTACAATATGCTCGGGCCGGGGAGTTTCTCACGGCTGCTGAACATTCTGACCATGTACCTGGTACCATACTATATCATTACGACCCATTCACTTAACGCAAATTTCCGGTAACGCAAGGAAAAGCAAGGAAACGAGGGTCCCGAAGGGTATTATTTTTATTCCCGCCGCGGGACCATGTGCTGGATTGACGATGATGGCTGAGGTCTTAGTTGCCTTACGAAAAAATGAAGTAGAAAAAGTATCGGGAGTCATCTTTCCACGCGTGCACGGCATCATTTTTTTTTAATCGAGGTGGCATTAAAAATAAAGTAATACTCGATCCACCATGGGCAGCAGTGACGTGGGAGTCAAAAGAGATGGAAAACGAATATCGAAGAAAGATGCACCAGATTTGCGCCGCTGTGATGAATGATGCTGTGAAGGGAGGGGGGGGGGGGATATAATAAAGCCAGGTACATCTACCATTCCATGCGTATGGATTTAACCCCAACCCCAACCCCAACCCCAACCCCCCTTTGGATAAATCAAATACATAAAACTATACCCCCTCCTTCTTCTATGCTCTTCTTCTTCTTCTTCTTTTAATTTGATTGAATTCATTTATGGGTTTAATTTAATTCTTCTTTCCACGTTGGTATATATCATGTTGAGCCTCAAGCCTTACGCGCCCCTCTCCTTGCGCCGGCGGCAGCACCCCCTCTGGGTCTGGTAGGTCTGGAGGCCGACCTGGCAGCCTGTTCGGCAGCGAGCTGCTGGGCCCTCGCGGCGGCGGCGGCGGCAGAGGCAGCCTGACGCCTGGCCTCGGGGTCGGTCTTCACTTCTGCGGCCACGTCGGCCTCGTCGTCGTCCTTCCTCTTGCGTATCCCGCTCACGGCCTCGAGGAGCTGTTCGTCTTCCCACCTGGAGACGAGGTTGGGGACGTGACCTTCCAGGATGGGCACCTCATCATTGACCACCTCATCTTCTTCTTCTTCTTCTCCTCCTCCTCCCTTGCCTTCACCATTTTCTTTTTCCTTACCCTTGCCCTTCTCTGTACTGCTGACGGTGGCGGCTGGGATGATGGGTTCCTTGGGTTGGAGGAAGAGGGACTCGTTGTAGACTTCCCACGCTGCCTCGTCATTCTCGTCGGTGTAGCGGAGCTTGCGCCAGTGCTCAGACTGGGCGGCGCGGAGGCGGTCGGCCATGGTCTCTGTGCTGACACCGTCGGTGTCTGACGTCGTCTTGACGGTCATGTGGATCGCCTTGGCGCTGGCGCCGGCAGCGCCGGAGGCGCCCGAAACGCCGCCTGCGCCCGCACCGGCTCCGCCCGAGTCGCCCCCCGCTGTGCGGCGCTCGAGTTGCGTAGAGGCGTCTATGTGGTGTAGCTGCGGGCGGAGGTGGACGAGGGACGAGGCGGGTGTGAGGTGTAGGTTTTCTGTTTGTCATCCAAGTCAGTTTTTTTCTCTCTTTCTCTTCTTTTTTTTTTTTAAAAAAAAAAAAAACTCTTTGTAGGATGGGCTATTGTTGATCTATAGGAGGGGATTGGAAAACGCACTTCCTTGAAACACGCCAACCATGTACTGCACGTCATTGACCTCTGGGTACTGCCCTCCCAAGGTCTGCGTGGTGAGCGCTTTGCCCTGGCGCACCGCCTCATTCCAGTCGATGGTGACATCGTCGTCGTCATCGTCCAGGGCGTCCGACTTCCTCCTGCCGGCGCCCCCCCGCTGCTGCACAGCGCCGAAGCCGAAGCCGCCCGCCAGTCCGTGGCTGCCGCCGTTCTTGGCCGTCATGGACGCGTTGAGCGACCGGCCCCACCGCACGCCCTTCTCACGATCATACACGCCCGGCGAGCTGTCCAGCGGCATGTCCACCTCTACCATGCCCGTGCGGGCCTTGAGGCGGAGCTCCGTCGGCGGCGGCCGCGGCTGCTCATCTGTGCGGTTCGGGTGCTGAAGGACCAGAAGGCGTCGGCCGAACGGGAGTGAAGGGTTCAGGAAGACGGGGTATGTGGCTGTGATGGGGTCGTCGTCGTCGTCGTCGTCGTCGCCGACGTCGTCGTGGGGGACACTGCCCTTGGCGGGGTTGGCTGGCGCTACCGGTGGGCGCTGCTCGTCTGGTGCCGCCTGGTCGAGGTCCATCCCTTCCGATCTTGAAGAGTTAGACATTCTGTGCCCGCATTCTTTGGGCGATTAAGGAAAAACAGAGAAGGAACGGCTGAGTGCGACTGTTTGAAACTTGGGCAGACAAAGAGTCTCGAAAGCTTGGTTATCATGAAAGTTTCGGTTCAAGGTCAATTGAGGTGGTGGGGCACGACCTCCCAAAAAAAAAAAATCTTATCTTATCTCTTATCATGAATCTTTCTTATCGGGACTGACATAACAGTGATAACACACATCGGACCCACAGGGCTGAAAACAGGTGCCAGGGCGTGTAAGTGGGGGGAGACAGGGGTGCTGGATCTTGGGTGTCTTGGTATATAGAATTCGATATTGTTCTGATCGAATATGGGTTCTGGAGAGGGACTTGGGGGTTGTTGACAGACAAGTTGTGTTATAGGTCGGGATTCCTGCCACATTTGGATGCGGGTACTATACTACGATATGTGACCTTCCGGCCGCGGCGGCATATGCATATACGCATTGTTTCACCCGAGATGCCTTGCACGTCGTGAGCAGACGACCTTTACCCAGGCTGCAAACTTGGAGTGACGTGAATCCAAGAGATATTCCAGTAGAGGCATTAAAAGCCTTGGGATACCTTGAATCTATCCATTCATCTACTTACATATCGGAGAATCTCTCTCCCATTGTGACGGATGCTTACTATCCACCAAACACACACAACCATAGCTACCGACGCGAGTACTTTTTCAAATAAGTCACCGGTCATCGGATACCTACCGGAGATTCCCCAAGGCAAAAAGTTCAGGATGCATATTCCAAGAGAGATGCAGCACGACGGTAACTGCCACTGTGCTGACGGCGTGCCCATCAACTGTCCGCCCCAAGGTCCGGTCACTGTCTCGGAGTGTACCATGGTAGCTCTGCTCACGATGGTCCTGTCAGGTGGTTCTTTGGGCGTGTGCATCTACCTTCTCACGCTATACAGTGAAAAAAAAAGGGAACGTGAAACTGTGTATGGATACGGTGAATACGTATTCTTTGGAAAGGATGGGAATCATCTATGGTGGTGGTGCAGCTAGTGTTGTCTAAGACGACAAATGGTTTCTGGGAGTTTACGGTTACGATGAGATAGGCAGAACGGTCAATTGTTGGGACCTGTACGTTTGTTGATCACAGTCTCCTCTCGGCAGATAGAAGGCATTCTGTCCTGGACTCTCTTTTTTTCATGGATAATAAATAATACATGCTTATGTGTCCCTGTTCCTGTTCCTGTCGTCGTATCAAGCCATCATTTCTGGTCCGACTAATTAAGCCTAAACCCTACGACGCGAAACCCTAACCCATCCATCCGGATAACCCAGATGATCTCCTTCGACGTTTCTGGATTCACTGCCTCGGACATGGGCTTGTTGGCATGTTGGATAAGAAAATCCCTAGATTTTCATCTGACAGCTTCTTGAAAGGCCGCTCGCGCCGCTGCATGAAAGGATCGCAATCCTGGTCGACACGCTCACACTGGGCTGGTCTAGATCCGAGAGCCATACCGACTTTTCCGTACGACGTGATGTTACCTGTAGAGAACGGCCCCCGTTGGAGTGTGAGAGAGGGTCTGAACTGCATACCGGTCTATGTAACGGAACGAAACTCGACACTGTACACCCCAGTCCTTTCAGATCCCCCCATAAAGCACCAGTTGTTATAGCCCCGTCCCCAAAATTCACCAGCGACCCCTTCCCGAACACCACTGTTCGATATTTCTTCCTTGTGCCTAACCCATCAGTCCAGGTGTGGTACGTGGCCTCGACGCAGTTCTCTGCATTGAGATAGTACTCTAGTTCGGTGTTGACAGTCAGCACATTGTGACGGCTCCCGTACCTCCCCACCTGGACGTAGCCGGTAATCCTGCGGACCCATTGGCCTCGCTCGATGGTGTCCCCCGATTCTAGGACGGAGGCGGGTATGTCGCGAGCTGGCTCGGTACCCTTCTCCTGGTCGTGTAGGCTGTTGTCGTTCCCGTCCGACTGGTGGGATATGCGGGGGACTGTGCCCGAGATGGATTTCGCTCGTTCGGATCGGAAGAGGAAGTGGGGCAACGACGGCCAAGAGGGCGACCAGGACAGCAGTCAGCTGGAGATAGATTTCGGGACCCATTCTCGCCGGTTTGGTGGACCGGTCATCCGTGGCTACATGTACGGAATGAGTATGTGTGTAGGGAAGGATATCTCGTCTTCCTTTTTCAGAATGCGTATCCATGGACCTGGACTGAACCAGATCATCGGGAGGGGAGAGGATATACGAAGAAGAGAAGATGGGCTTGCATGTTTATACGTGTGCGAGACACGCCCCTCATGGATGAGGCTATAAGGGTTGATCACGAATACCGTAGCTCAATCCTGTTCCGAACCAATCATCGTGACGCGACTGTCACTTGTACAGCTTACATGCAGATGGAGGGTAGCGGGACGTATCTGAGACGTAATTATGTGATTCCATGTATCGTATGGAAGTGTTGTCCCGATCATGGTCCGCGAACCGTGAAACCCTATCTTCCCACGCAACGAGAGTGACAGAACGATGTGTGCTGCGCCGTTCAGCCATGTAGCCAGCCTTGCATTCTGCTGATGTGTCATGTTCATATTATGATGGCAGTCACACGCATGTACTCGTACCAGCTCAATGTACACTTTTGAAGATAGGTATATAGATAGAGAGAGAGAGAGAGAGAGAGAGAGAATGGAGGCTAAGCTGGAAGGCGGGAAGGGACCTAGAACCGAGGTTGGTATGCCGACGGCATGATGTACAGAGCAATACATCAATCCGGAGCTGGATGCTTTGTGCTGTCAGCCCTGTCGGCCACATGTGCATGTTCCGTGGCTGCCAAGGGCGATGGGAATAAACAGGAACTAAAATGATGCGGAATACATATTCTTATTATGTGGACGCTCACAATCCAGCCCAACCTTTCTGCAAGTCAGTGCGTGACTTGGACTTGCTCGAAGAGACAGAGAACACCCTCGACATCAGATCAGGAATACCCAGACCAAGAGAGGAAGGGAAAGGGAGGAACTCTCCCGACCCAGACGAGGCCAAACTAGCGGGATGGAGATCCTGGGGGCCGTCTCAAGCGCCATCGCCATCGCTAGACTGGCTGTCAGGTCTACCAAACCTATCCGAGAAATCGGCCACAGCTTCAGAAAGGCACCGCGGGAATACGAGCGACTACGCAAGGCTACCGTCCGGCTCCAGAATATCATCGAAACCATCGCCAGTCTGAGCCCGGACCAGGAGTACGACGTGAGCCATGAAATCAGAAAGATTTGGTGCTCCCAGATCGAAGACGTCGGCCGCGACATCGATATTTTCAACGACAAGCTGGACAGGCTGCAGTCGTCTCTCGCCCAAGATGCTTCGAGAATGAAACAGATGGCGGGGAGGCTTCGCATGTACCTTTCCGAAGACGAGATGGGAGACTACGAGGTTCAGTTCTCGCACCATCGGGAGGCATTGAGTCTCATATACTGGCTGACATCACTCGGTACTCGGTCCAAGCTTTCCCTTCCACTGTCTTCCCTTTTCGGTATCCGAAGGTAGAACAGCTGACCAACCTGTGCTCACAGGCAAGGTGTTGGGATGCTACTGCAGAAGACAAGGATGCAGGTGCTCACCGCCGTGTACATAGAGTCACCATCACCACACACACAACTACGCCTTCGGACTCGTCAACGACCGCGCGGCAGAGGAGGCCATCACCACTGAGTCGGTGTACGGGAAATTTTCCAAGTTGTCGGGTGAGCTCTCCTCTGATGAGAAGAGTGCACAGATGCTTATCCGAGGTGCTCTGCAGCAGCCATCGGCCGTGCTGAGAGTGACACCTGCTGCCGCCGGTGACAGCATGGCTGGACAGGAAACATCCATGTCATCGTCCCTGACCTAGCACATCTCCCGTCGATACAAGATTCGAGATACGGCCCCAAGGTCAGGTATACTCTCAGCTGCTCAGTCTCTAGCTACCAACTTCCACTTGGAACGATTCACATCGCCAAGAAGACGAGACAGACGACTACCGAGCGCTACCACAAGACCGAGAGGAAGCCGGACTGGGACTACGACTTCATCATGTTCCCTCTTCCGCAGTTGACCGATCGCGTGTTCCACCTCATGCTGAAATGGTCTTCCGCTTACCTCCTCACCAATACCCGAAAGGTGCACCTCTGGAACTCGGATCCCGAGGTGACGCGCTGCATGGCCAACGGAGATGCTGAAGGACTGCGAAGTCTCATGACAGCTGGCCGTGCACGTCCAGATGACCTGATCGCGCCACACGGGCACACATTGTTGCATGTGAGAGGCCGCTACCCTGAATCGTCCCCGAGCCGGAAGTCTTTCTCGAAACCGGACCCGGATACTGATGAGACATCGATACGTTGAAGGAAGCAGTGATACAGCACTCATCTGGAGTGCCGAATCCGATAGAAATATGTGAGATGCTCATGGTGCAAGCCAGCGTCACCGACGTCTTCAGCCAGAACACTAGACGGTAATATCACATACGACTTTTACAAGTTCCAGTGATGATTACATGCCATCTCTGATCATGCCGGCTAACATCCAATGTCTAACCTCTCCAAGAACCACCTTGTTACACTGTGCCAAGAGTATGTCTCGGAGTCGCACGATGTGCGAACGCATGGTCCCCATGGCCGCCTTTCTCATAAAGAACGGCGCCGATATCAGTTCTCGAGACAAGGAAGGGCAGACACCCTGCTCCCTCATTTTCAAATCAGAGCACGGGTCAGGCTTTCTCGAAGACATGCTCTACAGCCGCATAAACATCGTTGTCTTCCAAAACTTTGTCGACATCGACAGGTTGCTCGTGTCCTCCATAGCCAGGTCCAGGCGGGAGGTCTGTAGCCGTCTGGATGCTGAGACGAGAGATATGCGCACGCCGAGATCCATATCATCAGATATGCGCCCCCACTTTGACCGGATGATCGAGTTGACCCCGGAAGAGCAGACGAGATGGATCATGGACGCGACACCGCAGGACCGAGTCACCTTTATGCATACCATCTGCTCCTACGGCACGCTGGATATGGCCAGGCCGTTCATCGAATCGGGCATCGATCTGGATGAGACATACGGAAACAACGACGAAGACATGGCTTACATACGACAGCGTGCCGCTCGCTCGGGAAATATCGACATCGTCATGGCTCTCATGAAACGGGGGGCCAAGCTGGATCAGACGGAGCACTACTTGACGGGCAATCAGATCTGCACCTCCGTCCTGGACGAGCTCATCCAACGGTGGGGCTTCATTCGTGACGGCCAGGGCGTCGATGGCAAGATGGCACCTTCCGCCAACAAGTCCGAAGAGGACATGGACGCCCTCATGGTTGCCACGTACTGGGACGTGGCTCACCACCCCATCCACCAGATCCTGCTGGACCACGGCCAAGGCCGCCGAGACGGCCAGAGGCCACGTACCTGGAGCGAGAAGCTGCTGGGCTCCCCCTTCATCGAGGCCGTCAAGAATGAGCGCCGGTGTCTGGAGCGGTATCTGGAGCACAGGCTGGGTGTCGAGGTCGAGGATGGGCTAGGCTGCACAGCTGCCCTCTACGCCGTCGACATGGCCGACGTCGAAGCGCTCCGACTCCTCACGAAGCACGGAGCGAACCTGGTGAGGCGCACAGGGTGCGGCCTGGCGCCGTTCGAGCTTGCTGCAAGCAACCTGGATGCAAGCACCCACGATTCCTCTCCCGTAGCTGGAGATCTCTTATCTAACCCAAGAGTGATAACGCAAGCGCAGGACCAGTGCGTGCACGACCTGGTCATGAGGGCTACGCGTGGCATGCGCCCCATCGACGTCGAGGAGAGACGCAGCACATATCTTGCCACCCTGATCCTGATCGGGAGCCTCATGCTGTTTCTCTGGACGCACTACGCATACACGCACCAGCCTGTGTCCGCCTCACCACTGTCGTTGTAACAGGCAGGACTCATCTACAATTCCGACTAGGAGTTTTCTTTCTTTCTTTCTTTTTTTTCTTCTCTTCAGCAGCAATACTGCCCCGGACCCTCCTAGATGATGGGGAAAACATGTGCTAGATGTGCCGGCCCTGTCCCAGATGGGGTGGATCGGAGAGCGTTCTTCGTACACAGCGTCTCGTTCGGACAGAGAGACGAGGAGGAGATGGAGGGCGAGATATGTACAACAAGGTGAACTAGATAGTGTATCCATCTATCGGTGACTTTTTACCATGATCTTTTCAAGATAGAATGCCGCTGAGGCTTGGGATATTGGTTTATAAACTCAGCTACAACCACAACTACGCGAACGCCCCGATCAAGAGTCCAACCGGAGCAGGCGTGGCCTTGTTCCGATGTTTCTGGTATAGGGGGTATAATCCAGAACGGAGGAAGACCCGACCAGGAAGATGGCACGACAAGGAATAGAAACCAGCCGGACTTTTGAGAGAGCAGCGGGTAGGACTGGGGTTTCCTTCACGCGAGATCATGTAGAAGAGGAGACGGGCGACGAAGAGCAGTATGACGATTGGACATTCCCTGCCGTATTCTTCTTTTGTCAAGTTGCCTATGTATATTCGTCGCCAATTGCTGCTCGTGTCATGTCAAGAGGCAGGACTGATTCTAGCTCGAGGCAGCTTCATTTGTGGTAGTGTGTGTGCGCGCGTGTGTGTACATTTGATATTCAACCGTCCGTATGATACCTTACATATAATGTTTAAGGGAGAGGAAAGAAGTATAAAATCCCTGCATCATCCAAACTTTTCATTTCTTTTTGTTTCTTTTTCCGACGCCCCTCTACACGACGTTCCGAGGACTGCTAAAAAGCAGAGTCCTCCGTACGATGTGCTTCCCAGTTTACCTCTTCTTGCCCCTGTCGCGCCTGCCAGCCTCCTCGAGCCTGACCCTCTTCTGGAACCGTTCTCCGCCCATGACGTCCCCGGAGCCCCTGGGGCCGTCTGGGGCGTCGGCAGCGCCCCTCTTGCGGCTCTTGTCGAGCATGGAGCGGACGTTGGAGGCGCGGCCGCCGCCGTCCTTGCGCCTGGTGAGGCGGTCGATGCGACTGACGCCCTCGCCGAGGTCGTGCCACTCCTCGCCGCCAAAGGACATGGAGCTGCGGGCGGCGGCCTCGCGGTTCTTGCGGGCGCGGTCCTTCTTGTTCTCCTTGGGCAGGCGGACAAAGTTGGACTCTTCGTACGACTGGCGCTCGGCCTCCTTCTCGCGGTCGAAGGACGTCTTGACCTTGCGGCCACCCTGGACGATGGTGGTGCCGATGCTGGGCTCGGCCTGCGGGGCGGCCGACAGCTCGGAGGCGACGAACTCGTCCATTGTGCGGGAGTGGGCGGCGCGGCCCTCGTTGCGCTTCTCGCGCTGCGACGCGGGCTTGTCCATGACATGGCGCTCGCGCTTGGGGGGGCGGTACACGCCGTCGGGGGCGTCACTGACGCCGCGCGTGGGGCGTACCGACTTGTCCTCGGCCAAGCCGGCCAGGGCGGGCGCGCCGGTGGAGCGCTTGCCGCCCGAGGGTATCTTCTTGGGCTTGGGGGGCCCGTCCACCACGGAGCCCTCGATGTCGCTGTTGTCTGCGTCGTCGTCTTCCTCCTCCGACTCGTCCTCCGACTCGGAGTCTGACTCGGATTCGTCCGACTCGGAGCCCGTGCGGCTGCTCTTAGTCTTCTTGCCCTTCTTGCCGACCTCATCCTTGCTCTGCGACTCGCGCGCCCGTGTGAGGAAGCTCTCGATCGAATACCGTAGCTTCTCCTCGAGGGGACGTGCGCCCTTCTCCAGATACAGGCGGAGTTCGACTAGTTTCGTGCGGACGGCCTCGTCGATCCGATCTCCGTCGTCGGTCTTGCCATTGTCGTCGCCCTTGGAGTTGCGCAGCTTGAGAAGGATTAGGAAGACGAGGTTCTGGAGGTATGATAGGAGAAGCTCGTTCTTGACGTCGAGGAGCGAGATGCCTTGCTTCTGGTGGCCGATGGATGCAATCTGGGGGGTGATGTCCTGAGCTGATGCTAGGGATTGGGTGAGGGAGTCGAGCAGTGCCGACAATGAGGCCGGTGCTGCCATTGTTTGTCTGTCTGATCCTTCTCTTATCACCCTCGTGTTTGTTACGAGATAGAAAGAGAGGCAAGAGAGAGAGGTTAGCAGCAGAGAGAAAAAGAAGAAGAAGAAAATAAACGGCTTTTTTTTATTTCTTCTGGCGATGCTGAGGATAAAACTCACCATCGAGTGTTGGAAACTTTTTAGCGGGGCCATATCTGGACCCTCATCGATAGATGACTCAGCTGGATGACGCTGAATACACTAAACCCTTTTTGGATAGCTGCTGTCGTGGCACTTGTCTGGCGTCGTCGTCGCTTCAGGAGGGCGCCAACCATTTTTGTCACCTTGTCTGTATCATGAATTCTCTACGTGTAACTGGATTCCCATCTTCCCATCTTCCCCTCCCTCCTCTCTTCCTCAAACCAACAAAGACAATCGACTAGGCAATCTTCCTTTCTGTCTCTTGGATTATCACTCTTTCCTTTTCAGATACGAGTATACGGCCTTACGAGTACGAGTAAACCCATCGTCACCCCGAACCCACGACCCACGCTACCCTTGTTCATGTGATTTCCTGGGCTGTGCAGCGGCTCAGTGCTTACCACCATAACTGTCTCTGTACGGTCTGTTTGGCTCCTTGGCTGCCTCCGCTATCTTTCCTCCATAGTGCCAAGCTATTGATCCTAGCTTCGAACTATCTTCCAACGTCCACCTCCTTTCGATCGCGACATGATATGCTGGCATTGAGAACGACGAACCGCCAACGAGATATAGAGATTCGAGAAAGATAATCATGTTCTTCAACGACAAGGCGCCGTCGGCGCTGCTGGTCTCGCTCCTCGCGGCGGCCGGCCCCCAACTCGCTTCGGCATTCTACCTCCCTGGCGTGGCCCCGACCTCGTACAGGCCCGGCGATCAGGTGCCCCTCTACGTCAACAGCATCAGGCCCGTGGCGTCGCCGCAGGACTCGCGTCTGCACTCGGTCGTGTCGTACGACTACTACCACCCGGCCTTCAAGTTCTGCCAGCCCGAGAATGGCCCCGAATACGTGTCCGAGAGCCTGGGCAGCATCCTGTTTGGCGACCGCATCATGACGTCGCCCTTTGACCTCAAGATGGCCCAGAACGAGACGTGCAAGCCCCTGTGCTCCGTCAGCTACGACGCCGAGGAGACCAACTTCGTCAAGCAGATGGTCGAGCAGGGCTACAGCCTCAACTGGCTCGTCGACGGCCTCCCCGCCGGCCAGCAGATAGAGGACCAGCTGACGGGCGCCACCTTCTACAGCCCCGGCTTCCTCATGGGTCAGGACGACGATGCCGACAATGTCGTCTTCAACAACCACTACGAGATCTGGGTCGAGTACCACCTCGTCAACCGCGACGCTGACCAGCTGCGCGTCGTCGGCGTCATCGTCCAGCCCGCCTCCAAGGCTTACCCCGGCGATGCCGACTGCTCCGACAACGTGGCCAGCGTCGTCCTCGCCGACGACGGCAAGTCCACCGAGGTCAAGTTCAGCTACAGCGTCTACTGGCACCGCTCCGAGACGGCCTGGGCCACGCGCTGGGACAAGTACCTGCACGTCTTCGACCCCAAGATCCACTGGTTCTGGCTCATCGACACGGCCATCATTGTCGTCATCCTCGTCATGACCGTCATGTCCATCCTCGTCCGCACCCTCAAGAGGGATATCGCGCGCTACAACCGTCTCGACCAGATCAACCTCGACGACCTCAACGGCACCTCTGCCCTCGAGGAGGAGGGCGTGCAGGAGGACTCGGGCTGGAAGCTGGTGCACGGCGACGTCTTCCGCACCCCGTCGCGACCCCTGCTTCTGTCGGTCCTGCTCGGGAACGGATCGCAGCTCCTGGTCATGACGGGCTCCACCATCATCTTTGCGCTCCTGGGCTTCCTGTCGCCCTCGAACCGCGGCTCGCTCGGCACCATCATGGTGCTGCTGTACACGGTGCTCAGCTTCGTCGGAGGCTACGTCTCGGCCCGCGTCTACAAGTCCTTCCAGGGCGACCAGTGGAAGCTCAACATTGCCATGACGCCCCTGCTCATCCCGGGCATCGTCTTCTCGGCCTTCTTCTTCCTCAACCTGTTCCTGTGGGCCAAGCAGTCGTCCGGCGCCGTGCCCTTCACCACCATGCTCGTCATCATCGGCATCTGGTTCATCATCTCCATCCCGCTGTCCTTTGCCGGATCGTGGCTGGGCTTCCGCGCCGTCCCC
Organism: Geosmithia morbida; assembly: GCF_012550715.1. Classification (NCBI taxonomy): domain Eukaryota; kingdom Fungi; phylum Ascomycota; class Sordariomycetes; order Hypocreales; family Bionectriaceae; genus Geosmithia; species Geosmithia morbida. The sequence continues at coordinate 2,165,934 of NW_023336187.1, forward strand.
ATCGAGCCCCCCGTTCGCACCAACCAGATCCCCCGCCAGATCCCCCCCGTCACCACCTACCTCAAGCCCGTCCCCAGCGTACTCATCGTCGGCCTGCTGCCCTTTGGCGCCATCTTTGTCGAGCTCTACTTCATCATGAGCTCCATCTGGTTCAGCCGCATCTACTACATGTTCGGATTCCTCTTCCTCTGCTACGTCCTCATGATCATGGTGTGTGCCAGCGTCACCATCCTCATGACCTACTTTCTCCTGTGCGCCGAGAACTACAACTGGCAGTGGAGGTCGTTCATCGCCGCCGGGATGAGCGGAGGCTACATCTTCCTCAACTGTCTGCTCTACCTCATCACCAAGGTCAAGCTCGGCGGTCTGGCCGGCACGGTTCTGTACGTCGGATACAGCGCCCTTATTTCGCTGCTCTTCTTCGTCCTTGCTGGTGAGCTCTCCTACCTTGCCTATACCGTGCCATGACCTCCTTCCCTTTCCTCCCTACGTTACTGACAAGATATGTATAGGTACTATTGGATACCTTGCTAGCTGGTGGTTCGTCCAGAGGATCTACAAGTCTATCAAGATTGACTAAAGTATCCTTGTCAGGAGGCGAGAAGCGTTTTGACAACTGAACCCTCCCCCACGGAAATACTGCCTACCACTGGGGAGAAACGGCCAGCACTCTCCCCTCTCCGGGGGTAAGGCTGGTGTGTAAGAATATCATGTACCGATGGCGTTGGCTTATATGAAATCCCAAAAAGCATTCTTTTTTTTTTCCACACCTTTCTCGTTTTGATTTCTTATGATTGGACCGGCCGGCAACACGGGAGTGAAAGGGGAGGAAAGGGGGGAGATGCCGAGGACCTTTGACAGAGAATGGACAGTGTAGCGACCGAACTAAATAGATGGGGGTTTACGGCAATGAGCAGATTTCTCTATAGCTCAACACAATCGTTCACCAAGAGGAGTGGGCGCGAATTGAGGATGGGTATCTGTTATGCCACGTGAAGTTACAGCTGCGTAGGGAGAGAAGTCCTGCGGTCATGATTCCGGGACTAGTCGTCGTCATCGTCATCGAGGTCATCCAGACTGGTGAACTGGAACTGCTTCTTCTCGGCGGGAGCAGCCGGGGCAGGCGCGGCGGCGGCGGCGTCGGCCGGTGCAGCACCGGCACCGGCGGTACCAGGCGAGGCGTCCGAGATGCTCGCCTTGCGCCACTCCTCCTGCTGGCGCTCCCTCTCCTGGCGCATGCGCTCGCGCTCCTCGCGGGCTCTGCGCTCCCTCTCCTCGACCTCGAGACGGTCCCTCTCCTCCTTTTCCTTGCGGGCCTCGTCCTCCCTGCGGAGACGCTCCTCCTCCTCGGCGGGGTCGTACCCGCGGGGGTCTATCCCCTTGTCCTCGAGGATCTGGTTGGACGCCAGGGCGCCGCCGCGGATCTTCTCCTCCGGGGGCCAGGGAAAGAAGAGCTGGCCGGACAGAGGGTTGAGGTACTGGCTCACCACGTCGGGGAGGGTGATGTTGGCGTTCTGCGGCTGAGCGGTAGCCGGTGCTGGGGTTGACGAGGGCCACGAACCAGCACCGGCAGTAGCGGTAGCGGTAGCGGTAGCACCGGCAGCGGGACCGTTCGTCACGGACGGACTCTGCGGCTGGGAAGGTGTCGGGGCCGCGGAGGCGGTGGTCATGGGGGTCTGGATGTCCGGGGAGGCCATGCCAGCGGGGGCCGTCGACGGCGGCGGCTTCACGGCACCGGCGGGCGCCATGGTCGTCTTGCTGATCCGCCGCGCATAGCTCAGGAGTTCCTCGTACGTGACGGGGTAGTTGGGCCCGTCGGGGAAGGTGGTCGTGTGGGTCGTCGAGATGTCGCGGCGCGTAGAGGCTAGGCTAGACAGCGTGTCCTTGATCTGGTCGTCTAGGGCGGTGGAGGATTTGCGGAGCTGCTGGATGCGGAGGTGGTTGATCTGATGGGTCTGGACTTTTTTTGGGGGGTTTTTTGGTTTTTGTTTTGTTTCGCGTAACTGTCAGCAACTGTGTTGTTCCTCTCGACCCTTCAAGTATCAGTAGTATGTTATCGTTGTTGTTTACCTTGTTCAAGCCCCCTGCAGAGATCCTCGTCGGCAGCTTGGAGTTCACCAGCCTGGATGGTCGACGGGTGGTACTTGTTCACCGAGTCGATCAGGCTGGCTAGGGCTCGTTGGAGCCGTTCGAAGCGGCCGTCGATGAATGTGTCCATGATGTCGGCGATGCAGTGAGGCTGAATGAAGATAATGCGGCGTTGAAGCATCTGAAAGCATGTACCTACTATCATTACTTACTGTTCACCTCATTCGCCTGCAACGAAAGAGATCTGAAAGCAGCTCAAGTGGGGCCATAGTTCGATAACCTCCCATCCAATGTCATTGGCCGCCTTCTGGCTGACCCTCTGGGAAAACTCCGGCTTTTGCCGAATTGGCCTTTGTCTCTTCTTTCCCTCTCCCCCCCCCCCCCCCCCCCCCCCCCAAACTCGCGCAGAATAATTCTTGATCTTCACTCCCATCCCAACTTGTCAATTGATCGAACGCCGACCGGCTTCTTCAACTACCGCTCCATCCCCAAACCGTCAAGATGGTCTCCCCTGTACGTGCAAGACAACCTACCGACTGACAGTCTACCCTCTCTCCCTCGATGATCGTTGTGCGACTTTTTACACGACCCAACCTTCCCGTGCTTGGCTAACGTCTTCGGCTACCTCGTCTAGACCCCCTTCCGCGCCGCCGAGTTCCGCAGCGCCTACGGCCCCAAGTACGTCTCCCCCCCGCATACCCCATTCGTCTACCGTCTATTCTATCGATGCGAAAGCAAGGCTTGCCGGGGAAAGGAAAGGGAGGGAAGGAGGAACGCATGGCTCCTTGCAGCGGCTTGAATTGATGCAGGATAGGGAGAGCAGGAAGAGATGAACATGACAAGGCCATGGATGCTGACCCCTCTTTGCCTAGGTACCAGTTCCAACCTCACCTGGGCGGTATCACCCTGAAGACTTTCACGCGGTAGTAAGTCTCGACAGGATTCCGAGCCCCCTTCTCCGTGGCTTTCACCGTCAGAGTACCGGGACAGGAGGAGCTGCAGCCGAGAATAGGATCGACAGCTGACATTGTGTGTTTGTGCGTTTCAACAGCTCGGCCAAGTCGGCTGCCTTCGGTGGCTTCCTCGGCGTTGCCGCCCTCTTCTACACCTCTGGCATCCCCCGTATCCAGACCGACATCCTCCAGGTACGTGACGAGACTGCAGGGCATGGTGTGGACCTGTCATATGTACTGATTCCTGCTACAGAAGGTTCCCTTCATCGGCTCCTACTTTGTCAAGGAGATCCACCCTGCCGACAACGTAAGTTTTTTTTTTTTGGTTTTTTTTTTTTTTTTTTTGGGGGGGGGGGGGGGTGCTTTTCTTTTCCTCTGCAGCAGCCCCCTTTCCACCTTTGCCATGATTCTGTCTGGGATTCAGTCGGACTAACCACGCACTCTCTCTTTCAGCCCTTCTAAACTCATCGTTTCCAACGGATGTTTCGTCCATGGACTAGAGCGTGTAACCGCGGGCCTTTCCGCAACACTTGTATAAGATAATACTCACAATAGACTTCCCTTCTGTCTAAACTCACTGTGAATGGCATTTGTGTGTGCGTGTGTCTCGCTGTGACTTCTCTTCATCAAGCGTTGCCGGTAATACTAGACATGGCCCAAAGCGGATTCGCGAAATCCCAGAAGAATGGAAGTCTGAATCGCGACTTGCTGAAATGTTCTTTTCACTCTACTTCGGCTGTATGATTCCTTGCGTACTCCGTGCACTGTGCTAAACACTGTCCACATACTGTACTTCTCTGTCCTCTCACATAACACAAGGCGCGTTTAAACGTCTCGAGGACGTTGTACAGAGCATATGAAAACAGCGTCTTTATCGGCGGGTGAGCCAGAAATCCCATCTCTCTCTCTCTCTCTCTCTCTCTCTCTCTCTCTCTCTCTCCGATTCTATAGGGAAGTCCCTCTGAGATCTTATATGAGTCCGTATACCGCCCCATCTCATGCTCATGGTGTGACATCCTCGTTCTTCCCTCAGACTCATTCCCACCATCCCTGACACGTCTCCACGATGTCTGGGCGATTTGGCTGGGACGAAGCGGCAGGAACCGTATTGACAACATGCGTCCTGATATCACCCTTGATATCATTACAATGGCCCAGCAATATTGTCGCAGCTCGTGTAGCAGCCGTCCTTGTGACCGTGGCTGCTTCGTCGAGGATATGGGGCCACGTCGCCTCCCGATATGTGCCCGAGCCGTATCTGGTCAGTGCTCGAGACGAAAAGTCCACCCGTCCATCTGTTCGGATGAGAGTGATGTTATCTCTAACGTTGGGGTAGGATGAGATATTCCATGTGCCCCAGGCGCAGAAATACTGCGAGGGCCGGTTCGCCGAGTGGGATGACAAGATAACGACACCCCCGGGGCTGTATGTTCGGAAACACGAGAGTCCGGACCAGAGACCACGACTGACCCGCTCCACGACCAGGTACCTCCTATCGCTCGTTGTTCCCAAGAACATGATGGCAGCCTCCTTCCAGGAAGCCTTTGCCTGCGACACGGCGTCTCTGCGCGGCGTGAACGCCCTGTGCCTCGCAGGTCTGGCCTACCTCTGTCTCGAGGTGCGGCGGCGCATCGAGGCCCGCCACGAGCCGTCCTCTTCAGCTGGTCTCCCCCCGCCCTCGGGATACGCTCTTCACAGCGCTCTCAACATCGCCATCTGCCCCGTCATCTTCTTCTTCGGCGGCCTGTACTACACCGATGTGGCGTCTGCTGCCGTCGTCGTGGCTGCCTTTCTCAACTCTCTCCAGCGCATGGATCGCAGCAGCTGTGGCAAGCCGTCTCTATTCAGTGACGTTCTGACCGTCATCCTGGGACTCGCTTCGCTCTTGATGAGACAGACAAATATCTTTTGGACCGTCGTCTTCCTGGGCGGTCTAGAGGCCGTGCATGCTGTCAAGAGTGTGCGGAAGGCACGGCAGCCGACGCGGCAGCCGACGCGGCAGCCCACCGGTTTCGCGGATGGCATCAGGCTGTACGCGGGCAAGTATTCTCGCGGCGAGGTGCATGATCCGCCTCTGGATATGGCCTGGCCGGACGGTGAGACATCCACCCCCTCCGACCACACAATCCCCGGGACAAGAGAACACTGACAGATACCAGACATGCTCTTCACGGCTCTGAGCCTCGTCATCGCAGCGGTCTGCAACCCCCTCCGCGTGCTGAGGCAGGTGTGGCCTCACATCACCGTCCTGGTGGCGTTTGCAGGCTTCGTGGCCTGGAACGGCGGGGTTGTCCTTGGTGAGTCGACCAGCACAAAACGCCCGACTACCGTATGCTGACAGTGGCGGATGGCAGGCGACAAGTCACACCACGTCGCAACGATCCACCTCGCGCAGATGCTCTACATCTGGCCATTCTTTGCCTTCTTCTCCGCTCCTCTCGCCGCGCTGCCGTTCCTCCACCAGACCTACACGGTAGCATGCCGGGGTCTGCAGAGCTGCTACCAAGCAGTCCCTCTGTGGAGGATGGCTGCGTCGGCTCTCTACGTCGGTGGCACCGTTGTCGCCTCGGCCCTCGTCGTCAAGTTCAACACCATTATCCACCCGTTCACCCTTGCCGACAACCGCCACTACATGTTCTACGTCTTCCGATACACCATCCGGCGGGCGACGTGGATCCGCTACGCGCTTGTGGCACCGTACACCGCCTGCCGTTGGGTCATCTGGGGCACGCTGAGCGGTTGTTCTGCACCGGCTCGGGCTCCGGCCTCCTTCCTCAACCACCCGCTCGTCAGTGCGGACAGAGAAAGGGCCGAGTCGAAGCCCCTACAGCCATCCTCGGCAGAGCCCGTATCCGCTTCTACCGGTCTCATGATCCTCATCGCCACTACCCTGTCCCTGGTCACGGCTCCGCTCGTCGAGCCGAGGTACTTCATCGTGCCGTGGGTCTTCTGGCGACTGCTCGTGCCCGAACGGCGATGGACGGGTGGGAGAGGGGACAGCTATGACATCAGACTTGTCCTGGAGACGCTTTGGTTCGTCGTCATCAACGCGCTCACGATGTACATGTTCCTCTTCCGGCCGTACCATTGGAGGGCAGAGGACGGGACACTTCTCGACGAGGGACGATGGCAGCGGTTCATGTGGTGATGGCCTGTATGTACACTGGTAATAGAGATAGATAGACGGAGAGATAGAGATAGAAGGAAGTAGGGAGTATAAAACATGTTTCTTCTTGTCTGGTAAGATGTTGTACATTGATTCCGTAGTGCCAACCTTTGTCGTCAACAAAAAAAAACCCCCCAAACAAATAAAACAAGGCAGAAAAAGAAAAAGAAGAAGAAAAAACACGATGAAAAAATGCCTGTTGCATAACGCCGTCCCTGCAGTCCCTTGAACCATCATAATTCCATACATGTATAACATCACTCTTCATATAAAACGTTTTCTTTCTTCTCCTCTCCTTTGGCCGTCACCCATCACGAGTCAGCGGCTCACAGGCTCAGACGATCGAGGCTGAGACCGTCATTGCTGCGCACCCTCCTCACGACGCCGAGCTTGAAGAACCTCTCCTCGCCGGCGGCCGTCCTGCCGCCGATATACCACTTATCAGCACCGATGGCATCTCGGAACCCCTCGCTGCTGCTGTCTGACCCGCGACGTCTCCCGTCAGCCCGATGGCTGCCGCTGCCGTTACTGTTCTGGATGGGAATACCCGCCGAGCGTTGGGGCGATGACGATGCTGCTGCCGGGTAGGCGTTGCGGTGGTGGCGAGAAGCCGCGGTGGAGGGGGAGCGGCGTGATGATGCTGCTGATGACGCCTGTAGCGGCGTCGATGCCGTCGCTGTCGCGGTGGCGGTGTTGTTGTTGGCGTTGGCGGCAGCGGTGCTGTTGCTGCTGCCGCTGCTGCTGCCGCTGCCGCCGCCGCCGCCGCCGTGGTGCTTGTTCGGCTGCTGAGAGGATGATGACTGGATGGGAGGCGCTTGTTGGCGGAAGGCGGCGATGAAGGAGGACAAGAAGAAGGGTCGTTGGGAAGGCATGATTGCTGTCGAGAGAGAGGGCTTTTTTCTTGTTCCTTTATCTCGGTCCCTAGACGTGGAGTCGTGTGTATATATCTCTTCAATCAGAAAACAGAGTCTAATAGTACAAGATGAAGAGAAGAAGAAAGAATAGCGTGATGGAGGGGAAGCAGGATCTGATAAGGTCAGTTGAGTGTGTGTGTGTGTGGGGAGGGAGTGAGGAAGAAAGGTAGGGGTGAAAAAGGCCAAATTTGTGACGTCTTCTCTGCTAGGGCTCCCTCCCCCATTCTACCCGCCCGTCCGTCGGTGACGGGCCATTTTTTTTTCTGGGTCGGCGAAAGCCGGAATGAGTAATGGCGGGGTTCCGACTGGCCTGGCACACCTTTGAGCCTTATGGATTCGAAGCCGTTTCCCCTTCCCCCCCGCCCCGGGGAGTGATTTAGTAAAAACACAGCAGATTGACGGGTTACGTCTGGATATATTTTGTTCACATATGTTTTCTATCCATCTTTTTACCTTGGTTACCGCCACGTACTATTGCAGACTTTCGTACTAGTAATACTACTGTACTGATTATTGCCACTGTGAACAGATAGGAGAAGCTGGACCCCAACGCGGGGTAATACGGAGATCATGTGAAAATGCCGCCACCCCCCCCCCCCCTTACTCGACTCCGATCCATCGTCCCATCCACCGCTCATTCAACACCTTTGCCTCGTCGACCATGCCCAGCTCTAGCAGGAGCTGGATCGATCCCCGCACGGCCGAGTGGATGGAGGAGCTTATCCACGCATGCGTCGGGGCCGTGTGCTCCCCTATGAAGATGGTGTTGTGCTCGGTGCGGTGGTAGGACGGTATGTACAGCTTGTGCTGCTCGACGTCGGGGCGGCACCACGACGTGGACGTGTGCTCGTCCTGCAGCCAGCACAGGCGCGCGTAGTCGCCCGTGTACAGGTCGCGGGCCTGCTCGCCGTGCAGGCCGACGATGGACTCCAGGACCATCGAGACGTGCGCCTCGTCCGTGAAGCTGACGAAGCGGTCGCTCCAGTCCCCCCCGCGGTAGTGCGTGATCAGGCCCGGCCGGCCCGTCTCGTTGAGCCCGTAGACGGGGTAGTACAGGGCGCCGACGGCGTCGCTGTCCGGCTCGCTCTTGCCGCCAAAGATGGGCCGCTCGCCGCGCTCCCAGAAGCGCTCGCTGAAGAGGAGCGACACCTTGCAGGCCGACTTGAAGCGGAGCCCGGCCTCGCTAATCGCCCGGTCCAGAACCGGCGAGAAGTCGGGCAGGTCCATGAAGCGCGTCATGGTGAAGGGCACGGCCATGATGGTGTAGTCGTAATCCTTCGAGGTGCGGGAGCGATCCTCGCCCGCGCCCTCCTCCCAGGTCAGGCGCGTCTTCTTGCTGTCGCTGCCGCCGTCGTGGCCATCCACCGATTCCAGCTTGGTGACCTTTCGGTTGAGGCTGAGCCGGTCCGAGACGTGGGGGATGAAGGCGTCCGACAGGCGGTTGAACCCGCCGTCGACGCACCTCCACTCGGTCAGGCCCAGAGAGCTGTCGGAGCCGTCCTGGGCCAGGTTGGAGTTGTGGTCCATCTCGTCCCAGAAGACGTCGTAGTCCGATGCCGTCCAGATGGCGTCCGTGACGTCCTCGCTCGCGTGGAAGGCGTTGCGCATCATGGCCTGCTGGCTCCAGTCGTCCAGCCCCTCGTCCATGGCCCTCTTGTGGGCCCGCCAGACGTTGCGCTGCATCGACCGCATGGTCGTCTCGTTCATGAGGATGCCGTTCATCAAGCCCTTGATCCGCTTGTACTCGTCCGTCGACTCCACCGGCTGCGGGCTCTTGCCGAGGCTGGGATCGGCGGCGATCTCGGCGCGCGTGGGGATCCTGCCGTCCGGGTGCCTGCCCGTGCCGCGGGCGCTCAGCTCGTTGGGGTGGTGCTGGATCCAGGGGATGAAGTCGACCTTCCACTGCGGGTCGTTGCCGTTGAGCTCGTTCAGCCATTCGGCGAGATCGAAGGTGAGTCGGTGATCCGTGTACTCGTGCGTCGAGTTGTCGCTCTTGTACGTCACGGTGTACGGGAGCCGCATGGGTCCCATCTCGGCGTACTCGTCCGTGCCGCCGACGAAGACGGTCCGGAAGCGCCCGCCCACCCGGTCGCTGGCCTCCACCAGCTCCCAGTTGTGCACGCCCACGCTGTCCAGCAACAGGCCCGTTGTCAGCCCCGACACGCCGGCGCCTACGATGGCGATGGTAGCGTTCTGCCTGCGCGGGAGCGACGAAGAACCGTTGATCATGGACACGCCGTCGAACCAGTTGCCTAGGCTGTCGAATTGCTCTAGGAGCGGCGGGCTGTCACCGGCAACATCACGCTGGCTTTGCTGCTGCTGCTGCCGCTGCTGCACGGGCTTGGCACATGCCGTCAAGCACAGGGCAAGTATGGACGAGGCCGAGAGAAAGGTCATCTTTTGGCGTCTGCTGTATTCCGCTTCCAATCCCGACGGTACTACCGATTGGCACGACCAGGAAACTTTTCATGGCTAAACATCGTGCGTGCATGCCGGTTTTTATATTCCTTCTCGGCACACGAGATGTGCACATCAATAGACGACCGAGTCGACTTGTTAATGCCGCAAAAAATGGCTCACAATGAGCATATTTCCCCTACAACAACTCTCATAACCTCATCGAAAACAGTCTTTTATCGTCTCGACCCCATCGACATCCAGCGGGGTTGTGGGCTTGCTCCGTACTGACTGCCATCAAGGTGCGTCCCTCAAGGTAGTGTGATGGTCATATTGACATTGAGTTACATGCATGTTTCGCCGATCACTCGAACTTTTCTTTTAGCATGGTAGCACTCGGCAGATGTTGTAATATCATAGTCATTATCGGTACTATGGCGATGTAACAATACTCGTACGGCTCACTACTTGTTGCCATTATTTGAGTAGCGTAGTGTAAAAAGGAGTGAGCCATTATAATATGATGGCCAATTTCTTATTCCCTCTCTCCAAGGTGTTCACCCTCAACAGATATGATACCGTTCCTAGATAATGTAGCTACTTCTCAATGTCGTAACTATGTGTCCGACGTGCATATCACTGGTCCGTTCGAAAGCATAGTTTCGTTTGCTCGATTCGGCCGACGGAGAGCGGGATAGCTTGGTTTCCACCTTTCCAGATTTGACGATCGTGACTTGGACAATGCCACCTTGCGATGGTGCCTTTGCAGGGTGGGAATAAACAGCCTCCACCTCAGCGGTAGCCTTTTTTTTTTTTTTTTCAAATTGTGGTCGTCGGGGCACCCGTCTTTCCTGATCGATGAATACCTGGAGGAAGAGGTCGATATTGAGCTGAGATTGCATAGCTTCCACTACGAGCTCAGACTGGAGTTCCCAGAGTCCTAGGCCATAGTTCCCATGCTGGCCTCGAGCCGTTGTAGTCTCGTTTGCGGAATGGAGGTGCTGCAGTCGACGGTCCTGCCGGAGACCTCCTCGGCGTCATCTTCCCTGAGCGAATGTGGTCCCGTACGCTGCTGGTCAGTACAGTGGCAGTGCTTCCCGGGGGCCGTCTTGAGCATCGCATCGCCCGTGCTGTTGGGGAGAGTTTTGGGGCCCGAACCATGCGCGGTCGAGAACGTCCTCGTCGGGGAGACGGCCGAATATTCCTCCCAGGACCTCCCCGCCCACGGTCATCTCCTCTAGAGGCCACGCCTTACTTCTGGCACTCTACAGCCGAGTCCACCAACTGGCCATCACTCATCATAGAAGGGTGAAGATGAGGGGATGCTCACATCGGCGTCTCACGTCTCGATCTCCCTTCATCAGGCTGTCCATAGGATCGGGGGCTGCGATGCCCTGTCCCGAGGTTGCGGTCGTCGTTCCCCGTGGACGGGGCCGCACATGCTGAGACTTGGGAGTATCACCTATCATGTCATAGCTGTCGTTGCTGCCTGGTAGCGGTCAAGTACGGATGCATTCTGAATCCTGTCAAGTCTTGATATTCAAGACGAAGTAGTGCAACGCTATGGCCGTATAGGGCAACTACCCGAAATGGGAGCGACATTTCCCACTTCTTTAGCCTTACGGCACCCAACATCTAATAATAACCCGATCTTGGCGGCGACCATGGAATGAAACAGAGCCAAAATATATCGAGAAACATGGAAGAATACTAACAAATGTTGAAATTTTTTTAATGGAACGAATGAGACTATTACAAGAGAAGGAGAAGAAGAAGGACAAGAGATACAGAAATCCGATCTGTAGAACAATTCATCACCTATAATATATATTACAGTTGAGCAGGCACACTTGCACTGCCTACCCTACATCAACCCCTAACCTGAGGCACCAAGTGCATCACATCCCATACAAGACCAAAGTCCCACGCATTAAATCTACACCAAAGGGCATTGCAGACGCTCGAACCCTCCATCATGCACCAGGCGTCTCACGACGCGCGGGGGGAGGGGGGGGGAGAGAGCACGCACATGGGTAAGAGTCATCCTGGTGAACTCTATCTGATCATCCACATGCTTCAACCCTGAATGTCATCACCAGACAAGAACATCAAACCAAGACGAAATCGAGACGAGGGAAGATAGTAGAAAAAAAAAGAGATTGAGAGAGAGAGGGAGAGAGGATGCACAGCTTCCTAGCCTACGTGGTACCATGGTACACCTGGCTGTTCGAAAAGGGCTCGTTCCGATCCGCCGCAGCCCTACGACGGCGCATCGCGGAGGACCGCGCATCCGGCACCGCGGCCAGCCAGCAGCCGCCCGCTCATCTGCGGGCCGCCCTCGTCGTGGAGGACGGCAGCATATCCGACGGGCTGCACGCCGTGTACGACCTGTCGGCCAAGTCGGAGCGCGCGCACCGCATGCGGATCCTGTACCTGCACGGCGGGCCGCTCGTGCTGTCCATGCACCGCGGCCAGTGGGACCTGGCGGGCGCGCTGGCGTCGCGGCTCGACGCCACCGTCACGGTGCCCGTGCTGCCGCTCGGGCCGGAGCACGACATGGCCTACATGTACGACGTCCTGCGGCCCCTGCACGACGACATGGCCGCCACTGCGGCGCGGGAGGGCGTCCCGCTGTACATCGTGGGGGACTCGGCCGGCGGGAACCTGGCCCTCGGCCTGGCGCAGCGCGGCGGCGGGAAGGTGGACGGCATCGTCCTCATCACGCCCATGGTCGATCTCTCCCTGGACGAACCTGATTCCGGCTCGGACGACCCGGCTGCTGGGGCCGGGGCTGGGGCCGGGGCCGGGGCCGGGGCCGTCGCCGTCGCCGTCGCCGATCCGCTCCACGCCCTGCCCGGACTGAGGGAGGTGGTCAGGATGCTGTGTCCCGACGTCGGGGACCTGCGCGACCCGGCCGTCAGCCCTGTATATGGTGACCTGGCGTGTCTGCCGCGCATGCTCGTCCTCGTCGCCGAGATGGACATGCTCGCCTGCCAGGCCAGGAGGCTGGTACGTCTGGCCGCCGACCAGGGCTGCGGAGAGATAGAGCTCCTGGAGGGCGAGGGGATGGTGCACTCTTGGCCGTCGCTGTCGCCTTGTCTGCATGAGAGCCGTCTGGCGACGTCTAGGATGGCCCAGTGGCTTGAAAGGGGGGCTACTCCGATGACGCATACATGCACATCCTGAGCACTCCCCCCCCCCCCACCCCGACTGGATCTCAAGACAGGCCAGGGTCACTTGCAGTCTCAACCCCACCAGGACGTCATCCTTCCCTCGCATGCAGAAGGGAGAGAGGCATGGGTGGGGAAGGAGAAGAGAAAAAGAAGGAAAGGAGAAAAAAATAGAGGGTTGCGCCGTTGATCGACGAGACCCAGAGACCAGGGGGGAGGTTGAGTCATGGTGTGATACGTCGGGCCTTATATCGACTTGACTCGTTTTGGATAGATGCCCGAAGTGAGAAGGTCTTGGGCTGGCGGTTAGCATACCGTCCATCTCGGCCACTTCTCTCGTCTGTTCCTTTTCTTCATCCTGCTTTTCTTCCTCGTTTCTCTCTCTCTTATAATTTATTGTAATTTATTTTAATCTAGTTATTATTTTACCATTATGTTGTATTATCATTGTTATTTCTAACATCACTTTTCTGCTTCTATTTTTTTCTTCTCTTTTTTTTTCTTGTCCCTTTTCTTCCTCCCTTGTTCTCGATATATACGCTTGCTTATCCTTCATGTCTCAGTACTAGCTTTTATGTATTCATCATGCCGTGACTTGCTTTTGTTCAGTCTGGGACCCTCTGGGACCGGCTACTGGAGTTGGCTGGAGTTGGCTGGAGCTGGCTGGAGCTAGGGCTGGATGGATGCTGCCCAACCCCACTATGACGATAATCATGGAATACAATGCAATGATTTGCCCGGAGATCTTACCGATCGCTATCCAATGAGACGACTGCAGATCTCACGGGAGTCACTGTTACACCGCAAGAGACTTTATGGAGTAAGAGAAACTGTCTATCCCTGACCTTCGCCCTTCTGTCCGTGATCCCTGGTCCGTGGACTGATATTACGGAGTGCATGGGTCCTGGAGGTACAGACACACGGAGGATTACCGTATTATTCAGCATTGCCCCCCCCCCCTCCACTGGTTGGAATAAGGATGGCGATGCAAGGGTTGCTCAACATTTCTTTTTCTCCCCATCTTCTCTTCTTCTCGTTTCTTTTTCCTCGGGGAGAGATGGTCGTAGAGGGTGGTCAGAGAGTATTCTAACCCTCCCCCCCCCCAGCTCGGCTGAAAATGGGAGGGGGGAAAACGGACTTGATGCTCGTGACAGGGCCTGCATCATCGACATCTTCTTCAAGTTGGAAATATGACAGCTCCGCGTCTGTCGTCGTTGGAAATATGATAGCTTCGTGTCTCGTCTCGTCGGCCCACAGGATTGGCCTGTTGACCTGGAAAGGTGCCACCGAAACATGAGAAATAAAGAAATAGAAGCAGAGACTGCGGAGGGTAGGTAATAATAATATTCATAGCAGGTCAACGTGGGCCGGACCAGGCAAACCCCTGCGCTGGACTAAGAGGAAAAACAGCTGCTGCAGAAGATGCAGGGTACGTGCGAGTGATAATACGCATCGACAAACGATACTGAGATGTTCTCTTTTCCTTTCTTTTTCCTACTTGCTTGTCAGAGAGTCAATTTTCTCTGCATCGCTGCAGCATGCCGGTGTGACCGCGGTACTGGTGTCAGGGTACCATACTGCCGGGAAACGGTTCGAGGTGGTTGTATTACTCTTCCAAGTCTCAACTCAGTGGTGGCATCTTGTATTGTATAGAGGCAGAGAAGGAACCGCTACACCGGGCAGGAGTCTCGCCGTCGCGCGCGTGTGTTGCCGTCCGTCTCACTCGCACATTTCTTCGCCCGCGTGTTGATATGAATTTGCAGGTGTCGGCGCCGAGACCATAATACTAGTTGAGACATGGCGGGGTTGTTCTTCACCTCGATCTAGGCGGGTGGGTGACGGTGCGCAGTGCACAGAGCTGATTCGTATGAGCAGAGCTGTTAGCGGCTTCGTCAAAGGGCCAAGGACCGCCATGGCAATAACCTCCTCCTTCACATGTCAACTTGGCTCTACAGGAGGCGTCTCGTGATGATGGCGACGAGAATAAAAAAATAATGCTCTCCAGCCCGGTGACCGAGTCGAGGCGCGGTCCGCCAAGAGGGTCTCCACCACGGCCCACCAGGGACATGGGGGTGGGCGCGAGGGGATGTAATACAACGAGAGGGCCAGAGGGCAGCATGAGACAGAGGTGATGGTGTACGACTATTACCACACTCGGATATATGTGGAGAATGACTGGCGGGAAGTGTGATATTGTACGGCGTACGGCGCTTGTGTGATGGTCGGGACTGGCTGTGTTGTTCTTGAGGGAGAGAGCGAGAGAGAGAGAGAGAGAGATCAGACGATGCGGTATATACAGAGTATACTCGTATGTTGTTGTAGGGTCCAATGGAAGAGGGAATAAAGCCAGAGACCGGGGTCAAGAGTCGATGATGGGGGGGGGTGTATCTGTCTGTCTATCTGGCAGACATGACCGGAAGGATGATTTGTGAGGAGAGAGAATGTCAAGGGTTATGATGATGGAGAGGTGAAGATGAATGGAGGGTTTTGTAGACCGGACCCACAAAGCACAATATGACTGACTCTCTAGATTTTTTTTCTCTTTCCTTTCTTTGAGGTTGAGAGAGAGAGAGAAGGAAGGAGAGAAGGGGGAAAAAAAGGAAGGAGAGGGTGGGGAAAAACAAAGAGAGAGAGAGAAAAAAAAGGAAAGAACGACCGACAGACCGACTGACACAATGTTCCTTTGTCGGAATCATGATACTCTTATCCGTAGACAGATATTAGATATTATAGACTAACCTAGACCGAGTCCAGGACCGAGACAGAGGAGGAGGATATCGGAAGAAACTGTCGATAGAATTCAATCTATCCAGCCCACGTACTAATGTAATTGACTCGGACGATGAAATGCGACTCTGTGACGATGATTGGTGAGATGTATAAAAACGCCATGATGGCATGATACGTCTCCATCCTCTCTCCATCCCTCCCGTGACTGCTAGTGCTGGTTAACTGTGGATATCTTACCGATAGTATTTATCAAGTTTATAATACCATATTTACTCCGTATCGATACATGAATTAATTACTTACCAATAGCAGTAATACCACTATCGTCGAGATAGACTGCCCTTACATGCGTCTCTTTCACTCTCATACTTCTCTTTACTCCGACTGGCTGCCCTCTTTCTCTTCTTCTTTCCCATGATCTACAAGAAGCACCGACATGTGCTCGGAGAGATGGTATTCGTCGATAAGGGAAAGTGGGCACCTTTTCTTCTTCTCTTGTTAATCTGTCACGAATATCAACTGTTATTATCACCCCTACTCAAGCGTTGCAGAGTACCAGTACAGAGCAATGTCTAGACGTCTTGACGGTCAAGGACCTGGCGGTTATACGGCTATGACTACTACTAGATATCATGATATTATGATATTATACTAATGGTGATATAATGACGTATCCTCCTCCGCTCGAGCCCATTCCCAGCTTCCTTTATCCTCTTGTTGCTCGCACACCCCCCCCCCCCTTGCACTGACATTCTGCCCAAGTTGACTCTCCCTTCTCTATCGTCTCATCATCTTGTTTGCCGTGTTGCGTTGGCCAAAACCAAACTCCCCACCAATCCCGACGACATTCACCAGCATTTCTTATTTTCTTGTTTTATTTATTCTTTTTTTTCTTTTTCAGCTGTGCTCATTGTACCTGATTCTGCTTCCAAATTTTCAGTTTCAGTCTGAGTTTTCATCAGCTGCCACCTTCTTTCTTTTTCTTTCCTCTTCTTTCCCTTCCCATCTTTCACATTCTTAGATATATAAGAGGGGAAGCTGCCTTATGAGTCTGGCAGCAGCTACAGACTACCAACTATTACCACACCGTCATCTGCAGCGGCCTGCCTGTAGACGAACCAACAGTACACACCATCTCTTCAATCTCCTGTTTCCCGTTCTGGCCTTCATCTTACACGGCCTGACAGGGGAGAGCCCGGATCGTCGGAACCTCGGGACGCATTCATATCCTCCATCGCTTGCTACTGCTCTCTCATACACGGCAGACATAGAAACCATGGCTCCTTCATCTCACCATGTCGCTCTCCCGGGAGACTTCATCGCTGTCCTCACCCTTCAGAATCTCTTGGTCCTGACTGCAATCTTCATCGTCTACCATGCCGTCAAGGCTCTCTACTCCATCTACATCTATCCTTTCTACACTTCTCCTCTACGGCACCTGCCGACCCCAACGGTTCGACTCTCCCTCTCACCATCCCCCCTCCTCCCCTCCTTCGTTTCGCCTTGCTACCTGCACCATCCCTCTGACATACCGCAGGAAAACCACCATTGGATCTTAGGCCAGGCAAAGAACCTCTTTTCAAAACCGTGGATCCCCTACTTCTACCGCGACTTCAGCTCCCGCTACCCAGACAGCCCCTTT
The DNA here is from genome assembly GCF_012550715.1 of Geosmithia morbida. Taxonomy (NCBI): domain Eukaryota; kingdom Fungi; phylum Ascomycota; class Sordariomycetes; order Hypocreales; family Bionectriaceae; genus Geosmithia; species Geosmithia morbida. The sequence goes on from NW_023336187.1 coordinate 2,182,994, forward strand.
ATCCGCATCCTCAAGGTGGCCAACGCAGAGGTCCTCGTGCCCAACACCATCTCCGCCTACCGCGAGATCCTGCAGACAAAGTCCGAATGCTTCGTCAAGCCGAGCGAGTCGCGTACCGGTGCCATCATCGTCATCGGGGAGGGCCTCCCATGGTCTCACGGGAACATTCATCGACTCCGAAGGACCGCCCTGAACAGTGAGCACGATCCGATCTTACCGACCACCGGTGGAGGGGAGGGGACGCGGCTGACGAATTGTGTTCTCTAATCACAAAAACTACAGAACTCTTCTCTCCTCAGAGAATGAAGGCGTGCGAGCCTCGGGTACGCGCCAAGGTCGAGCAGATGGCCACCATGCTTGCCGCCAAGCGGATGACCCCCGGTGACCCCGTCGATAGTGAGCTTGCTCTTTTTTTTTTTTTTTTTTTTTTTTTTTTTTTTTTTTTAGCTGAGCTGACGAGGGGGAAAACAAAACAAAAAGTTGAATCCGAAATCTGGAAGGCAACACTGGATATTGCCGGCATCAAGACCATGGGCACAGACCTGAACCACCTCGGATCAGGCGACTCCCCTCTCTACGACATCTTCACCACAACCATGCGTCCCACCGTCCGAGGCCACGTCACCCGCCTGATGGTGGCCTACATGCCCTTCCGGTCCTGGCTACCCATGGAAGCCCTGAGCGAGTTCGCCTCCAAGTGCGCCGCCGCGCGCGATTTCATCCTCGGCCACGTCCGCGAGAGGCGAAGCGCCTGGGAGCGGTCTAAGAGTCGTCCCGGTGAGCATGATGCCGCTCTCCTGCAGGCCATGGTGGAGAATGACGGTCTCTGGAACGATGGCGAGGTTGTTGAGCATGTGAGTTCTCCCTTCTTTATCTTTTCTCCTTTTCTTGTTTTCCTCTTCTTCATCTTACGTCGTTTTATATACTAACATGATGTTAATCTTCAGGTCCTCAATTTCATGATCCTCGGTGAGTTGCACACAAGACAAGAATGAAATCATAAAGGTGACATCTGTTCACACACACACCCACACACACACAGGCCATGACACTACTGCGTGCACCATGTTATGGACCCTTGACTTCATCGCTCGTCGTACCGACATCCAAGATCGTCTGCGCAGGGAGATCTCCTCCCTCAAGGACCTCTCATGGGGTGAAATCGATAGCCTTCGCTATCTCGACAATTTCATGCGCGAGGCTTTGCGATTCTACTGTCCTGGTATTTCCTCCCTCCCTTCTTCTCCCTCTCTGCCTCTTTGTTATCTCTACATCCCTCGATTCGAAAGATTCACAAGAAGGAGGATGAGAATATACTGACTGTTTTTTTTTTTTAAAAAAAAAAAAAAGTCCAATGGATCCCCCGAGAATCAACCTGCGATCTCATGATTGACGGCGTCGCCATCCCCAAGGGCACGCGATTCAACCTGGTACCCGCAATGGTCAACCTGAAGCCCGAGATCTGGGGCCCCGACGCCGCCGTCTTCGACCCGGACAGGTGGAACCCGGATCGTCTGACGGGTGATGCCGGGGGAGCCTACTCCTTCGCCACCTTCCACAATGGCCCGCGCGTCTGCATCGGGAAGGCCCTGACGTACATGGAGATGAAGCTCATGATTGTCGAGCTCGTGTCCAAGTACAGGCTTGCCACGACGCACGTCGGTGAGCTGGAGATGGAGAGTCCGAGTTTCACTCTCAAGCCCAAGGACAGGGTTAAGTTGCAGATGACGGAAATTTGATCTGTCTGTCTCTTCTTTCTCTTTCCCACCCTCTTTTTCTATGCTTTCTCTTTTTTTCTTTCTCTCTCTCACTTTACCCCCCTAACCCGGCAGTTTTTCCCCCCCTTTCTTTTTATATTTCAAGATGGCGTTTCATGGACTTTTTGTTGTCATTCTACAGAACCGCCACGTTGTTGAGCATGAAAACACAGGCAGGTGCAGGTACAGATCGCAGATATTAGACAGACACACACGTGGAGGAACATATGCAGGCATACACACGTGTACAGACGGGCACATGCACAGGTACACGCAGACACCGTGTAATTCGGAGTTTTCTTTTTTTTTTTCTTTTTTTTTTTTTTTTTTTCGTTTTTCGTTTTTTTTATATACTTCTTCTTTCTCTCTCAATACACTTCGACTCTTTTGTTATATTTTCTTTCTTCTTTTTTTCTTTCCCCATCATTCATGGCATTATGTGACCCAGATCTGTGCCTAGTAAAAAATAAAAAATAAAACACGAGTCAACCATTGGCGCCCATCATTCCTTCACAACCGAGGCCACAAAACGTACATGTCCCCAAGACGCCTCTACAAAATATGAGACCTGCCTAGGTGAAGAATAAGAAAAAAGGGAAAGATGGCCAACATGGCCAACACGAGCTGAGAAAACGCGATAGCCTCCACTGATCAAAACCCCCAAGAGAGTGATAGCCGAGTAGAAATGCGTCAATCCACCCTGCCCCTGCTCAGGTTTTAGGGTTAGGGTTTTTAGGCGATAGTCCTTCCCGCGCCTCGGAGCGATGAGCCGCGACCTGATCGGCGAGAAGACAAGCATGACGGAAGTGAAGATGGAAGACGGCAGGCTGATACCAGCTGGAGAGATGGGCACTGAACCGGCCGGTGGCGGCAGGCAGGGCCGGCAGAAGGGTCGGATGGAGACGGAGCAGCGTCGTGATCATGATCATGACCAGGTCCGTTATCGTCAACCGGTCTACGGGGGGTAGAGCTGCCAGTATCATCTTATACTCGTGATTGAGACTAGATCTGAGTAAACAGTTGGTTGAAAGAGAAGAGAGCAACAACAACAACAACAAGAAAGGTGACAGTCAAGGTTTCAAACTTCGTCACCCCTCACTGCATGATACATATACTTGACGTGCTGCCTTTTTGCGATCGTGCCCGGCCGCTACGTACGACAGATGCGCCGTAATATTTCCTGGTAAAGAGATGGTCAGAACAGCACCAAGAGACAACGGGATGCCGTCCAACACCCGATGCCAAGACGGGAGCCGGGGGAGGGGGAGGATGGCACGCACAACCACACCGAGCCGAGGCCGCACAGGGGTGACCGTCCCAAAAGTTGTCTCGTTGGCCCATCGTGGGATCCCCGGGTGTCATCCCAGTTGTTCTGGAGGCCACCGGGCCGCTTGGGAACATACGGCTTGTATGGTTGTTGTCGTGCGGCACCATCACAAGCTTGGTTTCGTGGTCTAGTTGGTCATGGCATCTCGTTAACAATTCGTCTTTAGCAGGCTTTGTTCTTCCGAGAAGGTCCCCGGTTCAATCCCGGGCGAAACCAGTCTTTTCTTTCTCATTTTTTGCTTTTCGGGTTTTGGCCAAGAACCTTTATTGTCTGTTTTCTTCTCTTCTTCTTCCCCCCTTCCCTCATCACATTCTCTCGGTGTAACTCTCTCGGTGGAAGATGTATATATATATATTTATATATATATACGATGGGTAGGCGGTGCCGGATCAATGTGGGTGTCGACTCCAAGCTGGTCAGGCCAAAATTCTTCAAACGACAGTTGTTCCGAGTCACAAAGTCACAAAGTCATACGCCGAGCCTCTAGATATCTAGATGTCGTATCGTTCTTTCTTCCCGTGTCTTACCAAAAGAGTTGTTTTACAACGTCCCCACTGTTCGTCGTCTACCGCCGAAAAAAAAAGAAAACAGAAAGATAAAATGTGCCAAAAGAATGCATATTGCTTGTGGAGGGAGAAGAAGAAGAAGAAGAAGAAACATACCCAAAGCGCTTGGATGCTGCGCTTACCACGAGATAGTAGAACCAAAAAATGAAAATAGAAATGAAATAAAAATAAAAAAATTTTACACAATTGTAAAAAAATAAAAAATAAAAAAAGGTATGTGTGTGGTGGGAGAGACGGAAAAGTTACCAGTCATATGCCCAACCGTTGTTCTCGAGGAACCATTCACAGGCCTGCTTGAGAACAACGTTGGGGATGAGTTCCCCCTTGGCGAGGGGTTCGCGTGTGACAGGGTCGACGGCGTTGTTGTTGATGGCGGCCTGGATAGATGCGCGCTCGTACGACCGACCGGTGTGCGTCTGTCAAATGTCAGTGTCAGGATGATGATGACTTCCACAAGACAACAGACATATCATATATATATATATATGGAGAGGGAGAGGGAGAGATGGAGAGAGAGGGAGAGAGAGAGAGAGAAAGAGAGAAGAGTAGAGAGTAGAGGGAAGAGAGATGGGGGAAGCTCACAACGACGGGGTCGACCATGACGTTAAAGGAGATGTCGTCGACCAACCAGTCGGGCACATCCCTCTTGCGGTCGGCATCCTGGCGAGCGCGCTCGAAGATGGCCTGCATAGCCCGGGCCTTCTGCTCGCCCTCGTCGGCGATGGCAGCCCTGTCGAGGTCGGACTCGGCCTCGTCGGCGTCCCGGCGGGTCTGGGCGGCCAGGAGGTCGAGCACCTCTCGCTCCAGGTCCTGGGCCTCTCGGCGGCGGGCCGCCTCCCTGCGCTGCCACCTCTCGTGCCGGCACCGCAGGAGCTGGGCCATGGTCATGTCGAGGCTCTTGTCGTCGACAGCGCGGCAGGCCTCGTACGCCCTCTGGGCGTGGTGGCAGGCCGCGTCGAGGTCGGCCCCCAGCGCCTGGAGCGACTTGGACTTGAAGTAGTGGGCCTTTATGGACCGGTCGTCCAGGCCGATGCACACGTCGCAGTCCGTCACCGCGCCCTCGTAGTTGCCCTGGTTGAAGCGGCACATGGCGCGGTTGGTGTACAGGGATGTCAGGCTCGGGTCGACGACTAGACTGTTGTTGTCTCCCGCGCATGACATACGATATCGGTCAACCAAGGTTACTTACTACCTTTCATATGGAAGAATCAAAGGGGCAAAAAAGAAGAAGGCGTAGAGATACGAGTGAAGAATTAAAGAGACGAGAAAAATGGAAAAAGAGAAGAAAAGAAAGAAAAGAGACAAAAAAAAAAAAAAAAAACTCACGCCTGGGAGTAGCAGCTCTCGGCGGCAACGTAGTCCTTTTTCGAAAAGTGCCGGTTGCCTTCCTCCTTGAGTTTGAGGGCCTTGGACTTGTCGTCACCCATGGTACTTTTCTTCTTCTTTTTCTTCTTCTTCTTCTTCTTCTTCTTCTCCTTTTCTCTCGCTTGCGGTCGTCCGACAAAAAGTTTCCCGGACCGTCGTCGTCGTCGTCCTCGTCCTCGTCCTCGTCCTCGTCCTCGTCACCGTCGGTTCTCTCCGGACTCTCCGGGATGGTAGGGGTAGCAAGGGGACGGGACAGACAGAATAATAAAGGATGTAGAGTGGGATATGCAGCTACATGTAATCTGTACAGGTATTTTAGCTGTGGCGCGGAGCGCGGGGGAGGGGATTGTTTTATCAAGCACGAGAGAATATGCAATGTGTACGGGTAACTTGCTTGTCCGACTGCTGCCCCACTGACCTTTCCGAGCGCCGAGTTCCATCGACGACGACGTAATTCTGTCCATGAATTTACTAGTAGAGCAGTAGTAATAGTAGTAGTACTACTACTGCACATCAAATCACCCTAATGCCATCTGGGGAAATACTCGAGAAATCTTCCAGCTATATACTCAAATTGCTCTTCGAAAGCCCCCGTGTCCGTTACATAATCGTGGACGCAGTACAGTGCTAAATACATAAATATATATATATATATATATACCAATATTGTCATGACAATTCCCCCGTTCCGTCAATCCGACAAGAATCCTCATGTTACTGCGCGAAAAAAAAAAAAAGAAAGAGAAAAAGGAGGAGAAAAGAGAGGGATAAAGAACCGGCCGTTTTCTATTCCCAGATTCCACCAACGCCGATGTCGCAGATCGCAGGTATACAAGAAGAAAAGAAGAAAAAAAGCCGCTTAATGCAGATAAAGATGCAAAAAAAGGAGACGAAGGAAGAAAAGGAAGGAGTAGAGGAAGAAGACGAGCTTTATACAAAAGCCACATGACCGCCTCCTCCTCCTCCTCCTCCTCCTCCTCCTCTTCTACCATCATCATTCAGCCCATCTTGATCCTGATCCTGATCCTGATCCGACACGGCTCCTCCATCGCCACCGTCGTCAATCACCAGGCCGGCACGCTCCTCCTCGGTAGGCGGGTCATGAGCCCTCCGGAAGACCTTGTTGAAAGAGAAATTCCGTTGGGCCATGTGCGGCGGGGGCGTGGGCGGCGACAGGCTGGATCTGCTGACGTTGGAGCGCGACCTCGTGCGTGCTGCGCGGGCGGGGTTGAAGCTGCCGCCTCGGTATGACGTGTCCTGGTCGTAGAGGGGGGCCGGTATCTCGCGCTGGTAGGCGGGGGCGTATCCGTAGCCGCCGTGGCCGTGGACGTGGCCGTGGCCGTGGCCGTAGGACGTCGGGTGCGGGCGCTGGTGGGACATCTCTTCTAGGTAGACCGCCGCGTCGGCGTCGCCCTTGTCCACCCCGCCGCCGTCCGGCCCGTCCTCTTCGTCGTAGGGGGGCATGGTGGTGGCCGTGCGGGAGCGGCCGCGGCTGCCGTGGCGGATGAAGCTGCCCGTTATGCTGGAGAAGATGCTGCGGTCGTCGTCGTGATGCTGACGGTGCCCCCGCTCAGACCCTTCGTGATCGTAGTCGTCCGGGAAGCGAGACATCCCCAGCGGCGGGTGGGGGCTCCGCGGGCTGCGGATGCTCGGCGTCATCGACGTCAGCGGCGGCAGGGGCGACGCCAGCGACCGGTTGGACAGGGTGGCGCTGGCGGCCGTCGGGGGTCGGCGCGCGCTGCTAAAGGTCGTCGTCCGTCGCCGTCTGAGCCCGTCCCACTCGTACTCGGGCTCGATCGGGTGCCCGTGCTCGTCGATGGCCTGCATCGTCTCCATCATCTTCTTCTCCTCGTGCAGGCGGCGCAGCTCGTCCTCCTCCATCCTGAGGCGGGCGCGCGAGAAGCGCCGGACCAGGCCGGCCGCGCCGCGGATCGCGTCGGCCTTGGGCTCCGACTCCGGCTGCTCCTGCTCCGCTATCGTCTGGATCTGGTCCAGGTCGCCCTGGAAGACGGCGGCGTCGGGCACGTCCTTGGCCGCCTTGGACAGCTGGAGCAGCACGACGCCCGAGCAGATGGTGAGGAAGCCGAGGACCATGGTGACGATCTGCGAGGTTGTCCCCTTGAAGCCCTGGAACAGCACGGCCGACGTGATGATCGTCGTGCTCGTGAAGTAGACGTAGTAGGTGGGCGTGACGAGGGCGGCGTTGAAGATGTTGAGGGCTTTCTGCGGAACGGTCAGCATTTGCGGTCCGGACGGGACGGAAGAGGTGAGGGTGCACGGACGTTGAGGAAGATGATCTCGGTGAGGAGGGTGGCGATGACGAAGACGAACAGCACCCAGAGGAACCACTGCTTGTACTGAGGCTCGCCGCCGATCCAGGCGATGATGGCGGAACCCAGGCCCTGCGTCGCGACGACGCTGAGCCCGCCGACCCAGCTGCAGATGGAGATGTAGACGAGCATGTTGCGGTTCCCCCACCTGGGACCCGCCCAGAAGGCGGCGACGCCGGACCCGACGATGATGACGCCCGAGTATGTCAGGAAGCCGGGCGTGATGACGTACTTCTGCATCTCCTGTATGTCCTTCACCGCCGACGACTCGGGCGCATTCATGACGATGATGACGGAGCCGACGATGCAGAGGAAGCACGAGACCTTGCCGACCATGCTGAGCCGCTCCTTGAGGAAGATGGCCGACAGGACGGTGGTGATGACGACCGACAGGGCGCCGAGGGGCGTGACGAGGATGGCGTCGGTGAAGGCGTAGGCGACAAAGTTGCATATCTCGCCCAGGATCATGAGCGTCATGCCCCCCCACCAGTAGCCGTTGCGCAGGTAGCCGTACCCCTCGCCGGCCACCTCGTTGTACTTTTCGTTGGCGCGCAGCAGCCCGACCTTCTTCATGACGAACGACACGCCGATGAAGCAGCCCGACCCGATGGCCAGGCCGATGCCGACGGCCTTGTAGAAGGATGGGCGATCGTCCCCTCCTCCGACAGAGACGCCGTTGCGGGAGAGGAGCATATGCTCCATCTCCATCTTGGGGGTAGAGTTTGTGTCGCTGTAGAGGGGTTCCTCTTTCTCTCTTTTTTTTTTTTTCCCTTCCCTCTCCCTTTCTGTCTCCGACCGGCAGTCAGGTGCTAATACGTATCGTTGTATCGGTATTCGTCCATGTGTGTCGTTGTCGGTATATCGAGGTTTCGGGAAGGAGCCTGAAGTGGAGATGTATCCGGACAGAGCTGTGAGACAGTTTAAAATGGTCTTCGTCTTTTTTTCCCCCTTCCCGTGCTGTGATCTGTAATCTGTTGAGGGGGTGGTTCAGGGGAGAAGAGACAGAGAAGAGGGGTTCAAGGGGGAGAGCATGCGCGGTTGGCTTCTTCAAGAGGATCAGAGGAGATTCGGTGGAAACGTGTACTCGTACTCGACCCCGTCACTCCAGCGTCTCCTACAAGGACCCGGGGAGGCAAAAAGCTGGAGGGTCCCCTGCATTCCGTCCCACCGACGCTCGTTGCTCTGGCAGCTGCAGTTTAGTGCGAAATGCGCCTGATGAGCCGGTGCCTAGAAGCCTGAAGGTCAAGGCCAGTCAGTGTTCTGCTGCGCCCAGTCGGCTGCTGCGCTGCAGTACCACCGGTACGGCTATCAGCACCAGGTTACCGGTACAGGTGCCGTGGTGAGGAATGGTACCGAGTGCGGAGTACAGGTACGGAGCACAATCCGCTTCGTTCTCCCCCCCCCCCCCCCCCCGTCACATAGAGGCTACGAGCACGCCGGTACGAGGTAAATAAAGTTCCTGTTATGATTGCTATTATTATCAGCTCAGCCCACATCTTGCATGCATCTCTCTGCTGGACCACCCATGGCACAGAGCATCTCCTCCGTAGCACTGGACTCTGACGCCTGATGCTAAGCTTTACCGCTCAGGGCGTGGCTTGGCCCGAGTCCGTTGCCGCCAGGGCAACCGACGACCCTGTGGGCGATCTCCTGTCTCAACATTAATCTGTACTCGGTCCGTGTCCATGTCGATGGCAGCACAGCCGAGAGAGCACAGCCGATAATAGCACAGCAGGTGCCCTGATCAGTTGGACGGCGTAACGGATTTGAGTAGAACGATCATCACCCGCTCCATGTCCTGATCAAGACACATGCATCGTCTAAACAGCATGCAGCGTCCACCATACCGCTACAGACCTAGTAGGCTGCGGCTACGGGCTGCATGAAATGTCCGCGAGCCGACTAACTCAACTGAGATAGAGACGATCTACCCGGCACTGCCGCCATCCACTGAGTTACACGTGACTGTCCTCGTCATCCTCTTCTCCTCCTCCCCCCCCCCAAATCGTATCCTCCACCGGATGATCCGTCAATCCGTCAACCGTCCTCATCGGGACTCGACCCCGTTCAACCGTACGGAAGCTTCCCCGCCAGTAGCCATGCGTACAGCGACGCAACGCACAGCATGACCGGCTCGCATCCGCCAACGTCATTCCCCCGTTGAGGTCGGCCAGGCTGGGCTTGTCATCGTCCCGAGCGTCGTCATCCGAGATGCCGTGCGCCCGAAGATGGAATCGTTCAGACGTACATCGGACGGGTACAGTGAGTCAGGCCGTGTTCTATCAAGCCGACGCCATCTGACTCTCCGATGGACGGACCTTGGCCCGTGATATCTTCCCAAGTCGGGTCCGTCTATCGGGCTGGTTCAAGAGCACGGGATGCTCTCGGGCCATCAGATGGCCCATGCAGTATCGTGCCGCCGAGACTGCGGTCTGACTGCGGCGACGCGTCGATGAGATTCCTGCAGGGTGCGCCTTCGTCCAGCTTTCCAGTCGTTGTCGCCTAAGAACGCAGATTGAGTCTCCGGGGGCAAGGATTCAGACGCGAGCAATGCGACGCAGCACATGGCGGTCGACGGCCACGTGCATATATATAACACATACATGGATGGATACCTGCTTCGTACCCGTACGTCGCATCTCACCACTCGGTACCGGGGGGAGGCCATGATATATGAGTTTCGTAATGCCGGTCAGCTCTACTACCTTCGTCAGAGTCACCTGTCTGCCAAGGGCCGGGTATGTGACTGATCCTTTCCCAAAGCAAGGATCGGAGACGCAAATCGACCGGGTATGCATGCATGCGTGGCCCCCGTACACAGCCGCAAAGGCCTTCCAGGAGCTCTCGGTGCACGGCCTCGGCGGTGGGCGCAATCTCTGCCCTCTCAACTCTCGTCGACCCCTCTCCAAGTCTTCGCTGCCGCCGACGTGCATGCATGCATGCTCGTACATCTGCTTCGGCTCTTCTTCACTCCTGCCTCTCCCGTCACCGTAAACCCCAGTTGGCGGCATGCATACCGGCGTGACGGGCTCGGATCTCGACCACCGCCGTGAGGATATGCAGAACGTACCATGCCTGCAGAGCCGGGAGTGAGTCGCGCATGCACTCAACGCCGGGCGTCTGAATCAATTGCTGACGCCATCGCTCGATTCGACAAGACGACGCCCTACCAGACGGCGACGGGGAGGGTTGCAGGGCAGGCAGAGTGCGTAGGTGTTACAATGCAGGTCCGATAACGGCCTGTGCGTCGTTCCTCGTACGGCCGGCAGACCTCCTCCTCACCTTCGATAGCAGAGCTCGGCCTCACACCGCCACGCGCTGAGGTAGCGGAGGGCGGAAAACGTCCTCGACGTGGGCACAGGGAGGGGAGTCCGGGTGCTAGGCTATGCCGACGAACACGCCGACGCGAAAGTGCGGGCGGCGACGCACCCACCCTGCGTGTGACACGTGCCTGACCTCACGTTCTGACAAGAATCACATCTGGGTCATCGGCGTCGACTTGCCTCCCATGCAGCCTGCCTTGTGAGGATCTCTCTCGTCACCCCACGTTAGCGGAAGCGTGCAGACTCTCTCCTAGCTGTCATCTGCGATGCAGGTATCCGATATTTAGAGTTAGACAGCCCCCACGTTTAACCGTGAATACGACGCTGTTCAGATGGGCGCAAATGCTGGAGCGAACATGCGTCACCTTCGACTTTCCTGGTCGATTGTAACCTCAATACACGTACGTGCGACGGTGCCGGCCGCGAGTATTATACCAGTGTCATTACTGAATAATAAATTATCGCGTTCACCTGGAGAGCTATCAGGTGACCGGGTGCACGGCCTGATGAGGTGATGAGACACAAGAAATAGAAACCGGCACATGCATGTAGGGTAAGCACGCGCGTTGGCGACCAAGCTATGGCCCCTGTAATCTGTGGAAGCCTTTCGGCGCATCTACCAAGCACCTATCAAGCTGAGCGGTAGAGGGAGAAGTCGGCTTGGAGCCATCTGGAGGTCTTGAGCTGCATCGTTCTGCTCTGTCGAATGCCGATGTCGAGATGAAAGGAGGACGGATTCGACATGGAGGACGGTGGGAGAAGAGGCGGATCGATCCTACACGGCAGGCGTCGAAGCAGTGATGATGCGCCGAAGCCGTGCGCCGAATGGCTTCTGTCGGCGGCTTCGCCAGGGGCTGGTGGCCTGTAGTTTGACGACCATGCAGTGCTCGTGCATCGACTGGGATACGATTCTAATCGAGAAGCTTGTTGTCTAGCTCATGGCATTCATCATCGACTGCAAAGGACTACTGAGGCTATCTGATCCTGTTCGCTACCGATGCCTTCGTCCTTGAACGTCAGTCATCACCTAGAGGGCTGCCTTCGCCGTAACCAGTCCCTTTGGTATCAGAGAATGCCACCTCTCCTCCTCAAGTTCTGCCCTCCTACAAGACTTCTCTCGAGANGGTTTCATGGTCGAGTCCCGCTTAGCTAAGCCATGAGTAGTCTTTCTATGATATAATTGGTCAAGACGACATATGTATATTGTCACCATCAATATATACAGAGCTTTATTCGATATTCAATATAATCTTAACCAAGCGTAAACTTACCCTCAAGACTTACCACTCTTTTTTCCAAGTTGCCAGTTCAGCCGTTACGCCATTGACCAAGATTCCTCACTGCTGTACTTATATGGTGCTAGTGCTAGCTGGCACTGGGTAGCGGCATTTGCCTCAAACTGGGAAGGAGCCCAGCTGAATTTACAGGGGTCCTTCCTTTCCGAATTCTAACTAGAGACACTAGAGACAGGGCTTTTTTTGTTTTTTTTGTTTTGCCTGCTTACGCGTAACTTCTCTCGCTTACCAGCATTTCCAACTCGCCTTCTCGGTCTCCGTAAACCGAAACCCCTCCAAGTAATCATCAACATTGTCGGCTTGATGCCACCGCCTCCCCTTGGCTATGCTGTTCCCTACATCTCGGATCGTGCATGCTGGGACGAGAAGCCAGGCTGGCATCCCGGTAGTGCTGGGTTTCCACGTCGGCGACGCCTAGCCGTCGAGGATCCGCAGCCTCTCGTTCTCCGCCTAGGACCAGCGAGATTCCGGATGACATGGACACCATCTTGCGCCGAGACTGCAGATAGTGAAGATGCTAGTAATGGGCCGAGAAACTATTGCATTTTCGAAGCCATGCTGACTTGCGAGCCCCTGGATCCCGCATGAGCAGGCGCTCAACCTCGCCGACGAATGCTGTCCAGTCTATCAGCCAGCACGGGCACTCGTAAGCTGCTGTCTCGCATGTCTTGCATCATCTCCCTCTGTCTCTCCCGATATGTGACTGAACACAACAGACGAGAGACTCTGTCTCACCCTACCGCGCCAACCTGTACTCCTGAGCGGGTTCCTGCGTACCTTGAGATTCGGGCACATCCAGCTAATATGCGGTTCCCCTCCTCCCCCCCCCCCCCAAGATTTCAGTGATATTGCGGAGAGACAGATGAGATGGCGCTACGCTCTGGGGACCTCGATCTGGGGACCTCAGAGGCTCCTCGCCCTCGTGCACACGACATGTCCTGTTCTGGCCGATATTACGAGATGCAAAACTCGGCTATCGAGAACGCGCCAGGCTCGTCGGCCAAGACTTATCGAGTCACAGGTGTCAGGCCCATGATCCTACTTACTCGTACATCGGGCGGATAAAGATCGAGCATTCAAAGTACACGACTCCGTCGTCAGCCCACAAGGTAATCACCACCAAGCACGCGTTATTCAGCCGAGACGGAGGAGAGCAAGTGCATGCATGCGCGCGCTGCAAAAACCTGCCCCTTTTCAGTACACACGAGTACGGTACGGTACGCACTGACGGCACGAAGAGGGTTTGCCGGGATGCGCCCGATATCTTGTATCTTGCTCAGGTAGGTCGTGTTGGGTCTGAGGCTCAGACGCGCAATTGACGGCATCGAATTCCATCCTGCTGAGAGATTGAAAGCGAGGTCGTTATTGACTTTGATTTGCAAAAAAAAAAAAAAAAAAAAAAAAAAAGAAAAAGAGCGATCTCTCAGAACCGGATTTTCGGAGGTGTCGCACTCGCGCGCCGCCACATGTTTTACCAATTCCAGTGCTAACGCCATGTTCCATCCGGTGAGATCCTTGGATGCAGCCTCCTACGAGTGCCAGAGCTGCCTTCGGTTAATGTCTTCTTCCTGGGCTAATGGTCAGAGGCGATGAACAGCAAGCCTCCAAAAGAACCCGGCGGATATGGTCAGACTGACGGGATACGTGCCCGCTAGCTATTAAGTTTGCAACGGACTGCTATGATGGCCTTCATACCTGTGCCTTCAAGGTTCAGAATTCAAGGTTGAGCAGGGGTCGGCCGCGGCTGCATCTAAGCAAGCATGTGTTCCCTTGCATGCAGCGCGATCGAACTGATCGACCTCGAGCTGGGACCTGTCTCGGTCCAACGCCAGCCCGGCCCTGCAGCCGTATCCTCTTGCACCCGAGGAAATCCACGCTATGTCGGTGTGGCAGCCGTGCCGCGACGAGCGAGGAATTCCTCGATACGATAGAGAGCCGTGTCGTGTTCAGGGACATGTGGCTGCGGGGAGGGAGGCTTGAGATATAATAAGTAGTGCGTTGCTCCCCATGTCGACGGATCATCTACCATCCCATCACCCTCGTTATCCAAGTCTTTCGTTCATTATTCTTCCCCTCGTTCTCTTATATCTGTCGGATTTTTTCCCCTCCCCCTACCCGCCCCCCCCCCTCTTGCCCCTGACCTCTTTATCCTGCCCCAAGAGATCCAGCTCCGCCCGTCATGTCTTTTGCCATCCCGAACAAGATGCTGGTCGCCCTGGCTGCCTGCATGTTTGCCTTGCCTGCGTTGGCAGCTCCTGGATCGACCACTCCGGTCAAGAGGGAAACCAGGTCGCACCCCGGAACGGTGCCGTATGGCCAGGTCATTGAGAACTGTAAGGAGCCTAACATGATCGCCCTCACATTCGACGACGGACCCGGCCCCTACACCGGGACGATCCTGGACATACTCACCACCAAAGAGGTCAAGGCCACCTTCTTCCTCAACGCCATGAACACGGGTGACATGCTGGACGAGTCTTCTGGCAGGCCGGACAATGTCAGACGCATGTACGCCGCAGGCCACCACGTCGCCAGCCACTCGTACAGTCACAAGGACTTGGACAGCGTCCTGCCAGATGTACGCCGAGACGAGATCGTCAAGAACGAGGCTGCATTTGCCCAGGTCATCGGCGTCCTGCCCACCTACTTCCGCCCGCCTTACGGTAACTGCAACGACGCCTGCCTCGGTCTTCTCAACGAGCTTGGCTACCACGTGGTATGTATACTCCTGCGCCGCATCGCTGTACTCTCGCATCTCTGGCCTAGCAATCTTTTCTTTTTTCTTTTTCTTCCAACGCTGCAATCTGCAGAATGCCTTGGCTGATCTTCCGAACTCAAGATTACCTGGAGCCTTGACACGCTAGACTGGGAGAAGAACATTCCGGCTTCCAAGAAGGTTTTCGCCGACCAGGTCCAGAGCCACCAGCAGGCGTCATACATCGCCCTGTCGCATGACATCCACGAGGGTACCGTCAAGGAGCTGGTCGGGTATATGATTGACGTGGCCAAGGAGAATGGGTACAGATTGGTCACGGTTGGAGAATGCCTCGGTGACCCTCGGGAGAACTGGTACCGCCCTGCATCGTATGTCTGATCAGAAAAGAGAGAAACGCCTCCCACCTCCCTCCCCCCTCCTTGAACCGGGACAGACGCTGACCTTGACCATGAATGTAGCCAGCAGATCGCATGAATAGGAACCGACTACGGAGTCGGGCAGCCCGGACGAAGAGAAGAACCCTCCCGCAGATTGTGAAACTCTTGCCAGCGAGCCGGGCACGTCAAGCTCCGGGGAGCCTCGGGGTAGGGGAGGGAAGGAGGGAAGGTTGTTTGAGAATAAAACTTTTTTTTTTCCCCTCCGACCACTCGGACAGCTTCTACGGTTCATTTACCGACTGAAGATGATGGACAGTCCAGGACTGTGGTCTTCCGGGACCGCTCGGTGGATTCTGTCTTATGCGAAGTCTATACAAAGAAACAAGGAGACTGTCCATTTTTTTTTCATTAAAAAAAGAAAGTCGGCTGTTCACTTCAATTTTCCTTTCCGAGAGACCGTCACACATTTCTGAAAAAAATCCGAGATGTCTTTTTACGAAGTTGACAATGCCGCATGAACACGATGGCTGAAAGCCGACATGCGCCTCGCCGTTTTACACCTGAGTGGCATGGCCGAAACTGCGCTCCCAAGTATCTCTCTCTCTCTCTCTCTCTTCATAGTCCCTCTAATGCTATCTACCCCCCATCATTATATCACGGAGCAACAGTGGCACACAAGTACTTATCTAGATGCGGTAGAACTGCATGTTGATAAAACAAATACACATAGCTATCACGTATTTGGTTTTTTTTTTTCGTCATGGACGGAGCTTGTCCGCATTCCTTTCTTGTTGAAATTACTTTGCCTCCCGTATGTAAACTTCTTAACTAGTCTATATGGGAACGGAGAAACAAGACGAGACAAAAAAAAGAAGAAAATCAGTTACTTTTATCAATTCCCGGATGTTGTAAGCTGATTGATAAAGGTTAGAGAAAAAAAAAAGGTTGTTGGAAGGAAGGGAGGAAAAGAAAATCATCATGAAAGCCGCATCGGAATCGGCAATAACGTAAATTTCCTTAATTCCACGTTCCCGTCCATGTACAGATTAAATTACACTTGTCCCTAATAACCTTGTTTTTTTTCTTTTTCTTTGCAACGTCTGAGGGTGGGAAGAAACAAATGGGTCAATCGTGCTGAAATATATACAAGGTACTTATATGAGGTGGTTATGATATATACATATATACACATATATAATGCAGATTATACCCGTGCTTGTTGTAATAGTATATAGTAATGATTTCAGACGAGCACAGGATATCAAAATCTCCATTTTGATTTTGTTAAAAAAATCATGTCTTGATTTGCAAAGGCGATATATCATTACCATGATGGGTAATTAACCGATCTAGTAGGGCCCGCAGCTATCGACGTTGAGACCATTCATGATCTGGGAATATCCCTCCGGAAGGAGCTCATCTGCGTCGCCGGCAGGCAGGGTGCCGACGTAAGGGTTGAAGTTGTAGATGCCGCAGGGGCAGGAGTCGACGACCTGGGCACCGGCGTCGGCGTCGAAGATGTTCGCCCCGTCGCGCGACAGGGTCAGGTGGACGGTTCCGGGGGCCATGTCGACCGAGGAGATGGCGGCGCCGGCGGGGACGTCGACCGTGTCGGTCCTGTCGCCGGACGTCATGGACAGGGTGGCCGGGGCGGTGAGCAGGGTGACGACGTAGACCTTGTCCTGGGCCGTGTCCCATCCGTTGGGCCGGCCGTGGAAGTAGTTGCCCGTCGAGTTGTTGCCGTCGGCCATGGTGGTGTCGGTCGAGTCGCAGTCGACGTCCTTGAGCGTGGTGCGGAACCAGTAGACCAGGGAGTCGTCCGTGATGTGGGCGGATACGTCGGACGAGCCGGCGCGGTAGGCGGCGATGAACGGCCGCGCCATGTCCAGGAAGCCCGAGTGCGGACGGCCGTAGGCCCACTTGGAGTTGCCGTCGTCGCCGTGCGGGCTGTCCAGGCGGCCGACGTAGTGGCTCTCGCCGTAGTCGTTCCAGCTGATCACCTCCACCATGGGCGGCTGCGGCTGCGACTCGACGATGTGCGACCACCGGTCGAACCAGAGCGTGTCGGACGGGAACATGAAGTTCTTGCTGTAGTCCACCTCGGCGCCGTAGTGCGTGAAGAACCACGGCGACACGGGCGCCACGTACGTCCTGTCCGGCCCCAGGGCGGACCGGTAGATGGCGTCGCCGTCCTCGACAGACAGCGACGTGCCGCCCGGCTGGGGGGCCTTGTTGTTGCCGTCGTTCGGCCACGCCATCCAGTTCAGCGCCCCGTCCACGACGGTCATGTCCGTCCCGTATTGCGGGTGGAAGTTGGGCAGCCAGACGATGTCACCCGCTGCCGAGCGCAGGGCCGAGACGTCCAGCCCGTCGCCGTTGAAGGACGATGCCACCACCTTGCCGTCGTACAGCAGCTGCGAGGCCTGGGACCCGTACGTGGCAATCATCGACCCTACCGTGCTCGCCGACGAGGCCGGGTCGAACAGCGTGAAGTCGAACGAGATGAAGACCTTCATGTCGTTGTTGGCCGCCGACTCGTACGCGTAGCCCAGCTGCGTGTCCGTCCCGTCGTCCGTGCCGATGTTCAGAGCGAAGGCGTCGATTCCCGCCGACTTGGCAAGCTTCATGTCGGCATCGTAGTCGGCTGCGCTGGTGCGTCCACCGACGATGCCCATCTGATGTGCGTTAGATCTTGTGAGCGATATGTTCGATGTCATGTCAGGTCTCTTCTCCTCTCCGTCTTTCTTTCTTTCTTCTTATTTTTTTCCCGGGGTGCGTGCGTGCGGGGGGGGGGGGGGGGGGGGGGGNGAAGTGGGCAAAGACGAGGTTACCGCTGTCGGCAACCTCCACGGTATTAACACTGCTGTCAACTTTGACGTTGAGGACGGCGGCAGCCGTGGTCGAGACCACGAGGCCAGCCACTACGGCCGAAGCACGCAGCAGACAATTGGAGATCATTGCTCTTGAGATGTTTTGCCTTGCGAGATGTCGGTCGGTATGAAGCGAGAAAGTGAATGATGCCTGATTTATCCTGGAGACGGTAGTCGAGGCTATACATATATATATATATATATGTATGCATGTATGTATGTATGTATATGTATGTATGATATATGTCGGTGTGCACCTTGTTATAATTAGTACGCTTACATCTGCCAGGAATGGTAATCTGTGGGATTGCTCATTTCATTCTTGTCTGGTCTGATCCTACAGGCTTCGCAGATGACGCCGGCTGACTGCATATTAACCCGAACGCTTGAATAATACGGAGCGTTGATTGATGAAGGGCCCACAAGGTGAGATGCACCTTGCAGGAACATGGAGCCATGTAAGAAAAATGCAAGGATGTATCGGGGCCTGATGATGACCGGTGCCTGGACAGGACTTTTTTTTTTTTTTCAGTTGTCCGGTCCGGTTCATGAGGGGCTTGCCCTTATCATCGTCACTCCCGATTTCGTACATGGTACCTGTGACAAAGAGATACGAGAAGTGATTGATGAGTATCAGTAGAAAGGAGAGAAGAGGGGGGGGGGGAGAGGATAGCAGGATAGATTGCCAAGGCTGGACAAGGCAGACATGATTTGACTTGCCCTGTTGGGAGAAGATGTGCTATGCTGGCAATGCCAGATGACCTCTCATAGACTCGAGGCGCAGGAACCGCCTGATCTCGTGGTATTGCGATGGGCCCCTTGATCGACTCCCTCTTTCTCGTCGCCTCTCGTCCTTCATCGTTGGACAGATTCTTCATCATCGGCATGGATCTTGCTCGACCATCTTGCATCACGACATGATGCATCATAGAGCCCCAATACTCTCGGTCCTCGCCGTCGTCGCGACAGCAGCAGCAGCAGCAGCGGCGGCGGCGGCGGAGCCATACACCGGCGGCGATGCTTCCGGTTGCGGCAAGAAGCACTACTTCGACGGCCTGCCGCACTACCACGCCATCTCATCCGGCGGCACCACCCGCCGATACAGCGTACACCTACCGTCGACGTACGAAGAGGACAGGGCCTATCCTGCCATCCTGGGCTTCCACGGCTCCAGCAGCATAGGGCTCTTCTTCGAGGCGGACACGCGTCTGAGCTCGGCACGCTTCACGCCCGACACGATAACCGTATACCCGGACGGGCTGGGCGGAGCTTGGGCCGGGGCCAACTACTCGGACGCCACCACGACCCAGGACCTGGACTTTGTCCTCGACCTGCTGTCCGATCTCAGGCGCGAATACTGCGTCGACAGCGCTCGCATCTACGCGACCGGCATGTCTATCGGCGGGGGGTTCGTCGACACGATTGCGTGCAGCGAAAGGGTCGGTCGAGAGTTTGCCGCCTTCGCGCCCGCCTCGGGGTCGTTCTACACGGACAACGACGACAGCTACCGCGACTGCCGTCCTGCGCGGGTCCCCACGCCCGTGCTGGAGATCCACGGCGGTGCGGACGAGGAGGTCCCGTATGATGGGGGACCTGGTAGCGGTGGTCGTCTGCCATCTATTCCGCAGTGGGCGTCTCGCTGGGCGGGCAGGAACCTCTGCGAACACGAGACCGAGTCAGACCTGTTTGATGGACATGTGCGACGTCTGAGCTGGTCATGCCAAGGTCATGAGGGCGCCGTGCAGCACTACAGGACCGATGACCAGAGTGAGTCGTCGTCTGATCCCCTTCCCGCCCCGCCCACGCATGCTGTTGCTGACTGTGCCTGTCTCGTCCACCAGAGCATTGCTGGGCTTCGACCGAGCCCAACTTCTCCCAGGTTGCGGCTGGTGACGGTCCGACGTATCTGGAGGCCAGTGAGTTGATTGCTGAGTTTTTCAGGAATTTCACGCGTCCGAGTTGAATAGATCAGAGGGATGGTTGATGGTTGATGGATGAAACGATGGAACGAGATGAGATGACGAAACAGACATGGATGGTGGGGGGGGGGGGCGGGAGATGTTCTAGCGGATATCAATAGCGGACGGATGCTAGTGGAATATCTACAGATTGTTATAGCGGCCGTCGATGCCTGGACTGAGTGGGACTCTACGCTACGAGTAAGCAACAGGGTCTCTAGGGAGCCGAGGGATGAGCGGTTACCGGTTACAGGGGACGGAGTACAGGGGCTGAGTGAGGCTCACAGCGGCCAATCTGCGCCGATATGCAGGTTTCCTGGTTATCTCCGAGAGATTACGTAGTTGTTGGTCGCGATCCTGCCGTTGATCCATGCTATCAACGTCAGCATCTTGACCTTCTCTCTCCTCCTCCTCTTTCTATAACTCGTGCATCGCACATCATACCTCTGTCTCCCCGTCACCGTCCATTCCGGTCAATTCTCTACGATCCGCCCCGAAATTCGAGCACACAGACCCAGATCTAGCCAAGTTGCAAGGGGGCTCCCTCCCTCCCTCCCTCCCCCCCCCCTCTCTCTCACCATCTTCAGCCTCATCCACCGACCAAGCAGGTGATATCATACCCCCCCCCCCTCCCGGACACGGTTATCGCAATGCGCCTCCAGCCCTCTGCCCTCGTTGCCCTCGCCGCTCTGGCCACGACAGCATCGGCAATCGTCTTTGATGTTGAAGATACACCGAAAGTATGCCGAGACATCTGCGTGCCCCTCACCAAGCTGGTCAGCCAGTGCCGCAGCGAGGTCGGCAAGGCAGACGGAGACCTCTCCGACGCCCAGGAGGAGCAGCTCGAGGCCGAGTGCGTGTGCGGGAACGAGAACTTTGGCGTGTCCAGCGTAGCCGAGCAGTGCCAGGGCTGTATACTGGGTTGTCTGACGAATCCGCATCATCTGTCTACTCGTGATGACGATGAGGAGGAAGAGCTCATCGATACGCGGGATGAGGTCAAAGATGCTCTACACGGTGAGCTTCTCTACTCTCCCTTCACATACTGCTCCTCCCCTCCCTCCCTCTCTGCACCACCTCTTGTCATCTCACTTGATTTCCTTGTCTGGCGATGCGCATATTCTAAGACAGCACAGCAATCAATGACATCATCACCATGTGCAGCTTCTCTCCAGAAGCGTACGATTCTGCCTCTGCAACCGCCACAGCCATCTCCGTCGAAGCTACCGTCCTCTCTAGCACCGATAACCTGACGACTTCATACTCTAATATTCCTACCACCATTCGGAAGAGCTCGAGCGATGATGATGATGACGATGATAACGACGACGACGACGACGACGATGGCGATAATGCCGCTGCGACTCTGGCTCCCCTTTGGGTGGCTGGCGGCCTGGTCGCAGGTGTCATGGCTTTGATGGCCTAGGCTCCGTTTCGTCTTGTCTCTTCTTACCTTCTTTCCAAGGATGGTTTTATACGACTCGCATATAGACTTGCTATTATCGCTATCTCTTGAGCTGTACATGTATTATGTCCCTAAACGTTTTCTGGACTGTAATAATATGCTACATATTTTTTTCCAATTTTTTTTTCTTCATGAAACAAGAAAATGTTCTCGGCTCTCGCCTCGCAGCTCCCGATACCGCCTTGAAGAATAATATCTAACATTGCATCTCACATTCAAGACTCGGAGAATCAGTTGTTCAGCTGTTCATTCGGGGAATTGCACCTCATGCTTTTCCATTTTCGGCCTCGCTAGATAGCTGGATAGTTTTATCTGCTGTCGATCTCAAAGTTTTTCTTCTATGGTTTTTTTCTTCTTCTCTCGTTTCTCTGTATGCTTCCCCCCCCCCTTTGTTTTGTTTGCTTTTGGTTGCTTCTACCTATCTATTTTTTTTGTATATGATTCATGCTGTTGGTTTGGGAATTTGTCTCTCTTAATCTCCACCTTATTCATCCCAGGATGAACGGAAGAAGTCACGGTCACCAAGCTCTTGGGCCAGCTCATCGGCCAGGCTGGTCGCCTCCTTTGACAAACCAAGGCCGGCTTGTCCATCATCGGTGCTGTCCAGACGATCGTCATCGTACTCATCCTCGCTGCTCTGGCTGTCCTCGCCCCTCCTGGCATGCTCACCACGACCGCGGGCTTCGTCTTCGTCACCGGAATTGAACGGGCTGGCGTCGTCGTCGTACTCTCCCGACAGTAGGTAGCGGTCGTTGCTGCTGCCGCCGCCGCTGACATCGTCGTCGACCGGACCGAGGACCTCACCCTGGAGATGATGGACCATTTTCTGGCTGCGGGCGCGAGGGACCGGAGCCTCGCTGTGGTTGAGGCCCTCGTCGTCGAGCCAGGAGTTGACGGCGGCAGCCTCGGCAGCGACCCTCATCTGCGTCTCCTGCATCCTCATGCGCTTCTCGCGACCGAGCTGCCTGGTGGCGTCGATGAAGTCCGCCGTCGTCTTCTCCAGCTGCCTCTTGAGCTCGACCACCTGGCCCTCCATCTCGCCGATCGTATCCTTGTGCTTGGCCACGAGGGCCTTGCTGTGGGAGTAGAGGAATCTGGGCACGACGGCGACGGCGGAGGAGGAGGAAGGGTTGGCGGGCGCCCACCCGGACGGCGATGCCGCCGACGTGGTGGATGCCGACGTGGCGCTGCTGCCGAGGCTGCTGACGCTGCTGCTCATGCCCATCATGTCGCTCATCTTGACCATGAGCTCGATGCGGTCGTGCGCCAGCCTGGACCATTCCTGCAGCGCGTTCACGCGCTCCTCCACGGTTTCGGACTCGTGCACCTGCCTCCTGTACGCCGCGAGAAGACGGGGGTACCACTTGGTGAAGAAGCCGAGACGCATGTGCTGGCCCCTGGTATGCTTCTCGAGGCGTCCGACTCGGTGCCTGGCGCTCTCGAGACGTGTGCTCAGCTGCTCGTTGGCCTGGTTGGCCCGCGCCAGCTCGATGGCCTTGGCCTGGAATCGCTGCTCGTATCGGACTTCAAGGTCGGGGTCTCGTGCGGGCTGGGCGTCTTCGGCGTCGGTATCGCCGTCAGAGCTGTTCTGGTTAGATATGCGGTCGGGTCCGTCTGGCCGATGATGATGATCGTGGCCATCGTCGCTCTCGCGGGGGTGACGGAGCTCGTCATTGCCACTCCGAGAGCAGACCGTGACTGTCGTCTCGAGGATGATGGCCGACACGATGATGTAGAAGAGCATGATTGTCAGCGGAAAGAGAGGGGGGGTGAAGGGGAAGTTGTACGTACTCTTTCTAGGATTTCTTTGACGATCTGGTGAGTATGATGGTCTGAACCGCTTTTGTAGCCTGATGGCATGTCCTGCTCGATCCTCTGATAAAAATCCCGTCAGCCAAGATGAGAGGGCGGGTCAGGAGATTGACGTACTCGGCTTTGATTTTTTTTAATCTGTGGTTTCCAGCTCTTAGAAGGCTCTGGATGTCTTGATCGTCCGACGATGTAATATTGATGATGATCCCTGGAAGGATTCAGTCAGCCAAGAAGAAGGGGGTGATGGGAGCGGCGTGCTCGTACAACTTGTTATATGATGTCTTTGGCGCTCCGGGCGCTTTGGTTCTCCGGTCTTTTAGAGTGTTCGATCCTTGCGATGAGAAGATTTCGTTAGCGAAAGAGGGGAGGTGACGTACCTGCACTTTTTTTCCTTCTTTTTCCTTGAATGATTTTCCTTGATGGGTTTGGTTGCTGGTTGTTATGATGATGATCCGAAGAAGAGATCTGATGGAGAGCGGGAGGGAAGGCAGATATATATACCTGCCCCCCCCCCCCCTTCTTCACCTAGCCAAGGGAGACGACAGAGCCTCATGGACACATAGATAATAGAGAAAATGAAAGAATGTCTCCCATACTCTGTACACTTTCCTTCTCTCGTTCTGTTTTCCCCTCTTGTCTCTTGTCTTGTGCGTCCGACTACCGGAGCACTCTCATCCAGTGGTTGGTAGACAAAAGAAGCAGGATGAGAAACCGCAACCAGCCAGCTTGGCAGACACGGCTGGAGATGGCATCCTTTGTCGACAGCCCTATACTCTTTGTCCGGGGGTGAGAACAGAGAAGAGGGAAATGTTCTGGAAGGACTACGACGGAGCCGTCCTTCCCACCCCTGACCTTTATTCTCGTTTCATCACAGTGGTGAGGGAGGGACCTGGACAAAGGCAGGGGAAGCACCATTGTTACCGGGAAGTGATATGCGACGATGCATGTATTTCTGATCGGTCCGGATAGCACGTGTTTAGGAACAGGAGGCCTTCATTGTATTGCATCTCTTCTTTGTACTCATGAATAATGATGTTTGACTGTAGATGGATGATGACCAGCCATCCCAAGGTCATGCTTTATGCCCTGCTACCGTCTTTTTCCTGACGACAAGAAGAAGCAAACAGACACTTGTATGGGAAACATTGTATTGGAGAGAATCTCCGTGAGGGTTATTATTATCATTCAGAACGGTACAGGCATCTTTTGCTAAGAGGCAGCGCGATACAACAGAGACAATAGAGCAAGAATACATGGACAAACAAGAGAGTTGGCCGAATCCGCCGCAACTCCGATATATATATAGATATATATATATACCCAACCATAAAATACACGTCTTCTCCGACATTAAACATTAAAGCAATCCTGACGGTGCCCGGAACAGATCGTGGGCATGTCCGTGTGCGTGTCCGATGCCATGTACGTGCCCATGCGCGTGCCCGTGCACATGCTCGTGTACATGCCGCCCATGCTCAACCTGTCGCACGCCACGACGACGGTCAGGCACGGAAACGAGTGGCAGGTTTGCCTCGTCCCCGCCGTCTCTGACGGTGCAGTTCCCGAGGCCGAGGGAAAAGGTACTTCCCAAATCGCCCCAACGGATATTCCTGAACGTCACCTCGGTGCCGGGGTGGTTCTTGCGGATATTCTCGGGCATGCCCTCCGTCTCGTTGCAGGGTCCGGAGGGGGCGCCGTCGAGCCACTGGAGGTGGTCCTGGTCGTCCCACCAGATGCTCAGGGCGAGCACCATGCCGCGATCCATGGCCTCGCCCATGGCCTTGTGGCCGCCGAGGTCGAGGTACTTGTCCGCCTTGGTGGCCTCGCACAGCTCTTCGGTCAGGTAGTTGACCTTGGGCAGGTTGTCGAAGCGCACCTCGCCCATGGGGATGAAGCGTCCGTCCTGGATGTAGGACCGGCGGTACGAATGCAGCGAGCCGTCGTCGTTCAGGGGGTACTGCGAGATGACGGTGAAGGGCCGAGTCGTGTCCAGCGCCTTGCGCCACCCGCGTCCGTACGAGTCCCGGTTGCCCAGCTTGTACGGGTTGTACGTGCAGCCGATCTTGTCGCAGGAGCCTTGCTTGCCGCACTCGTCGCCTTCGCACTCGAACAGGCCGGTCCGGTTGCACGGGTGCGAGGCGATGTTGGATGCCCGAGAGTTGGCCTCCCAGATGTCCATCTCGTTGCAGCAGGCGCCGCGACCCTTGATGTTGGGCTGTTGCGCCTCCCTGTCAGCATGCGCGGGAGAGGTGGGGAGATTGGATGGCGTACCTTTCCGCTGATGAACGGAGTAGTATAGCACTGAGCATCGCAGTACCCCGTGCCGTAGTAGGCACCCGCCTCGTTGAGTCCACCCATGCCTCCGTCGGACGGCATCTCGGAAAGGTAGACGGCGCCGTTCATGCCACAGGGCAGCTTGGACACGTCGACGTCAAAGGTGAACTCCTTGCCGGCGAGCGACAGCATCTCGTACTCGGTCTCGCCCTCGGACAGCAGGTAGACGCGAGGGTTGTACAGGGTGCCGTTGTCCGAGAGCATGTCCAGACGGATGCTAGACCCGTCCGTCGTCACGCCGACCTGCTCGTAGTCCGATATGCCCTCCATGACGCAGTTGTCATGGCACGTCTTCTCGTCCGGGCACGCCGTCTCGTTGGGCTTGCTGCCCCAGTCGCCGCAGTTGTACTGCGGGTGGTCGACCTGGCGAACCGGGTGTGCCAGTGCGTCCAGCACCACGCTGGTCTTCTTCTCCCGGCATCCGTCCTGCCACGAACACTCCCACGTCGACAGCTTGGGGTGCAGCTCCGGATTCTTGCCGATATGCTGGGCCGCGGCTATGCTGATGAGGGCTGCACCCGTGAGTCCGGTGACTGATCGCATGCTGATATGTACACGAATGCTTGCTGCTTTTTCTTTCCTTTTTCGTAGAGCCCCCTTCAGATTAGTCTGGACGATCTCTCTCTCTCTCTTTCTCTCTCTCACTCTCTCTCTCTCTCTTGCACAGAGAAAGACAAAGGCTTTGGGTATGAAGTAACTGTGCAGGTTGCAGGGTGGCAGCAGGGGACCGACTGCTTTTATATAGTCTGCACCACCCCTTTCACCTTCCCGACCTCACGAACATTCCTACTCAGAGATACATGACGCGCAGAATAACCAGAGATGACTCCCAAATAGGCGACAAACAATCCCTTTGGAATTGGTCTAGGAACAGACAACAATGTCCTTATCACCCTGTAATGGATGGTGCGACGTCATGCTGAACCCCCCGATTCGATCGCGAGGGCTGTTTGTTATTGAGGCAAGTACAATACTCACGCGACATTGACAGGCGGTAGGGGCCCCTCCCTAGACGCGTCGATTATTTGTACATATCGGTGTCAGCGGCCAATATTGAGGGCTAGATCCGAGACCTCGGTCTCACATACACAGCAGAGCTAGTAGTGATCGGGAAGGGGGAGCAAGCTTTCTTGTCCTCTCTGAATGGCAGGTGGAATGCAGAACATTGATCCACCCACATATTGCAGATGTCGATCAATACCCGACAAGGGAGGAGGTGATGCAGAAAGTATTGCCGCCGCGTGAAACCTGCCACCTCCCGTGATGTCCGCATTTGCAAGCGCGGCGGTGAGAGGTTGGGGTTTGGTCCCCTTTTCTTTCTCTCTCTCTTTCTCTCTCTATCTTATCTTTCGCCTTCCTTCGGTCCTCTCAATGGCGAAAAGGCAAACAGAGTTTGAGTGTGAGAAGAGAGTCGATGACGTAGAAGAAAGAAAAAAAAGATGGGAGAAAGTTCGGGAGAGGTATGTAGCTGGTGGGCACAGTCATGTCAAGCCACTGCTGCCACCACCATCTCCTCTGAGGTAGCGCTCCACGTCGACCCTCCCATACAGCTCCCGGTGCAGGTCTTCGCCTCTCCTCCTCTCCTCCTCAGCGAGGCGTCTCATCTCCTTTGCCCCCATCGGTCTTGCCGGCGGCCGAGCTTGCTCCTTCTTCCCGGCCGACCCTGCCCCAGGTGGCGGAATCACGGCTCCGATACCCAGCGTGTCCTCCTTGGCCGCCGTCTTGATGGGGTATCGCACACCTTCGCCTTCTCTACCCAGCCCCCTCCGGGCATCCGGGTCCCACCCCTGCGCCTTGAGTGCTCGCAGTCCCATGCGTGATCGATCAAGAGCTGACGGGGGGTGCGAGTGCTCCAAGCTGGCCTGGTGGGCTAGCGAGGCGTTGTGCCGGGCCACGGAGCCTGTTATGGATAGCGAGCAGATGGTGCAGATGGCCTCCTGTTCGTTTCCGTGCTCTTCCGACGACGACGATGGTGGTGCTGCTGGCACTGCTTCCCGAGACTCTGAGTCATCACCCATACGCGCAGTGGAAGCAGCCTGGTCCGGTTTCGTCTTGCTGCTGCCGCTGCTTCGGCTGCTGCTGCTGCTGCTGCTGCCCAGGACAATACTGGCATACAAGTCGCCCATGGCCGAGGCGTTCCCGCGTTTCTGAGACGCTCCTACGGCTGACTCGTCATCATCCTTGGCCCTGACAAACTCGACCCTCTTGCGCTTGATACCGGAGCCGAAGGCTTGCTTGCGGTGCAGGGGGACGTCATCTTCGTAGCCGTCATTGTAGCTGTAATCGCTTCCTCGTGTGTCCATGGTGAGCAGGCATCAACTGCACGCCTATTCATCTTGTAGACTGGATGCTTGTTGTGCGTGTGTGTGAGTGTGTTTTGTCCTGGTTTCCAACGGCCGACAAAGTTTCGGCACTCATCGAGTTACCCTACGCTACAGCACCTGTGCTTTCACTGGGCGACAGCACACGATGACCCGTATGACCCGTAGACGTGAATAGACTGGACTCCGCCTGCTGGTACGTCTTGGGTCGATATGTGTGTCTCGCTGCTTTCTTGAACGGAAAGGAAGGAAATCTATCTATGAGGAGGCTAGTTACAGATGTGAGTGTGTGGCAGCAGCCCCTCGCTGCTTAGTCAATCAAGTTGGGTACGCCACCCCCAAATTCCAGGGCACATAGAATCGTCATCATCATCAGTCATCCACCCATCTGATGCCTTATCGTCGAATTGTTGTGCGGTTCTCCTTGAGAAGAAAGGAAGGTATACACATGTCAGGAAGGGAATGAGGATGCTATTCTATTATTTCCCAATGAAGATGAAAATCGTAATGGCTCTCGGAGGTTCATTGCCTCGGAACCACGACATAAAAACTCTCATACTTATAAAACCGCTGAACTCGATGTACGTTCGCCATCTTGAAGCAGCACACCGTGCAGACCGAATAACAAGCCTACCAACTTGTATCGACCAACGAACAGATGACGACTCCTATCTGTGAATTCCTACTGGAAGTGGGGTAAATGTATATCAGAGACCATAAGCATATGCAGTCGCCTTCCTCGGCGAACAAGACACCGGCCAACACATACATTCTAATTTCTGGTGCATGCGTTGCCATCCCACCTTCATCTCGACGTCGCAGGATAGAATCCGACATTCACATCACCACCATCCCCTAAGAAGACTCTCGACTCGACACTAGAATGCCCACCCCTACACACCGTCAAGCCTGGCGTCGAACAGACGACTACACCAAAGGCACACCAAAGGTGAAGCTCGTGAAGGAGAAGCTTCCTCTTCCCCTGCACCCTACATCTGTCCTCATCAAGGTTCATGCCGTTTCCCTGAACTATCGCGACGCCAGCATCGCCAACGGCGGCAACCCCTGGCCCGTCACGGAAAACGGCGTCCCCGGCAATGATGCCGCGGGGGAGATCGTCCTGGTAGGCGACCAGGTGTCCCTCGTCTCCGTCGGGGACCGCGTCGCACCCATCACAGACTCCGAGTACGTGACGGCCCGGTCTACGGGGCGCTCCTGGCTCGCCGCCGACGAGGACGGCACTCTGGCCACGCACTTCGTCTTTGACGAGGCCAAGGTGACCAAGCTGCCTGGGCATCTCGACTGGATCCAGGCCTCCGTGATCCCCTGCGCAGGGACTACCGCGTGGTCTGCAATCAAGGGCGCCACCGTTGGCCAGACCGTTCTCATCCAAGGCACGTGTCTATCCTCTCACCGATTCCCGGCTGTCCATCTCATAGCATGTCTCCAGGTACCGGTGGTGTCTCGGTATTCGCCATCAAGCTCGCTCGCGCCTCCGGTCTGCGCATAATCTTGACCTCGTCCAGCGACGAGAAGCTGGACCGGGTGAAGGAGCACTTTGGAGAGCCCGAAATCCAGACCGTCAACTACAGAACTCACCCCGAGTGGCAGGCCGAGGTCCTACGCCTGACGGACGGCACAGGCGTCGACCTCGTTGTGGAGAACGGCGGCAGCAGCTCGCTTGTCAGGTCGATGGAGTGCACCCGACGAGGAGGCACCGTCAGCCAGGTAGGCTATCTGGGCGGTTCAAAGCCCGAGAATCTGAGGGGATTCGTGTCTACTGTCATCGACCGACGGCTCAACATCCGCGGCGTAAATGCCGGTTCCAAAGCCGACCAGGACGATCTGATGGCTGCTGTTTCAGCCACGGGGATGACCTTTGAGGATATAATTGACTCGACCTGGTCGTTTGACAAGGCTGACGAGGCCATCG
Source organism: Geosmithia morbida (assembly GCF_012550715.1). Lineage (NCBI taxonomy): Eukaryota > Fungi > Ascomycota > Sordariomycetes > Hypocreales > Bionectriaceae > Geosmithia > Geosmithia morbida. The sequence continues at coordinate 2,212,743 of NW_023336187.1, forward strand.
AGTTTGTCTGGCAGGGGAAGCAGATCGGAAAGGTGGTCGTCAGCCTTGATCAGTAGGATCAATACGTACAGGTGCGATGGAACATGATAGATGATGTAATGTACACACGATCCCGCCCGAGAATGATAGGCATCGTATGGGTGCTCCGCGGACCGAGGAGAACTGGACGAATCATGAAGGTGGAGGAGATAGAGATGGACCAAGTTTGTTGAGGGTCTCGACGTGTGGGTGGGTTGTTTACCCGCTTTCCCCAGTCGGGGCCCCAGACTTCGTCATTGCGGAGAAGGTGTCGGTAAAATCTGGGGAAGATCTGGTTGGTGGATTAATCAATCGAGAGCAGGGTTTATCACGGGGATGACAGGTCTGGTTCAGGTCTAGTTTAGACATCAGGAGCCTTGAGATGCTCTACCACGAGCTGATTTGGCTCTTCCACATGCGAAGGATGGCCTTGACGGGAAAGGATGTTCGTTCCAGCCGTCAACATCTACCGGGATCTGCATACATGATTACATGCCTTTCCCCGTCCCCGCACCGTACCTATTTACCCCGACATAGGATGGGCTGGACCGAAACTACTATATCGATTCTCCTTGATGGATCTATACATCGTTCTTACCTTGACTGGTCAACAAGAGGGGCCCATATCACGGTCGTGGTGGTCACCGCTAACCTGCCTCTCAACTGTCTTGGACACGGCCATCGCTATCATCTAGTCGTCGAGGGCAGATATCGTAGCCGACCATTATATATTACCACGGCCGACAGACAGAAACCCAGGAGAGAGAGAGACGATGGAAACCTCACTTCACCAATCTCCAGCTGCCTCCCTGACATCAGGCAAGCACAATGACGGCTTCGTCGAGCGGGCTGAGCCTGAGGGCGTCACCGACCCCGGAGCCACGTACGGCTATGCAGCCATGTACGCCGAGGCCCTTGAAAGATACCCGGACGACGACTCCGTCGATGCCGCCGCCGAGAAGGAGCTCCGTCGGAGGCTCGACATGCGCATCCTCCCCCTTCTAGGGATCTGCTACTTCTTCTACTACGTCGACAAGACGACGCTGTAAGTCCATTTGCCGGTATACCCGCACACATGAACTGCTGGAAGCTGACACGATGACCGACGAACGAAGCTCATACGCCGCCATCTTTGGCCTCAAAGACAGTCTCGACCTGGAGTCGACCGAGTACTCGTGGCTCTCGAGCGCCTTCTACTTCGGCTGGCTCATCTGGGCCATCCCGTCCAACCTCATCATGCAGCGGAACCCGCCGGCCTGCTACCTCTCCTTCAACATCTTCATGTGGGGGGCTCTGCTCATGTGCCAGGCCGCCGCGCGCAGCTTCCCCAGCCTGGTCGCCCTGCGCATCCTGTCCGGGGCCTTCGAGGCCATTGCCGACCCGGCCTTCATGCTAATCACGTCCATGTACTACACCAGGGAGGAGCAGCCGTCGCGCATCTCGGCATGGTACGCGTGGAACGGGATTGGGGTGGCTGGTGGTGGTCTTATCGGTAACCATTCTCGCTCTCCCCTCTCGTATACGCATGTCCCTCTCTCCGTCTTCTCCCCCCGCTAAAGTCAGACATTCCAGGCTATGGTATCGGAAATATCGAGGGCGCCCTCGTATCGTGGCGGTACGAGTTCCTCATCGTCGGCGCCGCCTGCTCCGCCTGGGCGGTTGCCCTGGCCCTGCTGCTGCCCAGCTCGCCCATCACCATCCGGGGCTTCACCCACGACGAGAAGCTCATGATGATCGGCCGGCTGCGAAAGAACCAGACGGGCATCGAGCAGCGGACGATCAACTGGTCCCACGTGAAGGAGGCCTACCTCGACTACAAGACCTGGCTCTTCTGTCTGCTCGGCTTCTTGGCAAACATACCCAACGGCGGCATCTCCAACTTTTCCACCCTGGTCATCCAGGGGCTCGGCTTCGACACACTCCACACCGCCCTCCTGGGCATCCCCCAGGGCGTCATCATCGTCATCTGGATCACGCTCGGCGCCGTGGCCAACCACTACATGCCCCGCAATAGCCGGACGCTCGTATGTGCGGTGTTCATGATCCCGACCATCGCAGGGGCTCTGGGCTTCCTCCTCGCTCCCGACGATGCGTACGTCGGTCGTCTGATCTGCTTGTGAGCCCTCTTTCCCGCAAACGGCTCTTGTTTATGTGCACATGACTGACCGCCTCCCTTCCGACGCAGCTACCTGACCGGCTCCTACCAGGCATCCTTTGTCATCTCCCTCTCCCTCATCACCTCCAACACGGGAGGTCAGTCGAAGAAGATGATTGTCTCGGGCATGATCTGGTTCGGTGCCTGCGTCGGAAACATTGTCGGGCCCTTCTTTTACCTGACCTCTCAGGCTCCCAGCTACCGAATGGGCATCGGGTCCCTCCTGGCCGCCAACATCCTCGAGGTCATCGTCCTCTTCACCCTCCGATACTCGTTCATCTGGGAGAACAAGCGAAAGAGGAAGAGGCGTGCTGCGCTCCGGGAGCAGGGGAGCAGCGTGGCCGATCGGACTAACGCGACGGCTTTCGCCGACATGACGGACAAGGAGAATCCGAACTTTGAGTATGTGTATTAGATGACGTAGACCTGGAACAGCACGAGGATATTGCAGAAGAAGGAGATGATGTATATTTGCTATGTAGGATGTGAATCGGGACACAGTAGGATACTCATAAGCCAGCCCCTATGTCCTTCTCCCGAGAGGGTAGGGGGAGGGGGGGTTAACACGCATGCTCACCGGGAGCTGTATACGGTCTCGATCCCCCATGTTGCAAAAGCATGATCCTCTGCAACTCCAATCCTTCCTTCTCATTTTCACGATGTGGCGCTAGCTCTTTACCAGGTGGGGATGGGGGGAATCTCTGGCACTTTAGGGGCTTTGGGGACTTCAGGGATCTCGGGAATATCGGGAATATCGGGAATCTCAGGGATAGGAGGGATGGTAGGCGTGTCAGGAATAGTGTAGGTGAGTGTGACCTCGCGGGTCTTCGAGTTGGACGTAGTTTGGGAAGTAGTCGAGGACGTCTCGGTCGTCTCGGTCGCCTCGGTCGTCTCAGGCCCCTGTGTGACGGTGACGGTGACGGTCTGCTCCGGGGACGCCGGTGTATCGGTGCTGCCGGAGGACTGTGTGACGGTGACGGTGGCCGTCTCGGCGAAAGAAGGGGTCGCCGCGGTGTGAGTGACGCCGCTGCGCTTGGGCTTGATAACAGGGTTGGCCGTGGCGGCGGTAGCCAGGAGGGCCATGTATGCGGTGTAGAGCTTCATGGTGAAGAGTGAGAGGAGAGGTTGCTGTCGGTTGGGTTGAAGGTGGAGAGGAAAGACTGTTCTGCGTTCGGTCACCAGGACTGGAGGCAGGAGGATATGTGTGTATGAGGATGAGGAGGATAGAATAGATTGAGCAAGGTTATCACTCTGTGCTTTATGTATTCTCCATCTAGGAGTGGTTCGGCTGTGGTCGTCGGCCAGCCACATCTTGGAGTTTTCCTGCGCCGGGAGGGGGAATGTATTGTGTGAGAATGTCTCTCGGACGATCCATGCCAGCCCTCACAATACGTTAACTGGGGTAGGATGTTCCACTTTCACTCATATGTATTATCCTAAACTGGCTCTTACCTTGGTCGAAAAGAAAAAGAAGAAAGGAAAAGAAAGAGAGGATGAAATATTGGAATCTAGCATGAATTGTCAAGCTGTCAACCATTCTCAGGCTTATGATTGTACTCATGACCAGTTTGATTCCTTCACATAGAAGACACGTATTTTGAAAGATGGAGAATTGCAAAACGTACATGTGCACAGGGAGGATACCCTCTAGAGGACACAATCGACAGAATTACATGTCCTTCCTAAAACCCTGTGGCTGGACTCCGACAAGAGTATCATCGATGTCGAGGCTCCGTGACATGTCAAGCATCTACAAGCCACCAGCAAGCACGGGGCATGATCGGGTTCCTATCGAGCTCACATGGAGCCCTGTGCCTTTCCCTTGAAAACATTTTATGAAACGAGACCTCGGGAAAGGGAACAATCAACTGTGCAGATATCAAACACCATGTCTCATATATCTCTTGAGACATCGACACTCCCCAAATCTGCAGTGGCCCTCCAGGACAAGAGAGGACCTCACAAGAATGGAGGGTTGCATGAAGACGTATCTCTTTCCAAGAACAAGACTGCGTATGAAGTGAAATCCCTATAGAACCATATGATGAAAGTACTACTTGGATCGTCTCCCCTCCTCTTGCTCCCCCCCCATATACCTCTGAGAGCATCGTGTCGATGAACAGACCACAGTCGATCACGTTGAGATTCATTACTTTCAAAAGTTCGGAATATCCATAGAGATCACGTTGTTGAATCACGGTAGACATGCCCACTTCTGTAGCCCATCCCATCCATTCCGATACGAGTTCCTCCCCACTGCTACCTGCGGCTAGGAGATCTAGAACGAGGCTGGTAGATGGTGGCCAGCACAAGTGGAAGCTTGGCTTGTCTGTCTCGTTTGCCGTATAGACAGATAATGACCTCGTGCCAAGTTTCGGCTTGAAAAAATGGAAGGCTTGGCTGTTAGATGAATGGTCTGGTCGTGACTGGAAGCAGGTATTGCGGATGCGCAAAGACAACCTGCGGCAGAGTGGCTTGTTTTCTTCCGCCCAGATTTTGCTACGGCAAAAAAAGCCTCGATTGCCGTTATCGTATGTCCGATTTCCCAGTAACACTCTCAGGATGAAAGAGAAGAAGAAACTAGGAGGGCAAGACCAAGAGGTGATGAAGTAAGTGAAGACTTACTATCGCCACTTCACGATATACACACACACACACACACATATATATATACTGTCATTGAACACTATGGAATCGGCATCCAGGAGCCCCAACTGCCAAATAGATTATATCATTGCGCCCAGTCAACTCATCTTCCTTGCAAGACACCATGTAGAGATGCCAAGGGAGTGTTAGGCACCGGACGAGACGTGAGGAAGAATGCTGCTCTGGGCGTAATCCGGGATGATAGAGGACGGTATCAGGCTGCGACATCTCGGCAGACCTTATAATTAATCTTGCTCCTTTGCTCACGCTGGCGCAAACTCCCTAGACTCCTCGGATGGGAGACGGCACGGCATTCCGTACTTGATCCAGAAAGGATTCCTACCAGCCGCACGGGAGCACGGGAGTCGTCTGTCTCAGATATCGACTGCAGGTCTGCCGGTGACGGGTTTCGATTGGTGCCGATACGTCATCACATTGCAAAACTAGTAGTGATGATTGATATCGATACCTGTACAGACCGACTGCCATCGAGCCTACACGAGAAAAAAAAGATGTATGCGCATATACGTGCACATGTGTGCGAGGCTAACCTCTCGCTCGCATCTTGGCTCGCGCCTTGCTGACGAGATCGCGATCCATAGCGTCGCGCCACTCGCAGCCCTCGGCAAACTCGCAGGTGCGGCACTTGAATGCCTCCTCAACGTCAGATATTCCCACTGCTGGTCTCTCCCCGCGCCACCAGGACATGTACTTGGCTAGGTATTCGTCCAGCGCAATCTTGGAAACGGGGAAGTCGTGGGATTCGAGTTTGCTTCCGTCGTTGCGGTGCACGTACTGGATGCGCAGCATGTAGCCGAGCGAGTCTCGACCCTCTGGGAATGTTTGGCAGACCTCGTCCGAGACAAGGCGCAGGAGCTCGCGGATGGTCCTGTACCTGAGGAGGTCTGGGCCTGGCTGCGGAGTGCCGGACAGGATGCTTGGCGGCGGCACGTCGCTGTTCTGAGAGCTCCCGCTCCCCGGCGGGGGATCGTGATCGTCATCACGGTCGTCGTCGGCATCGTAAAACATCTCGTCGTGCAGGCCTCCGATCTCGGCCAGGAAGATGTCGGAGAAGGGCTCGTCGACATCGAGGCCGTAGCGTCTTGCCACGCTGGTATAGTCTAGCTCCCCGGCCGCCATGGCTCCGAGGAAGCTGTGGTAGAGTAGCAGCTGTATCTTGGCCGGCCGCAGCACAGCGCTGGATACGGGCCGCAGCGATCCACGCGTCTTTACGTCCCCCAGGTATATCTTGCGTCGGGCCGGGGTGCCCCGTCTGCTCTGAGTAGGGAAGTAGTCGGACAGGACGGACTGGTTCGACCCGCTCTGCATCCGAAACCCCTCCACCGCGAGCTCGGACTCGAACTGCGGGTTGGGATTTTCGTAGCTCACGACGTCGATGACGCCGTTGACCACGTTGCCGTCCACCATGCCCCAGACCTCGAGTTCGCGCGTCAGTCCTGTGTCGCGGAGGGTCCGTAGGCCCTGGACCAGGTTCCACAGCCGTAGGCCAAAGCCATCTTCCCTCGTCATGATGTCTACCTTGACCGTCGTGTGCACCTCGTCCTCCAGCTTCCGGTGGACCTTGGAGCCCTCTCTCATGGCCGCCGTGCGTGTACGACGACCGCCGGGCAGACGTGTGAGGGTATATTCATACTGAAGCTCGCACCATGCGCCGGACGTGAGGTCGCTGACGGTCAACGGCTTCTTAGGGTACGTGCGAAACCTCTCCAAGGGTGAGCGGTTGCCATCGCCCTTGGGGTGCCCGTCATGGTGCTTCCGCCTGTCAACCGGTGCCGAGTCCTTCTGGCGCCTAGCCTCGGCCAATTCGAGTGCTCTGCTCACTAAAAGCTTCCGAATAATTTAGCCTGAGTCACGGTGCCGCGTGCGGATAGTATTATCAAGTGACGTACAATCGGGGTACTGGACGACGTCATCGCCGAGCGACACTGGAGATGCAGGCGCCCCGCCAGCGGGGAAGGGAGGGTCACCATCGGTCGGCGCACGGTTGTCTATACTGTGCTGCACGTAGTAGCCTCTGGCTGTAGTCACGGAGCCATCGTCCGCAATGTGAGTGTCGGTAGCGACGCTGTCAACCAGTGGACGGCGAGACTTGACGACGGTGGGCGAGACGAGTTGGATGAGGGCCTCTTCATCTTCGGGAGAAAAGTCGTAGCCGAATTCGGTATCGCTATCTTGGGAGGGCGGTGCGGCCATGACTGCCGCTCCTGTCGTGCTGCATGGCGTCCTGGCAGGAGAGAGGATGGTATCGAAGATATTCCTTGCTCTTTCCAGCAGCGTGTGAGGTGTTACGTTCAAGGCGCGAGAGCGGCACGATATCACGTGATGTGTCTGGATGTTGGAATAAGCAGCTGAGTCATCATCCGGAACAGGTTGTTCCGACCCGAACAACAGGTCTGATGGATGAAGAGACCACCACGTTTACAGTCACTTTTTACCTATGGAATCTATCATCATCAACAACATCAGAATAACACTAAATTACCCCAAATTCCTACACATATAAATGTGATCTGTTTGATATCCTTACCCAATCCAATCCACCGGATCTTTCTTCTTCCGATCCGGTAACTCAGACGAGCATTTTACCGATATTATTCCGTCGCTCCGTCTGACACTGGATGTCAGACTGTATGAGAGTATGACTGGCTGTTACAGCCACCTGAGCAATCGGGCCTAAAGTTTTGCTTAGTGGCGCAGCGGTTCGGCCCAACACTGGATGTCATCAGGGAGAGCCTTGTTTTCTCGGTCCGTTATTCGTCGTCATTGATGTTGCCTCCTCACAACACACTCATGGTTGCCTACTCGTCCCGCTCCGTGCATGCTGCTGCTGCCGATATCCTTGGTACCCGGGGAAAACTCCTACAGCTGCGCACTGACATCTCCCTCGTCTTCGTTCTCATCCTCTTCTTTGCCTCCCTCGTCTTCGTTCTCATCCTCTTCTTTGCCTCCCTCGTCTTCGTTCTCACCCTCTTCTTTGCCTCCCTCCCTGTCGGCTCTTCCACTTGCTACCGCAGCACCGACTGCAACGCCTCCACATAGTTGAACAACACTATTCACGACGGCAGCGGCAGCGCCGCCGGCCCCAGCGCTCTGCAGGGTCGCAAACAGACTGCCTGCGGCGACGTTTCCCAATGTGCTATGGATGGCGGCGGCGGCCGACCCTGTGTAATTGATCTGCTTAGCCAAAGACCGACAAGTACCTACGTGTAGCACGTGATACTCTCGAAAGGCCTGGTTGAGCCAGTATGTCTGGATACTAACCTGCCGCGACCCCCCCCCGATGTGAAACCTACAGCGCCGAGGGCCAAGGGCATGATTACTGGAGTTGCGACTGCGAAGAGGCTGGCGGATATAACACCCGTTGCAAGTCGAGCTCCCCTCGACGGCTCATTGTTGGCAGCCTGCGCTTGTGTCAGTCGGCCCATCTCACTCTATGGTCTCGCATATCTTGTACACTGCACATACCATTCTTTTACTTTTCTTCAGCCAGCGGTAGTCTCTGGACGACTTCACCCCTCGCTAGCTAGCTCTAAAGCATCGACGGTATTTGTATGCTGAAGTTATGAAGCGGTTCGTGCTGTAGGGATGAGGTTACGGTAAAGCCTAATGGCCGGGGCCGACGCACAAGACAAATATAAAGATGAGAGAGAGGGGAAACGACCAGGAAAGGGGGGAACCCATCTGAAGAGGGGAAGCAGTACTATTTGTATTGTTCATATCTGCGTCTCATGGCGGCCTCGCAGCGTGTTTGAGTGGCCGACTTGATGCACCGCTGCCGTCACTGGCAAACACTCGTAGGAGGACTATTCACCGCGACGGCTTCTAGCGCCAACAGCCGAAAGAGAGTTCAGCGGCCCAAACAGTATGATTATCAGCATGAAAAGTTGAGAGACGAATGAAAATCGGCTGCACAGCAGCGAGGTCATGCAAGCAGAGTTTGTCCCATTGGATGACCATGGTGGATATTCCAAAACAAACAGCTGCCGTTGCAGCTGCTTACATGATTGGGAGATGGCAGACCTCTATGCCTCGGGTGGCTGAGGCTGATTGTCGACGATCGAGATAAAGTAAGAGAGGATCAAGGAGGATCAGACTTGGGATCTCATATAACCTTAGCTACACGGGGATCCTTCTTTCCTCATCGCTTCGACCTGACTTGCTCCCTCAAGCTACTTGCCTGCAGCAAGATGTACGAGCGGATCGGTTGGGACTGTCGTCTGGTCCCAGTACGAGAGTGCCAGTCTATCTGTTTGTTACCGTGCGAAATCTGAGCCGTGGTGACGGTATACTGCCGCTGTCGATAGCGGAGAGATACACGCACTTCTCACGTAGGAATCAGCAGCGCCGTCCGACTTGTCGATGGATGCATTGGTGCAGTTTCAGGTTGAAGACTACGAGGACGAACAGGGAAGCACGGTGACGGACTTGAGCACGATGCTACGTGCATCATTGGTCCACGGCCTCTGTAGTTCGGTGGCTGTGATCTGCGGCTTACGACCACATGTACAGAATACTTGTATCGATGGGGGGGGTAAGAGGATTGTCAGTCACCGTCCCCCTTCCCGGCGAAGCGGCACAATCTCCTCCTCTCTGCCCCGTCTTGCATCTCTAGCCATCACCCTTCCTCATCAGACAGGTAGCCATAAGGAGAGAGGAGCCAGCCCCGGAGCAATGTCTCTTCTTCCTCAGTGCATGTCGTCGTAGCCATGACCTCGCCCCTGGGCCTCGGACATCGTCGACGAGACGTGACCTCTCCAGGTCCCACCACCAACCATGACGACGACGATTCCATCGGGAACAAGGCGGCGACGGCAGCCCCGGAAGCTGCGCAGTCACTGAGCTTGATGCATCTACCACCGGAAATGCACGTGGCCATTTCCGACTTTCTGACCTACCCGGACGCCCTGTCGCTCAAGCATACGAACCGCCACTTTTACAGCCTCGTCGATACGGACTTCGAGCTCAAGATTGAGTGGCTGCTGCAACGTCGGAGTCTGCACCTCGAGTGCCCCAGCAACCATCGGTGCGCTCTGGGCAGCGACCTCCGCTTCTGCCGCGGCAGTGTTCCGTCAGTGCATCCGTCCCGTTTGCGTATTCGCCTTGGCTGACGTCGGTGATGGGAAAGACTCTTGATGCAGCGGAGAAGAGAGCATATGGAGTGCGATTCTAGACCGGGACTCGGATGTCTCGTCTATGGCACGGCTACCTGCACCCATGGGAAACGAGAGGGCGGGTGGCGATCATGGCTGAGGGACAGGCTCACGCTTGAACTGTGGTGGACACCCATGGCTGGCCTACTCGCTGCACTGATCTGGGCGTGGATGGCCTGAGTTTCTTGGCTGTCGATGATTGTTGAGTTGTGAGAGGTGTCGTACTCGTATGCTTTGATTGTTAGTCGTCTGCCTGGTCCAACTCTCCAGTGCAGTAGCCTTGCATGACGATGGGGTGGTCAGTTGGCGTTGGCCCTGAGGGTTTTTGAGACGATACCGTCAGATGAAGAATTGCGAGCAGTAATAATAGTGATAATACCAAGATGCGATGGGAGAGGGAGGGGTGTCATCACAGCAACAGCCGTGATAGTGGCAGTTCATTGACAGTATTCATTGAGAGCAAGCGGTATCGGTATCAATTACTAATACATGTGCGAATAACAACAACGGAAGGAGCGACCGATCTACGTATGCCGTAACTTGTAGTAGGGGAGACGGTAGCAGCAGCAGCCATCAGAGTCGCCCAAGGCATCTCTCTCTCAGCAGCTCGGTGCTGCATGCAATCGGCATGTCCGCATGTATGATCAAGCTCACCCACATGGCCATGTCTGTCTGGCCACGCCAAGAGTGACCGCTGCAGGCTTCGAAGACGGAGACGCCTAGCTACGGATACATGCATTCTCTCATGTTCCGTAACCTCTAGCCTCTTAAAATACCCGTACTGCGTTGCGTTGTCTTGGCTCTCCGGTGTCTGGTATCCCGTCTATGCGTATCAGAAGGAAGCTCGACCCCTGCAGCAGTCCCCCAAACCCCCTAAAGGACCCCCCGAGGAACCACCTGAAGAACTCCCAAGCCCCCCCTAATCGCTGTTCCCTGGAAGTCATGCGTTAACCCCGCCATTCTACCGTCAGACAAACTCCCGAAGAGCTCCCATTTCCCACTTCTCCTGCTTGTCGGCAAAGCCTCATTGTCGCTTCCCCCGTCCCCCTCCTCTCCTCTCTCCTAAATTAACATATACTCTCACCCTTGCTCCTCCCAGGGAGAGCCTTGTTCAATACTCACCGTGTCCTATCTCTCTCGGGCACCTGCTGTCCCACTGCCGGTCCTGCTGTGCGTACGGCCAACAATTTGCTCTTCGGCACTACGACGGCTGGACTGGCGTAGGTTTGGGGCCCCAGAGCTCCGAAGTTGGCCACCATGGGGCTGTCTGTCATCCACGAACAGGGCGAAGGTAGGACATACTCTCCAGGAAACTATAGTGAGCCTCGGATGTGGGCAATGCTGACGGAGTGCCGAATTCAGCCATTCTCCAAGAGATCAAAAACATCACACAAGGCGACGTAAGACCTGCCGATATCACCCCCGCATCCTGAGCACCTCCGTACGGGGGTACTGACAAGTTGTATGTGTGCAGTGGAAATGTCTCGTCGTCGACAGCACCTCAAAGAAGATCATCGACAACGCCGTCAAGGAGGATGACATTCTCAACAACAACATCGCCAGTACGTCCTGAGAGTCCCGGTGTGGAAACGGGAGGAGAGCGGGGGCTGACAGCAGGCGGCTAGCAATCGAGCGCATCGAGGACCGGCGTGAGCGAAACCCCGACATGGATGCCATCTATATACTCTCTCCCGAACCGCACATTGTCGACTGCCTCCTCGCCGACTTCGAGGCCCGCCGTTACCGCTCCGCCTACCTGGTCTGGACCACCCTGATCAAGGCCGATCTGCGCCGCAAGATTGATGACTTCCCTGGCGTGCGCAGCTTTCGCGCCAGCACAAAGACGCTCTTCATCGACTTTTACCCGCGGGAATCTCACGTTGTCACCTTTCGCGACCCGTGGAGCTTCCCGTCTCTGTATCACCGCGAATGCGACTCGCTCGTCGCCGCTCATCTGAAGACGATGGCACAGAAGGTAAGGCTTGGTTGTGGGAGAGCGATGAGAAGACGATGAGAAGGGACGGTAGCTGATCGGCATGCTTCTCAAGATTGCCGGTGTCTGCATAACACTGGGCGAGTACCCCAAAGTCCGGTACTACAAGCCCAGGGATCCCACGTGGGACGCCGCCGTGCTGTGCACGCACCTGGCCAACTTTGTGCAGCAGGAGCTCGACATGTACGCCCAGTGGAACGCCGACTTCCCACCAGCCACGACCCGGCCGCAGGCGACGCTGGTCATTACCGACCGCTCCATGGACCCGGTGGCCCCTCTGGTCCACGAGTTCACCTACCAGGCGATGGCGCACGACCTGCTGCCCATCAAGGAGGGTGACAAGATCACATACACGACCGTCATCAACAAGGGGACCGATGACGAGGAGGAGAAGAACATGGAGCTCAGCGACCGGGACAAGCTCTGGGTCGATAACCGACACCAGCACATGAAGGACATGGTGACGAAGCTGCAGGACGATATTCGCAAGTTCATCCAGCAGAACCCACACTTTGCCAACGAGGACACCGAGACGACCAACCTCAACACGATCCGTGACATGCTCTCGGGCTTACCGCAGTTCCAGGAGATGAGGGACGCCTACTCTCTGCACCTGTCCATGGCCCAAGAGTGCACCACCATCTTTAGCCAGCATAATCTGCCGGATATTGCCATGTCGGAGCAGACCATGGCCACGGGTCTCGATGAAGACAACAGGAAGCCGAAGAACGTTTTGGACGAAGTGGTGCGGCTCCTCGATGAGCCGACGACGACTCCCCCAGACAGGCTGCGTCTCATCATCCTATTCGCCCTGTACCGCGAGGGCGTCATCATGGAAGATGTCAAGCGACTGCTCGCGCACGCCGGGCTGCCGCAGCAGGACGGCGACGCTCTGCAAGGGCTGGAGATGCTGGGCGCGCGGGCGATACGGCAGAATGTCAAGGACGTCAAGCAGCCGCGGCACGTTCTCTTCCCCAAGGACCCCAAGGCGGTGCAGCCAGACGAGGAGGTCAACAGCCTGTCGCGGTTCGACCCGACGCTGAAACCCCTCCTCGACACCCTGACGCGCGGCAGTCTTGACCAGACGGACTTCCCGTACGTCAAGCCGCCTCTGGACCCCAACGAGGATCTCCTCCTAGCCCAGGGCGGCTCTCTCCGAGCAGGACGGCCCAACTGGGCGGCGGCCGGGCGGCGCGCACCCGAGAACCGGCACCGCATCTTTGTCTTCATGGCGGGCGGCGCGACGCACAGCGAGTCCCGGACGTGCTACGAGGTGGGCGCAGAGCGCAACCGCGACATCGTCCTGATCACGTCGCACATGATCACGCCCCAGCTCTACGTGCGGCAGCTGAGCGACCTGTGCCGGTCCCGCCGGCAGCTGGACCTACCAGTGGATCGACCGCGCCAGCGCGCTCCGGCGCACCTCTTCGAACGACCGAAACCGCCGCCGCAGCAGCTCCCGTCGGGACCCGGACCGGGACAAGGACCCAGGCCAGGCCAACCGATGGGCGGAGCAGGCCTACCCTCCCAACCGCAGCAGCGCATGGGCGGTCCGAGCCCCCACCAGCGCCCTCCACCCTCGCGCGGCGGCAGCAGCCAAGCGGCACCCTCGTCAGGCAGAATGGCCCCCCCTCCGACGCAGCAGATGGGCAACATGAGCCTCGGTAGCAACGGCGGGGGACACCCGTCTCATCCGTCGCACCAGCAGCAGCCGAGCACTGCCAGCAGCCAGAACTCGCGGACGGACGAGGGCAAGCTGCACAAGGAGAAGAAGAGACGCAACTTTCTCGGCATGAAGAAGTAGAATGTCCGGTCGAGCGGTGTGTCTGTTCCTCCCATGACGGGAATGTCTTTGAGGGAGGCAGTGGTGGCAGCTAGGACTTCGGTGGCTCATAGGACAGTGTAGTAATAACGTCGGAAAAAAAAATAGATTAGCGTGGCATTGAAGGGTTTTTTTCTTCCCCCCCCCCCCCCAGTATCAATCGGATGTGCAGAGCATCATCATGTGAGTATCTATTGAGTGTCTGGATTATTCAATACATGTGTATCTTCGTACTTTCACACACACGTAGATGTTGCCCAATCATGCAGTAGTACTAGTATTACAAAGTACACTGCAAAACAATGTAGAAGTATTGCCCATGATCCAAGTCCAATGCTGGTAGGAGAAACAAGTAGAATGGTCAAGTACAGAAAGTGATATGTAGTACTATACACGTTAAAAGCTAGACCTGAAACCACTCTCTCATCCCCCCCCCCCCCCCCCCCCCCGAATGTCCGACTTCTTTTCATTTTTTTTTTGTATAGGAAAAAAAAGAAAAGACCAAATCACATTCATCGTGCGATCCGTGTTACATATGAGAGGGNATCCAAGTCCAATGCTGGTAGGAGAAACAAGTAGAATGGTCAAGTACAGAAAGTGATATGTAGTACTATACACGTTAAAAGCTAGACCTGAAACCCCTCTCTCATCCCCCCCCCCCCCTCTCCCTCAGAATGTCCGACTTCTTTTCATTTTTTTTTTGTATAGGAAAAAAAAGAAAAGACCAAATCACATTCATCGTGCGATCCGTGTTACATATGAGAGGGGGCCAGAAAAAGAAATTCACCTATACCCCCTAGGAGGCTGGGGGATACCCCTACCGTCAAAGGGGGAGGGGACGAAACCCATGTCCGGACCGCCGGGGGGACCTACAGGTGGCGGGCCGAGACCGACGTGAGGTCCGACGTGTGGTGGGGGGCCGTTGAAGCTCATGAAGGCGTGGGGGGGAGGTGGCGGACCGTTGAAGAAGCCGGGCGGTACGGGACCCATGTTGCGCGGAGGACCCATGGAGCCCATTGCGTCCGGGTGAGGGGGCATGGGCGGCATGTTGGGCGGGAACATGGGGGGCATGTTGAGGTTTGGCGGGATGCCGGCGTTGCGGCCTAGGGAGTGGATGCCAACGCCGCCTGGTAGGCCTGGTGGGGGCATCATAGATGGCGGTACGCGCTGCTGCTGCGCCTGCGCCTGCTTGGACTGCTGTTGGTGTTGCTGCTGGGGGAGGGGGAGGGGAGGAGCCATCGGTCCGCCCGCGCCCGTCATCCAGCCTGGTGGTATCTGATCTAGGCCTGGCGGCGGCGGGGGCCGCTGGAGGATCTGCGTGGGTTGCTGCTGCTGCTGCTGCTGCTGCTGCTGCTGCTGCTGCTGGGGGTTCTGCCCGGGCATGGGGCGGAAGTCGTTCTCGTCCATGGGGAATCCGGGCGGCGGAGGGGGACGCATGTGCCGCTGCTGCTGTCGGCCGTCGTGCGGCGAGAAGTCGAGATCGCGGTCTTGGTGGGGCGGGGGCGGGTGGGGTCCCATGTGGGCTTGGGCTTGGGCCTGGTGCGCCGCCCGCAGCATGGCCGACTCGGTGCGGTGCTGGCCATCCGGCGCCGCCCGCATCAGGTTCATCAGGAACTCGGTGTTGCTGTTGTTGCGGGCTGGGTTGGCGTTCGGGTGAGGTGTGCCGTTCTCGTCGTGAGCCGATCCTTCGCTCGATACGCGCTGGTGGCGTCCCGCCAGGTCCTGCAGGAGCTGCTCCGGCCGGGCCGACTGCTGCTGCGGGCGCGGGGCGAGAATCTCCTGCGCGTGCTGGGGGGGTGGTCGGGCTTCCATGGGTCCGTCGAGGCCGGCCTGGAGGTGGGAGTAGGGAGGAGGGCCGGGAGGGCCGACGTTCTGCTGGCCGTATTCCATCCCGGCCATGGGCTGCGCAGCGCCCGGGGCCGGGAAAGGTCCCGGACCAGGGGGCGTGGCGCTCTTGGTCTGCTTCTGCAGCTTGGCCAGGAGCTGCTGGAAGGCCTGCCTCTCGGAGTCGGGGGCGTTGGTGTTGGCGCCGGGCGAGCCGAGGGCCCCCAGCAGGCCTCCGAGACCGGCGTTGCTGTCCTGGGGTGGCGGTGCCGAGGCTGGAGGGGGTGCAGCCTGCGCCGTCTGCGACGGTGTAGCAGGTGCGCCCATCTTGGCGCCGTCGTGGCTCTGGAAGAAGGATGTGAACCGAGACGACTTGCCGGCGGGCTTGGACTTGGAGACGGTGGCCGGGTCGGGCTGCTCAGCCGCTGGCGTCTCCATGGCGCTGCTGGTTCCGCCAAAGGCCATGAAGAACTTGTCGGGTCCCGCGGGGACCGAGGGTGGTGACCGGGTGTGCAGCTTGACCGACTCGATAGCCGGGTCGGCGGGAGGCGGCGAGACGGGTTCGGCGAGGGGCGCGCCGCCACCCTTGGACTTCTTCATTTCCTCCATCCACTTCTGGAAATCCTGCTGGGTGCGCGGCTCGGCCTTTCGCGGAGCGGGTTCGTCGAACCATTCGGGGTCGCGGGAGCCACGCTGGCCGTCGCGACCCCACCGCCCGGTATTGTCGTGGGATCGACCACCGGCGAGTTCGTCGTCGGCAGCGGCATCGGCAGCTGGGTCGCGCTCCCTCCAGTTCTTGGCCCGGTCGATGCGTTCGCGCTTATCGGTGCCGCGTCCCTCTACGGGCGGTTTCCCTTCCTGCCAGGCGTCGGGCTTGACGCCCTTGGCTCCTGTTACGGTGCGCGGGCGACCGTTCTCGTCAATGTCCTTGTCCTTGGACAGTCCGTCAAAGGTGCGAGGCGGACGGTCGTCCTTTTCGCGGATGGGCTGCTTCTTGTCCTCCCTGAAGTTGCCGCCCATGCGACCGTGGAAGCGCTCGGCGCCCTCTGCGCCGAAACTCTTGCGGGGCTTGACTGTGCTCCAGCCCTCGCCGTCCTGGTCGGGGCCGTCAGGGCGGCGGCGCAGGGGCAGTGCGTTCCTGCTCTCGCGGAAACGGTCGCCGTCGCTGGTGCGGATATTGTTGAAGCGTCCGACGGCTTCGGGGTCTCGGGGGTTCTTGTCGGTATCCAGTCCCTTGGTCCGACCAGACGAGGAGAATGCGGTTCGGGAGGGACCGAACATGAGTTCTTCAGCATCTGTTCGTGCGTTAGCGACATCTCGTTTCCACTACTCGTGCTCCTCTGCGGATGACTGAAGAAGACAAAGACGGACTGGTGGCACTGGTCTTGGAGGCATGGCGGTTGAAATCGGGGCGTCTATTCGACTGATCGAGCAGACCGTTATCGCCAGAACGAGGCTTTTCAAAGACGCCAAAGGTAGAGGCTTGACCAGAGCGAGTCTGTTGATGCTGAGTTCGTTGTTGAGGTTCGGGAGGAGGGCTGTTTGTTTGATGAGAGAGAAATCGAGTCAGTGAGCCTGGGACTCGGCAAGTGAGGGGGAGAGCGGTTGAGAAGGCATGTATTGTGCGGGTTCAACATACCCCATCCATTCCTCGGTGGGCGGTAGGTTATCAGGTTTGACGCATAGCGGAGAATCCCTTAGATGGAGGAGAAACTCTGCAGTGTATCGTTTGGCCATGGCAGGGTGGTTATTAATGCGCGTTGCGCATCTGCTACCGCCCTGTCACCGTAACGGTCGTCGTGTCGCGCAGATAGGTACGTAGTAGAGAGATGGGGCTCAAGCGGTCGGGTGATGGTGAAATAAGGACAGATTTCGGGAATGGTTTTTTTTTTCTAAAAAAAAAAAATTGTCGTGTGCGAGTTTGGACCAGAATTGGTGGATTGTGATTTTTTCAATCGTCGTTGTCGAGGAAGTTGTTTTTTTCTTTTCTTTTTTTTTTTTTTGCAGAGCGGGGGAAGGATGAGGTTGTGATTGTGAGGGAGAGAATTAAAAGGAAGAGGGCAGGAGAGAGGGAGAGAGAGAGGAGTAGGAGTAGAATGAGGAGGTCGGTCTGATTGGGGCGCGGCCTTGTCCCGCTAGTGTCGTTCCGTGAGAGGATGAGAGGGAGATGGCCGAGAGTGATATATTATTGATTGTCTGTCGGTGGCGATGTGCTCGATAGAGAAGGAAGAGTCGGTTAGGGTTGATGATCTGGCTGACAACAAGGCGGTTCAGTTGATACTTGAGGTGATTCTCTCTTGTTTTGTCTTTTGTCTTCTTTCTCTCGTTCTTTCTTCTTCGTTTCAGATATCTCTCTTGCGTTTCTCATTCGTTCTGGATAAGGTGGATGATGGATAGGATGAAGATGGCGATGATGATGGTGCGTCGAGGGAGATGAGAGACTGGCGGTAGCAGTAGCAGGGAAAAGAGAGAGTAATGTTGTACTATTGCTGTTACCTGTACAAGTACAGATTACAGATCAGAGAGCTGAGGACAGCAGAGCAGCAGTGGCGAGCAGAGAGCCGGGAAGTGCCTTGTCAGGCTCCCTTTTAGGGAGCAGATTACTGTAGCGCTGGAGCCTCTGGGCTTCGAAGCAAGGGGCCGGCTCCTAGCTGAGGGCCTTCCCACCGTGACAAGGGTTAGGGGAGCTTAGCGCACTGATGCGCGCTGTCTGATGCGCTGTCCCGCTGCTGTCCACTGTAGAGTACTCGCATTTTTTGGCACTCTGCCCCTAAGATATTACCTGTATTACACTGACCCCCCCCCAGCTTCGTCCATCACCATTGTCTTTCCATCCCTCTTCGTTTCAACGTTTCAATGCTCATCCTCCTCAAACATGATACTCCTGGATAGCACACAAGTGCATGTCCCGTACAGACATACCCCCCCCTCCCCCCCCCGGGGGTCCCACCACAGATAATCTCACTCGTAATGACGCCGCCATCATCGTCCCCCCGCCCGACAGGAGAGGCCTTACTTCTTGACCTCGCCGACCGCAGCCACCTCGTCATCCAAAGGCAGGATATGCGGCAGAGGCCCGAGCGGCGTTATGCTCAGCGGGTTGATCTGCGTGTGGCTCCTGGTGTAGTGCCACTTGATGTGGTCGAACTGGGTGGTGTCCCCGAAGGCCGGGACGGTCCAGTAGAGGTGCCTGAGCCACCTGTGCAGGTTCGGGTAGCCGGAGCGGATGTCCCTGATGTTGCACTTGAAGTGCTGGACGTAGGCCGGGTCGAAGCGCACGATGGTGACGTACAGCCTGATGTCGACCTCCGTGAGCGTGCTGCCAAAGTAGTACGGACCGCTGCCGCCGCTGTCGTTGTCGGCGAGGTGCTTCTCTGCCCTGTCGAGCGCCTGGAAGAGGGAGACGACGTTGCGCTCGTACGCTTCGGCCGTCGTGGCGAAGCCGGACTTGTACACGCCGTTGTTGATCAGGTCGTACATCCAGGCGTTGGCCTCGTCGATGGCCGACCTCAGGCTCTCCGGGTACAGGTCGATCCCCTTGCCGTGCTGCTCGTCCAGCACGTCGTCGAACTCGCTGCCCAGCATCCGCAGGATCTCGCTGCTCTCGTTGCTCACGATCCGCCGCGTCTTCTTGTCGTACAGCACCGGTACCGTGAACCGCGCCGCGTACTCCGGCTCCGACTCAAAGTACACGTGTCGGAGGTGCGTGAACGACGACGCCGCGTGGCCCTCGACCGGATCGGGCACCACGTTCTCCCCCGGCGGTGCCTCCCCCCTCGTCACCTCGTCCGGCGTCACGAACCGCCATCCCCCCTCGCCCAGCTTCCAGTGCACCGACGAGAAGGAGATGTACTCCTCCAGACCCTTGAGCTTGCGCGCGATCAGCGTGCGGTGTGCCTAGACGGTATGTCAGAACGGGCGCGCGGGGGAGGTGGGGGGGTAACCGAATCACACGGGGCGAGCTCTGAACATACCCATGGACAGGCATAGCTGACGTAGAGATGGTACCGCCCCTTTTCAGGCGGATACTTGGCCCCGGCCTCGCGCGAGATGCTGTCCCGAAACGAGCTGACCTGCCTCTTGAACTCGCCCGACTTGTCGGCCCGGCTGACCCAATCTGTAATGCTGGCCTGCTCGTTCCCCACGTCAGCTTCGTCCTCTCGGCAGTCTTTGCTTTGCATGATCCGATTCGAGAGAGAACCGCGGTAAGACGTACCATTCTAACTTGCTGCTGCTTCAGCCCTGTAATGCGAGGTATGAGGGTGGCTTGAGACGAGGGCAATATGGTACGATGACAGATCCTCTTGACTGTCTGAGCAGCAGGACGCATGCGGGGTGTGTTGGTTATGAGGAGCAGGTGGATAGCAACGATGATGAGAGAGAGAGTAGATGGAGAGGAAGTCACTCCGTTTTAATACTACTGCTACAGCTACAGGTAGTAGCCAGCGGTCATAGCAATGTCCGATGACCACAAATCACATCACCAGTCCGACGCAAGTTACGACTGCTACCCTTCTAATACTCTGGTAAGCAATGAGGGGGCGCTTTGTAAAAGAACCCGCCAAATCCTAGCTAGTGCCGATTGTATAATACTGACGTAACCACACACGGGACAACCGTGTTATTATATGTAATATTAGTATTCCATATCCACGATGCGACGGGAAATATGCTTTATAGATCTATTAAAACTTGGTAATTTTATAGGTGACGAGACGTATTATCCTTACTCGGAAAGAAAGAAGAAGAAGAAGAAGACGGATGATGGAAAACGGAAGAAGACGAAGGGAAAAGAAGAAAAAAACAGCGAGGAGAAGGGGATGGGGGAAAAAAAGCATGGATAGCACATAGTGTCAATCATCACGTCCTCACTCACACCTCACTACTTTGGCTGCTTTAAACAGCCAAACATCTTCCGTAGTATAGTGGTCAGTATGCGAGCTTGTCACGCTCGAGACCCGGGTTCAATTCCCGGCGGGAGAGATCCGCCAACCGATCACAATCGGTTTCCTTTTCTTTTTTTTTCTTCCTTATCTTCTATCTTTCATTTCTAACCCCCCCCCCCTTCTCTCCTTCTGCTCATCCTTGTTTTTCTACGATTTCTTCCCTCTCTCACCCGTCTTGTTATCATACCCCTACTATTGATTTTGCACGACTGAGCACTCCGTAGTTACATGTGAATATTCATTTGACTCATTCTAGCAGACACAATTGTTGTGGGGGACTTTATAAACTCGGTCTCATACACCATCAGCAAACTCTTCTAACAATCGTTCCTCTTCCTTGATCCACTACAGCCTGACCTTCAGGAAAGGAATGTCCTCGATGTCCTCTCCCGTCGCGTCCGAGGCAGTAATGTCAAACGCCAGCTCCTTCTGGTGCGACGGAATCTCCTTCTTCGTCACCGACCGCACAAGCTCACTCAGCTTCATCGCCCTGCGCGCCTTCTCCGTCTTCTCCCGCGCCTCCTTGTTAAAAGACACGGGCGGGTACAGAAGCGCAACTCCCGATATGAGTCCCGTCAGGGTGAGCCCCTTCTTCTCAAAATCGGCAATCACCTGGTCCAGCGTCATGTCGTCAATCTCGAAACGGTCCCACACCCGGTCCAGCTTCAGCGTCTTGCCATCCGCGCCCTTGTACTCGATCTTGCCGCTGGCAATGGGCTCGCTGAACCCGATGAACGGCAGTGCCAGATTCACAAAACCGTTCTTGTACTGCTCAATGTCGTCCTTGCCGTCAATCACCTTGTACAGCTCCAGCGTCACGAGTCCGGTCACCAGCGCCGTCGTCGTGGCAATCGCCGGGATGATCTTTCCGGCGATGAACTTGGTCTTGTGACGGTCGGCCGGCTCAATCTTGTAGTTCTCGGCACGGAGGTTGCTGCAGCACGTGATGAAGTCGATGTGGTGGTTGCTGTCGTCGTCCTTCTCAAAGTCGACGGGCGTCAGCTCAAATCCTGCCAGCGTCGTACGGTCGGGAATGGCGGCGACGATACGGTCCAGCTCGTTGTTGTCGTCATCGGCAGTGCTGGGGGCCTGTTTTAATCACCGTGAGCAAGCATGTCTTCACCGTCAGCTCGTACCGAGCAGATTGCTTACCTCCTTGTCGTCAGTCTGAATCTTGACGCTCGACGACGGCACGAAGTCGGGGACGATGACGTCGGCCAGCTCCTTGATATAGTACGACTTGTCGTTTGTCGGGGGCTTGATACCAAAGTTGAAAGCGTGCAGGTTGGCTGCCGCGATGATGAAGCCCAGGTGCGTCGGGTTGTTGGTGTCAAACTTGAGAGGGTCGGGGGCGCGCTTGGGTCCGGACCAGAACAGGGTACCGGTCGAGGTCGTGCTGTCCTTGGGGAAGGTGTACAGGAGCTGCTGGATCTTGTTGGTAAACTCCGTCTCAAACTGCAGACGAGCCCACGCGATACAATCCTCAAAGGTACGCGGGCGGTCTGTCGTGAGGAAGTTTCGGATCGTCTCCAGGGTCTCCTTGTGATTTCCGGGCTGCTTCAGAGTATTCTGCAGGTACTTGGGCTGCGTCAGGTACATGTTGACTGTCTGGGGAGCCTTGACAAAGGCCTTCTCGAACATGTACTCCTTGGACCAGGCAATCGTGTGCTCGATGCGGTTGGGGAAGCTTCGGATAGTGCACATCGGGAAGTCCTTCTCGGGGGGGTCCCGCGTCGACGAGTACGACTCGGTGATGAGAGGCAGAACCACCTGCGTGTTGCCCTTGGTTCCCAGGGTACCGCTCTCGAGGAGTGGCTTGCGGAACAGGATGCAGCGGCGGTCGACGTACTCGCGAGCCTCGACGTTGTCCAGCGCGTTGGTTACGCCGTCCAGGTTCTGCCAGAATTCTTCGTTGAAGACATGCTCCGTGTCGGGGCTGACCCTCTCCTTGAGGGTCTCGAAGTGTCCCTCAAGCTCCGGGTTCATGCGCTGCACGGCCTTGGCGGCACAATCGCTCTTCATGTGGCCAACGTCGGCGGCACGGAAGAGGAACTGCCTGTTCAGGTTGCTCTTCTCGATAGAGTCCATGTCGGTGACCCATATCTTACCCTCCGGGCCGGTTCCTAGGCCCATGAGAGCCCAATTCTTGAGCATCTCACAGCCGATGGCGCCGGCTCCGACGAGGAATTGCTTCACGTTGGCAATCTTCTTCTGGAATTCCGTGCCGAAGACGGCAATCTGGCCGTCGTAACGGCTGCCGATAGGCTGGCAGAGCTCGCGGGTCCTAGGGACGCTGGTGGGGATAGACTCCAGAGAGTCAAAGTAAAGCCACTGGTTGATGGGGTGGAACTTTCCAGAAACAGCCTTCAGGACCTCCTGAGCAGCCAGGCCACCAAGGAAGGCGGCCACGGGGCTCAGGTCACCCTTGGCCTGGTAGCTGAGCTCCTTGATGAGCTTGGCGTCGAACTCAACCTCGACGCCCTCGTCCCTAGCAAACTTCTTGGCGGCCTCCAGCACAATAGTAGCATCGTCCTCGTCCAGGGGGTTGGGCAGGCGGCCCTTGGAGACCTGGAAAGCGTGGAGGGCCTGGAAACCGAGGTGGAGCTGCTGGGGGCGGTCAAACTTGGCAAAGTCGGAGACGACAAACTCAGGGCTCTTCAGGGCCTCGGTGAAGGTCTTGAAATTGACAGTCTTGGGCATCTTAACCTGCTGGAACATGCCGCCACGCTGGTACTGGCCGAGACCGGACACGTCGCCGATGGAGAAGGTGTAAGGACCCTTGACGGTAACCTTTCTCGGCTCGCACTTGTTCAGGGCCTCCATACCTTCCACCTCGCTGAATGTGACGTAGTCCCCGTCTTCGAGGCCGTGGCGCGACTCGTCCAGAACGGTCACGATACCATCCTCGTCAACGCCGGCAAGGATACCAGTGTTGGGAGTCTCTCCGGTAGGATCGATGCAGGTGAAACCATCACCAAAGTCGCAGAAGATGCTACCAAACAGACCGAAGCTATCGGCGATGACAACAAAGATTCCCTTGGCGTGGCAGTAGTCGGCAATGCGCTGCTGGTAGTAGATGGGAACGTTGGTCAGGACGACGACCTGGTACTTGTCAAACTGGGCGTTGTCGTCGAGGCTTTGAGGATACTTGTCAGCCATAGCTCTTTTACCCAGATTCCGCTTTCCATGTGTGGGTCAGCCTGCTCACCTGGAAGACTCGTGGAGCTTGACGGGAACGTAGGCGTTGAGCTCGGCAACGCGGGGGACCGTGACGGCATCCCTGGGCTTGCCAACATCGGCAGGCGTCAGGAAGAACTGGGACGAGAGGTCGGCCAGCTCGGTGCTTGCGGGGTCGTAGAGGCTAAGGCTCTTGACACCGGCGAGGGCAATATTCTTGGCGATCTCGACACCGAGGCCCTTGAGGCCGACGACGAGGATGTTGGAGGAGCTCATGCGCTTCATGGCCTCGTGGCCAAGGACGTAGAGCTGTCGGCTGTAGAGCGACTCGTCGATCTCGGTCTGGCCCCCGACGGAGCTGTCGACGGCGACCTGGGTGGCCGGGTCGATGCCGGTCATCTTTGAATCCTAGAGAAGGGAGGGTTCGGGTTAGAAGGAAGGAAAAATGTGCGTGACAGAGCTGGATAGCTGGCCATGTTTTCTTTAGGGGGGGGGG
>NW_023336187.1:2237035-2264444 GCF_012550715.1 Geosmithia morbida
GGGGGGGGAGCTTACAGTCATGGTCTTCTTAGGAGGTGGATGATTCTCTCCACTGGAGAGCTTCCGCTTTGCCAGAGTCACCTTGTCGAGTGACGGCAAGGCAATATCTGAGGCGCTGTGTTGGGCCGACTGTGAGCGATCCAGCACCACCAGTCAAGCTCAACCTTTACCAAAGAATGCCCTTGACTGCTGGGTCGGGAAGAAGAAGAGGAGGGGTTAAACGAAGCGGGGCGGGGGCGTGTTATGTATGTGCGAAGTTCTGGTGTGTGACGGTGAGGCACCAGAACTGCTGCTGCGTATCCTCTTATTCTGAGATGGGGGCAACGTAATAGGGAAACGTCGAAGAAGAGGAGAAAGGAGAAAGTTTGTAATGTTTGCTGGACAGGTGATGATGGCTATTGCAGGAGCAGAGCAGCCACAGGCCTGCAGGTGGATGAGGGGCATCGGCGGGCAGCAATGGCAGGCTGAGCCGTTACAGTGGGTCGGAGACCCGAAAGCGTCACCGTCAGAGGTCTAGAGGCTCAGAAGATTGGGGGTGGAGGGCGTACGGTGTGTCAACTAATGATATGGACCAGAGCGCTGCTCCGCTCCTGCAATACCTGTAATACCAGTAATACCGGTAGGCCGTAGAAGGCTGGTGGGCGCTGCAAACATGGTGGGATGGTGGCGAGGGTTTCTCTCCTATGACGTTGCTGATTGGTGGTAGGGCGGGAGACGAGTTTCTAAGCCATTCGATGATGGAAGCAGTAAACCCATAAGAATAATAAGCAGCAGAGGCAGGACGACGACTCGGCCATTGATCAGCCGCCAGTCAGAGCAAGAGTGAATCGGTCACAAGCGACTCTCTTCTTCTACCTCTGCCACGCGGTAATATCAAGATGACGACTCGATATCATGGAGGTCTGGCATCGGTCCACGGCCTGAGCGTCGGCGGTGGTGGTGCTGCTGCTGCTGCTCTGTAACAAATATTAATATGTACCTAATTATTACATTGCCAGCTCGGTTGCCCCAGGCACGTTAGCGGTGACCCAACAGCTGACGGGACTTGTTTCTACGATGACAGCAGAGTCCAGTCCCCACCCGTAGTCATGCATCGCACTATCTCGAGAGCATGCGAAACCTGACACAGCAATAGCATATTGCGACCATGGCGTCCGTAGCATGAAAAGAGCATCTCTTTTAGGACCGCTGCCCGCCGTCCGACCGAGAGCATGGCTGGCCTTTCCCACATCACCCTACGGGTATTATTACGACGGGTACAGAAGGGTGCGACCGGCCGCCGTCGGCAAACGGGGCAGCTACTCTACTAGGTAACAGTATTGCAGAAGAGCGACGAAGAAGATGGAGAACCGTCTTAGGAGTTTTTTTTTTTAGGGGTTTTTTTTTTCTTGAAATCAGTCAATATTCGGGTTTCTCTCGGCTGCATCTGGGTGGTGGTTTCCCCTCCCGTTGGCCTCGCGAACAACTGCTCGTCATCTTGCATGCCCCCCATGTCGATCGGTCGTATTGACGTTCTCTCTCTTATTTTTTTTTTGTCGCGCACTGAGCTTACTTCCTGAAGCTGACGAGCTCGACCTCACTGTGTTGGCAATCTGTTAGCATCTCATCTTTCTTTCCTCCCTCTTCCTTTCTCGTCATTCTCGAGACAGGATAGATGATGAAAACGTACAAGAGGAGGTCGGCGTTGGGGGGGATGCCAGCCTGGGGCACGCCACTGTAATCACATGTGTTAGCACCCGGGACGCAGGTCATTTCATAAGTGGCATGCATGCGGGGTTGTAGCTTACGAGGAGCCGTAGGCGAAGTCGCTGCATATCCGGATTGATTAGTCATGCTTCTCATCCTTTCCGGTGCTTGGCAAGGTGTAGAACTCACGGAGTGATGTCGAGGAGGGCCTTCTCGCCCTGCTTCATGGTAGGGACACCCTCGTCCCAACCTAGCTGCATGTCAGCGCCATATTCGCCACGGAAACACATAACCAGAACGGCGCGGAGGAGTGGCAGAGGACGTACCCTTGATAAGGTGGCCGATACCGATGGGGACGACGAAGGGGCCGCGGCCCCTGGACGAGTCGAACCTGCGCGGGTGTCAGCTGTCGGTTGGAGAAACCATGGGCTTATCCGGGGCAGAGAACGTACTGCTTCCCCTTGTTTCCGGGCTTGCTGGTGTCCTTGACCCAGCCGGTGTACTGCATGGTGATGGTGTCGCCGGGGCTGGGGGAGCCTCCGCTGCCCTCGCTGATGATGGTCTTGCTAACACCCATGATGACGGTATGCGTGTATGAGTTGTATGGTGTATATGGTTGGGATTGAGTTTGGAGTTGTGGAGAAGGAAAGGAAGAAGGAGGAGGAGGAGGAGAAGAAGAAGGAACAAGAGGAGAAGAGGAGAAGAAGAGAGAGGGGTCCGTTTCCGTTTCTGTCTCTTCTAGTACTGGGGGAGCAATAGTAGATGTGGGTTTTACCACCTCTGACTTGAGCTTGTATATCCAATAACTTTTCAGGGCCTTCTATCAGCCTCCACTTGGTGACACCATGACGATGGCGGGGCACAGCAAGCACAAGTACAACACAGGAGGGTCAGTAGGCAACTAAGACAAGGCAGTCGGTACACCTCTGGCTGACACCAGTCCTCCGTTCCTTCCTCTTCTTGGCACTTATAACGGAACATTTTTAAGAAGCCCAGGGACAAGCTCGGAGGGCAAATGTACATGTACTCTTTTTTTTTTTTCCCCTCTCCTCTTCTTCTCTCCTCCCTCGAATACCTCCCATCACTCTTTTCCTGTGCTCTTCCTTTCCTGTCCATTTCGTCTTCTCTCTTTCCCACGTCGAGCCTTTCCCCTGAGTGATGTTACAGTAGATACTACGATCCTACCGGTGCGGATACAAGCGCTCCGGTTGCCAACTTGGAGTCCCGCACGACGTAATGCCATGCTCCCCTCATCCGGTCCCCGGTCTGTCCACCAGCAAACCCCACTGCGATTCTGCAAGCTCCCGTACAGCGACTACCGTCAGCAGAACTGTGTTGGAAGTAGAGGCAATCTCTGTCCTGCCAAGTCTCTTCCCCGCGCGATGATACCTTGTCGGATAAAAAGACGCAAACTGTTGCACACTCGGTTCCCAATGAGTGAAATGATTAACTTCCGATCCACACAAGCTCGTCTCATTCGTGCGGCGCCGTCGACGTACACGTACGAATTCATGCACGGAAATATCTGTGCAAAGTCGTGATGACTGCCAGTACATATAAAAGACTTGGGACGGAAAGCTCTGGGAGTGCTTCCGGCAGCAGACTACTGCTAGTCCCTCGTAAACCGCAACTGATCGCCCATGGTCCAGCGTCAGGTGATCGGTCTCCTGGCCATGACAGGACGAATGGGCTGTTCCCGTCGAGCATCGTGTCTCGGACGCTATGGCGTGCTTGTGACGAGGTGAAGGACGGTCTTGGTTCCGATGAAGAGCGAGGCTGCTCCTCACAGCTGCTCCTCACGGCTTCTCCTCGCTCTCGGGAGGCATACGCTCTCCCCCGATAGCGAAACACGTGTTCAGGTGTGTCTGATCAGATATGAGATACCATGGTCTCTAGATGGGGGATATGGCGGCTTCTGAGTGCATCGCGGAACTCGGTCACCCATCCGTCAGGTGCACTGGTATCACGATGCTGTAGACGGGAGTCAGGATGACGAGCATCGGAGTGCTTCATTGCGCAGAGCAGATTACGCCACAGTA
Organism: Geosmithia morbida; assembly: GCF_012550715.1. Taxonomy (NCBI): domain Eukaryota; kingdom Fungi; phylum Ascomycota; class Sordariomycetes; order Hypocreales; family Bionectriaceae; genus Geosmithia; species Geosmithia morbida. Next base: position 2,240,761 of record NW_023336187.1, read on the forward strand.
GACATGTATGTATGTGAGAGATGAAAGATGGAGAGAAGATGGAGTATCATTGTTGATACTAGGTAGTCTAGGCGAGATCCAGCCCCGTCATATGCCAGTATTATTGATGAGTCATCGACCAATAACCGATAACCTACAGTCTTGTGAGGCCATCCGCCATCCATGCCAGAATGGCTACAGCATACTATAGTCTACTCTGTCTCGATGGAGGATGCGAAGGCGAAGCCAAGGTCGAGAATGTATGAGTGAATGCGACGGTGCGAGGTGTGTGCGGGGTTTATGGCAGCCGACAATGCATGACTGTGCAGGCAGAGGATGTTCTCCCATACTCATATCTATAAATAGCCTTTTCAGATAGAGAATCAAAAGCAATTAGACAGACACTCATCGACCTAGGGTGTACCAGCAGGCAGGAGAGATCACTATATTCGCGCCTACGGCTTCATCGTGTGTCGTCGTCAGCAGGAAGCACAGGTTGCATGGTGCAGGGTGGCGGTGCTCGTTTCAGCGGTGGCTTGCACGGCCACGTCGATGCCGTGATGCCGAGCAATGATAGCGGGGGGGGGGGGGGGGGGGGGGGGGGGGGGGGGGGGTTGGTTCAGAAGGTCTCCGTGGCGCTGCTAGATCATGCTGGCAGCTGTGGCTAGGCCCTGAAGAGGTCGCCGACGGCTGGCCAGACTTCTCCTCACCATCTAGAGTACGGATACGGCGGTGTATCTTTCGAGGCAGCCCTGCGCCGCGACGAAGATTGGATGTGCCTGCACGTGATGCGAGGACGTCTCGCATGACCTTGTTTCCTAGGTGATGATAGTGTTATTATCGATCTGAACAGCGGTAATACGGAGTCGATCGTCAGACGGGTGTGCCGAGGAGAATATGATCTGCGGACCTTTCGGCAGCATTGCTATCCGGACAGGAAGTACGCGTAATGTCGGGATTCGGGAACGGAGAGTATATAATATCTCATCTGTGATTTTTCCCGGGTGGGAAGGCTGAGCGTCGGCGTCCTATCAGGATGCATCCACCGACCGTCGAACATGGAACTCGAGAATCCCAAGCACGAAACGATGTGTCAAGACTCGGATGCAGAGGATCACCAACCCGCGGGACCATGCCATGCCTGCGTTACGTGTCTTCCCACCCTCGTCTCTGCACGCCCCTTGCTCTCCGTATCGGTGCAGTGTGTTATCGCATCCTAGTGTGATCTGTACTGCCGGTACGAGTATGGAGACGGATATCTGCGCCCTACAAGGCATGCTTATGCTTCTACCCCATCGAGGATTGATGGGAAAGCCCGTATGCCATGTGATATGCAGCAGTTTCACTCGGGGAAAACAAAAAAAACCAAAACAAAAAACGAAAGAAAAGAAGAAAAAAACGAAAGAAAAAAAAAACACTGGGTCTCTCGCAGGGCCCTGTCTACACGTCATTCTCCATATGTTGAGAATGAGGGGGAAACAAAGAAGGCTGACCTTGGCCTGCCGCGTACCCGTTTTCCGGCTTTGGACTCTGATGGGCGAGATCGAGCAGAGGAAGAGAGAGAGAGAGCGCTGATTTGATCTCGTTCAGATGATTCCCGTACCCCTTCGTCGTCAACGCTGGTCATCACAGCGACGAAGCAGACATGGTTACCCGGTATCGTCATGGCAAGTGCTAGACCTAAGACTGCTAGTAGCAATACGGAGCATTACAGGTACTGATACATAGTAATAATGATCATTACTGCCGCCAGCATTAGTATTACCCTGTACAGAATAGTCCCTGTCGTGTTGTGTTCCCGCACGTTTTACTGCTGTATTCCGTAGTATCAACTAGTGATGGTAACAATACAGCTCGTACTTTACCACTTTCAGCAGTGATCAATAGAGACTACGAAAGCCGAAAGCGAAAGAAGAAGAAAAGACAATCAGCCAAGCACCCCGTGACAGGACTACGCCACAGTTCATACTCAGATACCGTCTCTTCTCCGGTAACGTTGGAAAGAACTTATGACATGGCCGGATGGGACTGCTCACTGCGCTGAGAATGTATGGCTCGGAGATTACACCGCCCATCTTTCCCATTTTTCTTAAAACGGGAAAAGATGGGCGAAGGGATTTTTGTCTGTCCCCGAAGCTGGCCTGACGGGTGCGGGTAGCATTGGTAGTATCAGTTGATGATGTTATTACTCAACAGCCCGACTACGAGTAGTAGTGCAATGATGCTCGGTAGATACCTGATACTCACGAGTAACGGTAGCATGTAATATCCGTAGTAGCAGTAGTAGCAGTAGTAGCAGTAGTAGCAGTTAGTAGCAGTAGTAAATACATAATAGGCAGTAATGGCAGCAATAGTACTCCGTATTGCAGCCTTTACACGTATGGAATACGTGCCTCATTTACTTGTACGGCTATCAGATGCCGTTCGAGCCGTAAGCACACCCTTGCACCCACGTATCACAGCCCTCTTCTTTTTTTTTTTTTTCCCTCTCACTTGCGCCCCCCTTCCAACCCCCCCGTCTGACTGATTATGGCTCTCGCTTCTTTATAAATGCAACGGCCGTGATGAGGCTTGGTAGATCGCAAGCTCATATAGTGTAAAACTCCATTCTTTTCTTCCCACTCCCTCATCCCTCCCCCCTCCCCCTCCCCCTCCTACTCTCTCTGACCGTTTACCCTATGATTATTTTCTTATCCCTGTGAGATGTGTAGAGAGAAGACGGGTATTATTATGAATACGAATTGAGCAAGGAAGCGTCCCACTAAAGCAGACCCCACTGATGATGACGACGACAGCGACGACGACAACAGCGCCAGCGCCTGTCGAACCCTCCGGCAAGAACGGCCTTCTCCAGCACACCAGCAAGGGACGACCGGATTCCGGTGCCACAACCACCACAACCGCCACAGCCACCACAACCACCACCACCGCCACCACCGCCCACACAGATCATTACTATCCCTCGGACGAAGAGGAGGCGGCGGCGGCGGCGGCGGCAGCAGCAGCAGCAGCAGCAGCAGCAGCAGGAGAGGGGCACGACCACGACCGCGACCACGACCCCGCCATGGCGGAGGCCGATCAGGAAGATGGCAAGGCGCGCAGCTTGGGCCTCCCGCTGCGATCTCTGACGCGCAAGGGACCGCCGGGCGGCTTCGACGACACGCCCCTCCCCGACGCCCCGCAGGGTTACACCCTCCGCTTCACCTTCCACTACGCCGTGAACCTGCCGCCTGCCGACTTCAACTCGGGCGCGGCGGATCCGTACCTGACGGCCACGCTCAAGGGCACGCAGCCCAGGCGCCACAAGGAGGACCCGGACCTGACCATGCGCACCCAGACCGAGCGCAGGACGCTGCACCCGCAGTGGGAGGCCCAGTGGGTCGTGGCCAACGTGCCGCCGACGGGCTTCGTCCTCAAGTGCCGCCTGTACGACGAGGACTACGCCAACTCCGACGACCGCCTGGGCAACGTCACCGTCAAGGTGCCCCGGCTGTACGAGGGGTGGGATCAGTTCCCCCTACCCGGGCGGGAGCTGCAGGCCAAGAAGCGCGTCATGAGCAAGCGCGCCCTCGTGTTCAAGGGCCTGTCGGGCGTCGTGACCCACAACTTCGACCTCACCCCCAGGTTGTGCCTGAGCATCGAGATGCTCGGCAAGTCCGACCCCCCCTTCGCCCAGATGTACACCGTCGGTCCGCAGAGGTGGTGCAGGCACTTCAGTCCCATGATCGGCAGGCTCATCGGCACAAAGGTCGACGCCGACGAGGAGCAGGAGGCTGAGGCCGCCGCCGAGAGTCAACGTCCCGGGTCTCGTCACGAGCCCAGCAGGGCGACTCAGAAATACGAGTCAGTCTCTTCTCCCTGCCTCTTCTCCTTCCCTCTCACCCTTCTCCTCTCTCTCCGTCCGTCCGTTCTTTGCGTTCGTCCTTCTGCTCTGCCTGCTCGCTTGCTCGCTTCCCCCTATATCCGAGGATGACCGTTGCTGACGAGACGTGTGCGTGTGTAGCTTTCAAGCCAACGAGATGCAGCTCAAGGGTCCGGTGCCCCCCCGCCTGTACCACCGGTTCGTCGAATTCCGACCCATCATCGGGTCCATGTTCACGTCTACGGGACTGCGGGGCAAGGTGCTCAACGCGGCCCTGCACAAGCAGCACGCGCGCATCTACAACTTCGACAAGTCGACCGAGTGGGGCCAGTTCGAGCCGTGCACCGAGGAGGCGTCGCTGCAGCTCCTCCGCCTGGCGCACTTCGACCAGGGCGGGCGCATATTCACGTACGTGCTGACGCTGGACGGGCTGCTGCGCTTCACCGAGACGGGCCACGAGTTCGGCATCGACCTGCTGAGCAAGCATACGATGCACTCCAACGTGCAGACGTACATTGCCTACTCGGGCGAGTTCTTCATCCGGCGGACGCGCCACCCCCACCCTTCCAACGACGACCCGGACCCGGCCGAGAGGACGCACCCGCCCGACAAGTCGGTTCCCGGCGGCCCCCCCCGGTCCCCGCCGCCCCTGGACCCGGCCTACTACCAGCTCATCATCGACAACGAGTCGGGCACGTACCGCCCCGAGAAGTCGGTCCTGCCCGAGCTCAAGCAGTTCCTCGAGCGCAACTTCCCCCGCCTCGGCGTCGTCGCCATGTCCTGCGGCGACGACCGGCTGCGCAAGCTCAAGGACAAGCAGCGCAGCGTCAAGAAGCAGGAGGGCCGCATCGTCAACATGGTCATGAACAACGGCAGCAGCAGCAGCCTGTCCTCGGCCGAGAGCCATCTCGAGCACCGCGGCGAGAACTGGGACACGGAGCAGCTGAGCAAGAGGGAGGCCGCGTATGCTGTCCTGGAGGACCCGAGCAAGGCCAAGGAAGCGGTGCAGAGGTTCCTGCCCATCAGGTCTGCGAAGCCGGGGAGTACTTCCAGGTGATCTTCCTCCTCTCCCCGCTCTCGTCTTGCTGGGGCCGGATCTTGATCTCGGAAGAGAGGAGAGTTGGAAACCTTGTTTTATCTGCGGACATATCTTTTCCTCTTCTTCTGTGTGATTTCATCATTGGCGATGCTCTTCATGACGCGCACGCACGGCCATTGCCTCCAACATACATACCCCCTGTTCTTCTTCTTGTTCTTGTTCTTCTTCTTCTTCTTCTTCTTCTACATAGGCGGACAAGATTTACAGTCGATATTTACTCCTTTCTGGTATTCACTCAGTCATCTCATCTCCATCCCTCCATGTCTCCGTGGTCTGACCCATCACAAGGCCGGGCTCGTAGCTATCCAAGTACTACTACAGACCGCCGCCACATCCCCCGGCTCGGTACAGACCTCGCACGTAACCCTCGCCTTGCGCCTCTCGACGCGTCCCAGTCTGGCCCTGACGACGACGGTGGTCCCGGTGAAGATGGGTCTGAGGAACTTGACCTCCAGCGCGCCCGTGACGCTGAACCCGTTGAAGGCCTCGGCCGTCTTGCCCAGCGCGGAATTGACCTCGGTCAGCGCGCCCATGGCCTCGTCCACCATGGCCGTCATCATCCCGCCGTGCAGGACGCCCGGTCCGCCCGTCAGCCCGTGGCCGACATGGTACAACGTCGAGACGGAGCGGATGGGCCTCCCCGGGTCGTCTAGCTGCTGCTTCCGCTGCTCCCGCCCTCCAAGGTGCATGACGGAAAGCATGTGGGGGATGGCCTGGTCGGGGAGCAACGTGGTGCCGAAGAGCTGGTCGTGTAGCGGGGACTTGGGGTTGCGACATTGGAGTATGAGCGGGACGGCGTCGTCGGAGCGGATGATGGAGGCGGTCCAAGGCGTCTGGAGGAAGAAGTTCAGGTTGCTGCTGTATAGGTCCTCGGGGGTGTCGGGGGGGTCGGCGATGACGGTCGGTATGACGGTCCTCACCGGCGTTCTTGGAGCCATCCTGCGAAAGCCTAGAGGGGGTCGGTCCTACGTGTATGTACAGCTAACCGGAGACCTCGCAGAGGGTCGAGCTGGAAGTGCCAAGTACAGTACGACGACGTATTTTACGATACAATAAGTGAAGTGGATGTCAAGGAGTCTGTGGAGAAGAGGAAGACAATGTCTGGGGTTTGGGGTGGGGGTGGGTCTGCGGGGGGGTTGGTGGTCAATCTCTCTCTCTCTCTCTCTCCCCCTCACACACACACGTGGAAGCCGAGGGACAGCTGGACAGCTGGACACGGAGCAATGAGACATTAGACGCTTCTTCTCTGCATTTGCAGCGACGAAGATGAGAGTAATGCGATATGCCGCATGGTACTAGCAGAACCATGCTGCACCGACAGTACTCTCAGCATCTTCGATATTCACAAGTGTTCCTGCCTTGTTTTGGCGTTGTGACCTCAGCATCTCTTACTCATCCACGGCGACGGAGCAGACAAAGCTACCGAGGACATGATTGACTTGACGAAATCGTAGATTCAAATTGCCAAGGAAAAGGTCCGCAAAAGAAGAAGAAAAAAAGCGCTTGATTCAAATAAACTTGTTTGTTATGCTCAGAACTCGGTCAGCATCACACTGGATTTCTTAACGATTGCGGAGGTCGGAGTTTCGGGATGGCGTAATGTGCCTCTCATGCGGACATGTGACGTGATGGCTTCACGGACGAGCCGTAGTTCCCGTCGAGCTAGTACGATTTCTAGGAGAGTATTAATAATTGTGAATTGAATCTTTTATTATAAGATCCGAAGCCCAATTCGTTTCACTCCTCATCCCTCTCTCTCTCTTTCCTTCTCCCCCCCCCCTTTTTTTTTTGCTTGGTTGTTAGATGCAATCACCTGAGATATAAATCGTCCTCTCCATCTCCACTTCATCTGTAAGGCTTACCCCACAATCACCACCACCACCACCACCACAACAACAACAACAACAACAACAACAGCAGCAACAACAGCAGCAACAACAACAACAACAACATCCCCCGGAAGCATCTTCTTCATCATGGCCCCTCTTCACGTTCTCGTCGTCGGCGGTCACGGAAAGGTGGCTCAGCACCTCACGCCTCTCCTCCTCAAGCGTTCCTGGACCGTCACCAGCCTCATCCGTGCGCAGGAGCAGGTCCCCACCATCCAGAAGCTGGGCTCCGGACAGCCTGGGCAGCTCAACGTCCTGGTCAGCAGTATCGAGGACGTCGATTCGCAGGACAAGGCCATCGAGCTTCTGCGGGAGATCAAGCCTGACCTGATTGCCTTCTCAGCAGGCGAGTTAGCAGTCCAGCCAGAACGGAGACGCCGCCGAGAAAGAAGCTAACCTATCCCTCACCCCGTGTAATTCAGGCGCTGCTGGCAAGGGAGATCCAGAGAGGGTAAGAAGACCTCCTTCACATGCATGGCTTCAACGAGTAGAGGATAGTGCCGAAAAGGATTGACCCGCTGACCAAAAAAAAAAAAAAAAAAAAAAACAGACTTTCCGGATTGACCGCGACGCAGCCTCTCATCTCATCCGCGCGGCCGCCACCTTCCCCTCCATCAAGCGATTCCTGCTCGTGTCGTACAACGGGTCCCGCCGCTTCTCCGCCCCCTGGTGGCCCGCGGGCGAGTGGGACGAGTACAACAAGCAGGTCAACCACGGCCCGCTGGCGCGCTACTACCAGGCCAAGCTCTCGGCCGACGAGGTGCTGTATCAGGTGTCGAAGGCGAGCAGCACCCTCGTGGGCATCGACCTCAGGCCCTGCCAGCTCACCCTGGAGCCCGCCGGCAAGGTCGAGCTGGGCAAGTCGTCTCACGCCGCCGGCCTGGTGAGCCGCGAGTCGGTCGCTCGCGTGGCAGACGCCCTGCTCGCTGCCGAGGGCGTCAAGAATACCTGGCTCGACCTGGCGGATGGGGACGAAGACATCGATGCCGCCGTTGAGCGTGTCATCAGGGAGGGCGTCGACGCCGCCGAGGGTGATCCTGTGTTTGAGCAGTAGAATGTGACATGTCAGATGATCTGGTACGGAAAGAAAGGAAAGCCTATCGTTGCCTGACACTTCTACAAAGCTGAACCGGTTAGGGCTGCGGACCCGACGGAAGCTTTACCGGAAATCTGACACCGAGACGGAGACGGGGTAATCAGAATATGCCTTGTAAAAAATAAAGTAAAAGAGACCTCTAGCAAAGAAAAAAGAGAAGGAAAAAAAAAGGAACGAATTGCTTGGTTCACGTGTGTGTGTGTGTGTGTGTGTGTGTGCGTATGGTGTATGGTGTGTGCGTTGCTATGACTGGGCCTTGATGGCATCACGCATCTCCGTCTTGATCCTGGTGACGGTGCCGGCACCGCCGTAGACCATGGCAGTGTAGACCATGGCGACGCTGGCGCCGGCATTGAGCAGCTTGAGAGCCTGCTCGCCGTCGGTGACGCCGCCGGTGGCGAAGATGGCCTTCTCCTGGCCGCCGGTCTTGAGGGAGTCGGCCTTGAGGGCCTGCCTGTACCTGCCGACGAGGCTGAGGGTGCGGTCGAACATGGCGGGGCCGGAGTAGCCGCCCTCCTCCGCGAGGTTGGAGCGGTCCTGGGGGTCGAGCAGGGCGGCCCGGGCAGGGGAGGCGAGGCCATCGCGGCGCTTGGTGGTGTTGCCGACGATGACGCCGTCGACGCCGCTGTCGGAGACGGCGGCGACGATGCCGCCGATCTGATCGTCGTCGTCCTCATCGGGCGACACCTTGACCATGACCTTGGGGGGCGCGACGTTGCCGGCCTTGGCCGACGCGGCGGCCTCGGAGACGACTGTGGCCAGCAGGCGCGTCAGCGGCCCGGTGGCCTGCAGGTCGCGCAGGCCGGGGGTGTTGGGGCTGCTGACGTTGACGACGAGCACGTCGGCGTAGGGGGCGAGGCGGCGCACGCAGTAGGCGTGGTCGTCGGCCACGGCCCTCTCGTCGGTGCCGTCCGTGTCCTTGTTCTTGGCGATCTGGACGGCCAGCAGGCGCCCGTCGCGCAGGCTGCCCCTCGGCACGCCGGCCCTGCCTTGGAGCACGTCCGACTCGGTGAGGCCCAGCCGGCGAGCGAACCGCCGCACCCGGTCCCGCAGCCGGATGGCCATCTTGTCGGCCCCGCACGAGTTGAGCCCGTACCGGTTCACCAGCCCGTCCAGCCCGACGACGCGGAACATGCGTGGCCGCGGGTTGCCCCCCTGCGGCCGCGCCGTGCACCCGCCCACCTCGACCATGCCGGCGCCAAAGTCGAACAGCACGTCGGGTATGTCGGCGTTCTTGTCCAGCCCCGCGGATATGGCGATCGGGTTGCTGAGCTTCAGGTCGCCCAGCACCGTCGTCGCCAGCTCGGGTGCCGACGCCACCGACCCGTCGCGCTCGCGCGGGTTCAGTCCCGCCTCGTACAGCGCCTTGAGCGCCACCGTGCCCGCGTGGTGTGCGTCTTCGGCATCCGAGAAGACGGTGCGGATCAGCCACGGCATGACAGAGGCGTGCACCGACGCCCGCGTGTCGGTCGCGTACAGGTACGTCGCCAGCAGCGACGCTGCCAGCGCCCCGCCGTACGCCGTCAGCTTCAGACCGGATGCTGCTGACGACGACGACGACGGTGACGACGAGGCGTACCGCCGTTGCTGCCGGGGGCCGCTCCGTCGGGTCGCAGCCTGACGGAAGAGGCCGTGCATCGCGGTCCGACTCGGGAGCCGTGACCGGAGTAGCGAGGCTGACATTTCGCGGTTTCTGCCGTTTGTTCGGAGTCGTCGAGAGGTGGGTGTTCAATTGTTCTGTCGAGGGTTTTACCATTCCATCTCAAAATGGATGATCTCCCCCAGGTTTGCGTCATGCACAGTCGGGCACGGAAGATTATGTAATGCAGCAACCCTCGTTGAAAGAAACGCCGCTGCTCACCCTAGACTTTTCACTTGAGAAGATGAATAGATAAGAAGGCGGGAATCAGCAATCTATTACATCTATTCAGCAAGTAATGATAACAATACCATTATTCCGTTAGTGGGACTCGCCAACAAACGCTGAGAAATGGATGCTGGTCATTTCTAGAATGAGGCAAACAGAGTCTCTGATATGAGATGAGCAGTATGGAAAAAATTTCCTTTTTATTTTTTTATTTTTTTATTTTTTTTTTAACGTGGTATTAGTATGCTACATACAGTGTATTATCACTACACCTCTAGCATGTCTGTGCACCTGGGCAGGATTAATGGATCGGATCGCAGTCGTAGCTGTAGATGGTGGGACTGACTATTGTTCGGTACCAGGATCGAGAGAGCGTGTGCCTCCCCCCGAGAGGATGAACTTGAATGCTGTGAAGCGCTCTCCAGATCATCAATTCTTCAATGGTCGCGTGGCCCAATGGCAAGGCGTCTGACTACGAATCAGAAGATTGTGGGTTCGATCCCCACCGTGACCTTTGCTTTTTGCTCTCTCTCTCTCTCTCTCTCTTCTTTTTTTTGTTTCTGTTCTGCTTTTATCAGTAGATCATCTAGTCAGAGCGCCGGCTGACTTGGCGGTCCACCTGTGATGGGGAATGTGGTGGACAAGGCAGCAAGCATGGCAAGGTGCGTCGAGGAGGGGGAGATGTGTAGATCTGTAATATATGCAGCAAATTGGACATTTCCATGCAGCTGTATCTTCCTATTGAACGATGGGAAGAATTGAAACTCACTGCACTCTTCATCGTTCATCTCACCGTATTGAAGTGGAAGAGGGAGAAGCCATCCGAGGGCACTGCAAGCCAAGTCGAAGTTTCTCCTTCAGCGACTAAGTACACATTACATGTACGCATTTACTCGCCCGTACACCTCTTCATCACCGTGCTTTTCTCTCTCTTCTCTCTTGCTGTGTCGAGTGCGATTTCCCCCTCCCTCCTACATTCTATTGTCTTTACTTGAACCTTTTCAAGACGCACAATGTGGAGAAGAAAAAAAAGGTGTCAGCTTATGATAACTCTGTAACGTGTGCTGCTGCAACGTGTGTTTTGTTTCAGGTTCAAGGTATGTGTGCCGTGATACATAATACCGACAACAGTCAGACGTCCAGCCACATGCTCGATTCCCGACTCCCCATGACGAAGCAAAGAGAAGATGAAGACATGGTGACGCAACTGTCACTCATAACGCTGTTAGTCTCACCATGGCGGATCTGAAAATCCAGGGAAACAGCAAAAAGGAAGGTCCCAGAGGGAGTCGAACCCTCGCTGGCGGAATCAGAATCCGCAGTCATAACCGTTAGACCATGGAACCAGCTACAGAAGTGGGCTTCTTGATGTCGGAGGGTCCAATACGACACATTATGAAGATGGCTACGAGGACATGGTCGTGGTCACCACCACATGCTTCCATCTCGTCCACACAGATGCTCGTACACCCCCCTTTTCTTTTCTTTTTTTTTTATCTTTTCTGTTTTTTTTTTTTACACCTTTTCCAAACTTCATTTTATATCGTGGGATTTTCAGCACACAGCGTTTGAGCCTACTCATACTACCTGAGACACTACCAAAATTGCCCCCTCGCCATCATGGCCTTGTCCACCTCGAGCTGCGGCTGGAACTCGCAATACAGGCTCTCGGGTGTCGACGTCATCTCGAACGTATACTTTGCCGTGGCATCGTCAATGTACCTCTTGGGGATGCCGTTGGCGGCCGCAGCCTCGGCGAGGAGCTGGACCTGGCAGCTCCTCTCCATGAGGGTGAAGAGGTAGGCGGCCTCGTCGACCGTCTCCCCCACGGTGAGGATGCCGTGGTTCGTGAGGGTGAGCACCTTTCCCTCGGGCCCCAGCGCGGCAGCCAGCCTCTTGCCCTCCTCCTCTCTGAAGACGACGCCGCCGAATTCGGTGTAGACGGCCTGCGCGGCGCCGTAGAACACGCAGGCGTCCTGGTTGAGCATCTCGACGGGCCGGCCAAAGGACGACCAGGCCTTTCCGTGGACGGAGTGAGCGTGGCAGGCCGCGTTGACGTCGGGACGCGCCTTGTGCAGCGCGCTGTGGATCAGGAAGCCGGCCGCGTTGGACGGGCGGCTCACGTTGCCGCCGACGGCCTCGCCCGCGTAGTTGACCAGCACCATGTCCGACGCCTCCAGGAGCGGCCACGCCTTGCCCAGCGGGTTCGTCCAGAAGGTGTGGGGGTTCTCCGGGTCCCGTACGGAGATGTGCCCTGCCATGCCCTCGACGTAGCCGTTGCGCGCAAAGATGCGGAAGGTCGCGGCCATGTGCTCGAGGATGCTGGCGCGGTGAAGGTCGAATGATGGGTATGTAGGGATGCCAGGGAGGGTGGCACCCTGGGAGATAGCCTCCAGGGCTGTCAGGTTACGCCTGCTCTCCTTCGGGGCGTTGCCGACCTTGTCGTCGGCCTTGGTACCGACCTCGTCGACGACTTCGTGGGGCGCCATGGTCAAGGAAAGCGTGGGTGTTGCTGTGTAATATTGTTGTAATCTGTAGATAAGCTGATAAAACGACAGCAAAAAAAAGAAAAAAAAAAGAAAAAAAAAAGAAAGTGACAGTCAACGTGACCTATTCAGCTTCGATTTCTGATTCGAGTGCTGCCAGGTTCGGACGTAGGCAGTGATGTATGATGTCACATGTAATATGCTTTTGAAGAAGAAAGAGACGGCAACAGCCAAGCTCCGGAATGCACCGATAGATGGCTCCAACGTACGTGTGTGCGTGACGGCTGCCCAGGAAACCTGTTTTTGGACGCCAGAGGCGACGGGTTCCAGCGCCGCCGAGCAAGTGCATGCTGCCAAGGGAATCACGTAGTAATACCAGTAATACCTCCCAAGCGGCAGGTATGTACTCCCCCTCTTTTCGGTACCTGGTATTGCCCGTAGGAGCCGGCACGGAATGCGGGAGCTTGGCTGAGATGGTCGAGACTAAAAGGTCACCCCGTCTCTACCTCTACTTCCGCCTCCTCCACTCTCCATCCCGATCACACTTCTTTATTTCCTGAACCCAACAATCTATCATGGACCCGCTCCTGCTCCGAGTCCAACAGGACTCCTCCGCTGACGGCGACTTGTCGGATACCACTTGAATCACGCCCGGTGAGCTTCGCGCTGCTGCAGACGAGGCCAACCCCCGCCGCCCCATCAGGCCACGACACGCGCAAAGCGTACAGGAGCAACCTCGACATCGGCCAGCGACGATGGGAGAGAGGAATTTCGGGTCTGGATGGAATATCCAGACGACTGGCAGTCCCAGCTCAACCTCGTGATCTACGACAACAGAGGCATGATTGAGAACTTTCTGCAGTTCTGTCCCGGGCGACCATCCGTCAGGCGGGATTGCCGCCGATGGTCAGCCCCCTCCCGCTGCCATCAGTGATCCTGCGCTGATGCCCGTACACACCACTCTGCGAGCGGCATGGGCCTGCAAGACCGCCAGCTCTTCCAGCAAATACGAGAGGCCTTGGCCAGGCGCGGCCTCGGTCGCATCGGTGCTTACTGCAGGCGGTAGAATGCAGCAACGGCCAGCCATGATGCAGTGATTGACCTATAGCGTCACATTCATCGGGCTGGGCCTCCTTCTCTGGTAGTATGCCGGGCAAGCCTGATCTTGCACTTTCGGTAGGAGGTGAGGGGTACTATAACGTGGGCCGAGCCCCGGCTTGTTGACGCTCTGGCTGTAGCCATGACCTCTTCATCTCTCGATTCACCATCATCGATCTCCGAAACTACCTACCAATACATCCGCGACTCACCCTCTCCAAGCAGGACGCCCAGCCATGTCGGACCCTCGGAAGTATACCGTCGGCTGGGTCTCAGCCTTATCAACAGAGCTTGTCGCAGCAAAAGCTTTCCTCGATGAGGAACACAGAGCTCCCGGACACCGGCCGCGAGGCATTAACACCTATACACTAGGCAAGATGGGCGGCCATAATGTTGTCGTTGCCGTGCTTCCGAAAGGACAATACGGGACGGGCTCGGCGTCGGCCGTCGCCCAGGACATGCTGCGCAGCTTCGAGAATTACGCATCGGATTGATGGTCGGCATTGGCGGCGGCGCTCCTACGAAGAAGCAGGACATCCGACTAGGCGACGTCGTCGTCGGCACCCCTAGTAACGGCAGGAGCGGAATATTCCAATACGACTTCGGCAAAGCTGTCCAGGACGGGGTCTTTAAACTAACAAGACACCTCGACCAGCCGCCGATGTTTCTGCTAACGGCTGTCAGTTCCCTCAAAGCAACTCACGAGGGAAAAGGTCATAATCTGAAATTGGACGTCGAGAATGCGCTTGACAACATCAGGAAGCGGAATAATTTCGCCCGACCTCCGACCATCAGCCATCGGCTATACAAGCCCGAGGTCATTCACCCGCCAGAATCTCCAGATGACTGCGCAGTTGTGTGTGGATCCGACCCAGCGTCTCTCGAGATACGGACAGAAAGATGTCCGGACGACGACGACCCGGCCATACACTATGGGCTGATCGCTAGCGCAGACACGGTCATGAGGAATGCACAGTTTCGAGACAAGCTAGCCAACAAGGAGGGAGTCCTCTGCTTCGAGATGGAGGCGCCCGGCTTGGTGAACCATTTCCCATGTCTCGTCATACGCGGTATATGCGACTATTCCGACTCGCACAAGAACAAGGATTGGCAGGGATATGCGGCCATGACGGCGGCAGCGTACGCCAGAGACCTCCTGCTCAGCATCCCGCCCGATAGCGTACAGCAAGAGAAACGAATGACGGAGGCTTTTGATGATGGTGGGTGCCTTGGACATGTGTAACAATAGCTCCTATGCTAAATCGTCTATAGTTTGGAAGAGCGTGCGCGGTATCCACGAAGACAGCCATGCCACCAGGGCTACCCAATCCACTCACACGTGTGTCTAACTCTTATCAATATCAAGATGGCAGCGTGCTGACCGTTACAGGGCTCTTCTTGATAGGACCCATCAGGGTGTGCCGAGTACCAGTCAACACGCTGCCGCCGACGACGTGTCTGCTGCCCTTAAGCCTCACTACATGCTGCGCTTCGCCGATGACCCCGATTTCATCGATCGGCCCGACATGATGGAATGGATGATACAGCAGCACAACATCCCTGGGCATGTTCGCATGGCACTTGTGGGTATAGGCGGGATAGGGTAAGTGCGCATAGGTCGTTTTCTGATGGGGCCGCGCTGATACGACTCTAGAAAATCGCAACTTGCCATCAGGTTTGCGCATTGGGTCCACGAGCGCTCCAAGGATACGAGCATCTTCTGGGTGCGCGCTAGCACGGAAGCTACATTTCGAGAATCGTATCAGCAAATCGCAAATATCCTATCATTGCCTCGTCGAAATGAAAGAGGCACCGATATCCTCGCACTTGTCTGGGAATGGCTACAGAGGGAAGACATAGCGTCGTGGCTCATGGTCGTCGACAATGCCGACGACCGCCACATGTTTCTCCCACAGCATATGAACAACGGCGAAAAGTCACCCGGTTCATACCTACCCCACACCGGAAACGGCAGAATCTTGGTTACATCACGCAACTACGACGTTGCGGAGAGACTAGTCGAGGGCAAAGGAATCCAGGCCGTGCCAGAGATGGCAAGCACCCAGGCATCGCAACTCTTCCGAACCAAGCTAGGCCAATCTTCTGACGAAGACGAGGCCCCAAGCTTGATCCAGGCCCTAGGGAATATTCCACCTGCCGTGACCCGGTCAGCAGCATACATCCGCAAGCGACGAGGTCGCGTCATTGGAGCGTACTTGGATGCATCTTAGCAGACTGAAAGAGGAAGGCTCCGCCTCCTCGAAAACGACGGGGGCGATACTCGAAGATACCCAGAAGTCTCCAACTCTATCGTCGCCACCTGGCAGATGACTTTCGACCAGATTCGCGAGGAGAGTCCCAGTGCCGCCAACCTCGTATGCTTAATGAGCATGTTTCAGCCAGAGGACATCCCTGAACATCTACTGTACGGCTATACAAATATAGACCGTCGTCAGAGTACTGAACCCGATGGCGTTCAAAGCGAGCAAGATAGCGGCCAGCTTGACGATGATCTCGATTCTCCCGTGACTTGCTCGTGTCGTGAGCGAAACCTAGCTCCTGGGGCATGCACCCACTTGTTCAATCTTGCTCAAGGAACTGGACGTCAAATTCTGGGGACGAAAGACGGTGGAGAAGCCTTTTCCTCCGGTTGGCCTCGGAAAATTCCCCATCAACGGATTCTTACAACCCGAAAGAATGCCAGAACTTACTGCCGCATATCCAACCTCTACTGAATTCGGAACCAACTAGCAATGCCGACCGCCGATACTGGAGCCACCTATTAGCGAATGTGCCCGGGTATCTCAGCTACCTTGGAAAATACCAGAGGGCGAAGAGGCTTGCCCAATCGAGCATAAGAGTTAGGACGGAGCTTTTAGGCCCCGACCACCCCGACACGCTGACCGTCAAGGCCAACTTGGCATTTATATATAGGTACCAGCATCGGTTGGGTGAGGTCATGGAGGCTTATAAGAGGACGCTAGGCCCCGACCACCGCGACACGCTGGCCAGCAAGACCAGCTTAGCATATACATATAGCGACCTAGGCCAGTACGACAAGGCCGAGGAGCTACAGGTAGAGGCGATAGAGGCTTGCAAGAGGACGCTAGGCCTCGACCACTACGAGACGGCAGCTACCATGACCGTTCTTTCAGTTCAATATAAGGAACAGGGTCAGTAGGACAAGGCCGAGGAGCTGCGGGTAGAGCTGGAGAAGGAGGCTTGTTAGAGGAAGAAGTTAAGTGCCGACGCGCTGGAGGGAATGGAAAATAATCATGTATGAATGGAGTTGTATGGGAAAGAGCTCTAAGATTATAGATTTTATGGACGGGCTTGATGAACAACTTCTATAGCAAAGATTGGGCCCAGATCATCCGCATACACTGTCATCACTTTTTCACTTTGGCGAGTTGGAAAAATCCGAATGATGATTCGGACGGAGGGGAACCATCCAGACTCGCAGTCATCTACACATACCGGATATCTCGACTAAAGGACATGCCGCTACCCGAAGTTGCCTTCGGCCAACGTCTGGGTCAATTCCCCGAACGCGTATCTCGACAATCTCGACACGTTTCGCTTGGAAGCGGGCGCTGGTCTTCCTCTTGATTCTTTCCCGGCATCTTCTATCTGCCTACTGATCGCCAGGGCGCTACACGCACTAATGCGGGAGAAAACTATCAGGGTCATGCAACTGCCTATAGCTCGGAAGTCGTTGCTTCGGGCAGAAGTGAGCGAAAAGAAGAGGAGGGAGAAGAGGAGAGAGAGGGGGGGGGGGAGGGAGAGGTGAGATCAAAGGAACTGGATGCTGCAACATCAGCTTCTGGGTCCGCCACGCAGACGGAGCGACCGAACAGCCCCCTTGATGTGCATCGAAGATGGCGATGGGACATGCCTGGGCTTGTCCACCACCGTCTTGCCGTCTCCCCCGGCAGCATCGGGCTCAGAAGTCTCCGTTCCTCTCCTCTGCTTGTCTTTGTTCTTCGTCTTGCGCCGGCCCTTGTCCCTCCGGAACGGATTCAAGGTTTTCGAGAAGCGTTTCTAGCGTCCTGATCCATCCTCTTCCTCGCTCGATTCTCCTGCATCCCCCCAGCTGCCCAGCCTGGAAGACTGATCCCGGACCTCTTTCATAGCCTTGGCCTCTAGGCGCTGGTAGATGGCCTTGTATCTGTCATCGGGCTCATCGCGGAGGCTCTCCTGGACCTCGGCGGCCCCCGATATGGCCGCCATCTGGATCGAGAGCCACTGGAATCTCAGCAGCGCCTCCATCTTGTATGCGTCGGCGGCGGCCACCCTTAGGTCGAACCGGTACCCGGATTCAATGGGCAGGCCGGGACCGAGCAAGTCGGTAACATCTCCGCCGTCGCCGCCGTCGCCGCTGTGAGCCTCATCCCCGGTTGTCTTCTGGAGCTCTGAGCAGAGAAAGTCCCCAAGCCCTTCCGAGTCTAGATCGACCTTCCGGCGACAGTGGGCTAGCCTGCTCTTCCTGGCAAGTGGCAAGACGTGGGTACTCTTGGCCAGCGCCGCGGGGAGGCCCGTGGGCATCCAACGCCACTCGACGCGGACCAACCTCGTCTTTTCTCCGTCTCCATAGAAGCGATGCTCTAACTCTTGGACTGGTTTGAGCCCGAATATGGCCTGATCCCAGTAGGAATGGAGGTGCTTGTTCAAGGAGATCATATTGAACGCATAATCTCCCCCCGACACTACCGGCTGACGGGTTTGAGGATCTGAAGGAATGAGTATCTGGTGCACTTCGCTCGATAATCGGGGCGCCACCCGCTGAAGGAAAACCGTTAGGAAAGTGCGTGCCTTTTCCACTCTGACAGGGCTATTTAGCATGGCATACGGAACGATATGAGCTGCCTCAGGATGCGAACGGTGAGTAACAACACACCCTCGGTTGTCCCGCTCCCGGACCTAAGTATCGTTAATTTCAATCTCAAATTTTCCCCTTCTTCTCCTTCTTGTGGTGCTCGAGCCTCTTGCTCACGCTAATACGTCAAAACGGTGTACTAGGTTGGGGATTCAACCATACCAGCTTCACTTCGGCCACACGCCTCGCCTGCTCTCCCCGAGGGCCTCGAGGGGTACCTTGGGCTCTTCGCGACGGCGGCGGCGGCGGCGAAGGCCCCCCGCTTGCTCCTCCCTTGGCGTGCTTTTCGGATTGTGCCCGCTCGGCTGCCCGGGATGAAGGCTCGGCCTCTACCGGTGTCGAAGTGAATGCATCCTCGGATGGCTCCTCGACACTAATGTCGGTCACTAGTGTCGGTTCCTGTACCCGTGTCTTAGCGCGGGCTGGTGGTGTCGGTCAGAAAAAAAGGGGTGATTTCTTTGCGGGTGGAATGCGGTTGGAATGTTGACATCCGTATCTTCTAGGGACTTACCGCCGCTGAGAAACATCTCGGTATGTTCCAAGATGCTATAGAGGACTGAACCCGGGAATATGCTCAAGTACCGTAGGTCGTGGATGTCGATTGTTAGGACGATAGACAACTGCATCAAGTTGAGCTGGTAGTCGGCCAGCTCCGAGTCACACCGGCGGACTTGGCCTAGACAATCACGGGCAAGTTGGAGACGTTCCTCCATTTCGCCCAGGTAGCTTATAGATGGAACGACGACATCTACCGGCTCAAGAGACCTGCTCATCATGCGCAACGATGACGCTCGTTGACCTCTATCGAGCCAACCTTTCAGTTTCTCGACCGTGTTCGAGCGCTCCTCGTCGTTCAACCAGATCAGTGCCATGTGGGAGATGTCGAAGGAGGAGGTATGTCGACTCGGTGATGGCCTGGCGACAGTTGACCAGACGGGGATTTGATTAACAGGGAGAGGTGAAGAGGAAGATGCTGAGAGATCAAGAGCACTGTTCAAGAGGGCGGGGGGGGAGGGGGGGGAGAGCTGTAGCCGAGGCCTTTTTAATAACGAAGGAGTAAGGTGAAGGGTGAAGAGTGGAAGGAGCGGCTAGCGGTGGTGGCGGCGACGGCGCAACTCACCTCGACATCAGATTTTAACTCCTGCCTCTCCTCTCACATGTTATGCAAAATTGACAGCTGCAGGCGTAACTCGCCAGCTGCCACTAGACGGTGTCACCGGACTATGATGGTGAATTCACGCTGTATCGAATTCGACGAATTCGATACATCGAGTTTGGGCAGGGTGGCCCATGAAGTGCCATACGGGATATGTCATCCCAGTCTACTTATGTCATATCATCTCTAACCCCCCCTATCATGTTCTTCTTATAAGAGACACGAGGCATCTACACCATAGCTAAGCATTACGCACAACCAAACCACACTTTGTGAAGAGACGTTATCTCTAGTGCTGTCATGTAACGTTCGGTCCGGGTCTGACTACAGGGTAGACAAAAAGTGGACAATTTTTTGTCGGCGAGACATCAAGGATGTCAGTGAGCAGTAGAGTACAGTCACAGTGGCAGGTGCTGATCCGTTTGGGGGGACTCGCGGCGACCATTCGTGAGGTTGTGGTGAGTGTGGTGATCCGGGTGAAGGGCTGGGAGGTGCTGAGCAAGGAGGAACGGTAGGACGCACGTGGAGGCTGCGTAATGGGTCGTAAAGATCGTGAGAGTAGCCATGAGACATCTTCAGCCAAGAAACGTCAGTTGGAGGATGTCAGTTGAAATGCATCTGTTTCCTCTAAAGATGGAATGGATTGCTATAGATTGGCGCACGTGACCAAATTCTTGGAGGAATCAGAAAGCTGCGGCCGTGACATCGTCAGACGAATCCCATCCCGCTCTCCTCCATCAGCCCAGACAGAGCAGGGGTGTTTACTGATAACGTCCAACTTTTACCCACCAACAGGTAAGCGTATTTGGTGATACATGAGACGTAATCCTTTTTTTCTTCGTACTCAGTTTAGAAGCCGGCCATTTTTCCTTTTTTGGATGCGGTCGGTGGTGTTGACGATGCTGAAAATGCAAGTCTTCTACCCTGCAGGTGGAAAAGCGCATTTCTTGCCCATTTTCGGCAGCTTTATATATATATGTATATGTATGTATATATACATATCTTTCTTGGTATGCCTCTTTCCTCATACAAACAAACCATCACCATGAAATCTTTCATCCTCTTAGAGCTAATCGAGCTATCCTCTCTATCCAACTGTAAATTACACCGCAGTTGTAGTCGTGACGGTGATTGCTCATTATGTAATACCCGTCCGTATTCGGAGTGCACGCATCCAAACACACATGCCAGTTCTTCTCCGAACACATCATCTGCATCATCGTCACTGTCGAGCTCACACGTGTCCATCCACGACTATCTAAACCGTCCTCATTCTCGTCATCAGACGCTCAGAACCGTACATCACCGTATCTCCATCCTCATACGACCCCGCACATTGGCTAGGAAATGCCTAGCTCGGTTCGCGTTCTTTTTGCGGTATTCTGGGCCTGAGCCCTGCCTCTTCTTCAGTACAGACACCCGCTCCTGCGTGACACAGGCTCGTGGGCTGGCCAAGATGTCGCAGTCTGTTTGTATCATTGGTTAGACCCCATACGCCGGGGGATAGGGTGACAGGTAGCTGACCGCACACCCCTTCCTCTGCAGGCGCCGGCCCTTCCGGTATCATCGCAGCCAAAACATTCCTTCACAATGCCCGCGAGGGTGCCTTCAGAGTCACCTTGTATGAGTCGAAGAATGACGTCGGCGGATTGTGGCCGACGTCCAAGACGGACAGCGAACGCATGATCCACCCCCTCATGGTGACCAACCAGAGCAGGTACACGATGCACTTCAGCGACCTTGCCTGGGAGGACGATGCGCCCCAGATGCCCACGGCCTGGATGGTGGGCCAGTATCTTCACAGGTACACGAAGCGCTATCTCAGCAGTCACCCTCGGTTCCATCTGCACCTGGGCACCCGAGTTCTTTCTGCTGCACCCTCACCCGATGGCTGGGAAGTTGCTGTCGAGACAGGGGACGGCGTGAGATTGCACTGCTTCGACCGTGTCATCGTCGCCTCTGGATTCTTCGGGGATCCTGTCGTGCCCGGGTGCCTCGATAAGCCGATGGGTGATATACCCGTCGTCCACAGCAGTGCCTACCGTGATCTCGAGGGTCTGCTGGGAAGCGGAGAACCCGGTGGCGGTAAGATCCTGGTGGTTGGTGGGCAGATGTCGGGCGTCGAAGTTGCCAACACCATAGCTTGTCACCTTTCCTCGGCCGTAAACTCACCAGATGCCTCGGGCATTCGTGATGTTGACAAGTACAGGGTCGAACACATCGTTCAGGATCCTGCATGGGTGTTCCCGTATCTGACCAGCCCCGAGGTTTGTCTAGGCCTGAACCCCTCGAGAGATGGGGTCCTCAGGAGACTTGGCACGAATGGGCTAACTCGAACGTACAGCCGACGAAGAAGGACCCCCACTTCCTGCCCATCGACTTTTCCTCGTATAACCTCAACAACAGACCGCAACCTCTCGTCAACTCTCAAGGTCACATCAGCGAGTCGGCGTCGTACAGAGCTCATAGCGTCTTGGAAGGCATGCTTGGAATCGACCAGACCTCGATCGCCGGGCTCACGGGTGGCGCACGCGACATGGCGAGATCCAGGCCGCCATACGTAGCGGTCAGCGACACGTACTGTGACTTTACGCGCCAGGGACTCATTGTTCACTCTCGAGGAAAGCTCGAAGCGTTCCACGGCACCTCGGCCTCTGTAGTCTGCGAGGGAGTCGAGAAGGAGGTGCAGAACGTTGCTGCGATTGTTGTGGCCGCCGGGTTTGACGGGTCGTCCGGCCTCGATATCCTCTCGCAGGCTGTTCTCGATAAGCTCAGCTACTCCCCCAGGCATCCCAACCAGCCCGTCGCATTAGCTTTCCATGGTACGCACCATCCCGAGGTACCTGGGTTGGGCTTTGTGGGCTACTACCGAGCTCCGTATTGGGGCGTGATGCAGATGCAAGCCAGGTTCCTGTCCCGGTACTGGAGCCCACCGCAGACCAGACCCGACCACCCGACATCGTCTAAACTGACGGAGAAGCTCGCCCTTGACGACTCCATCTCCCGTACCCTGGACCTGCGCGACGATCCTCGATGCTCCCAGTTCCCCATGGGAGACTTCGTCTTCATCGTCCAGGACATTGCCGACGCGCTGGAGCTGCCTATGGAGACGTCACTTCCCGAGGGGCTGCCTCCGTTGGCCGACAATGGTAAACCGATCGACATGGTGGTACCCGCCAGGTACGCGGACGAAACGGACAGCCTCGAGGCCAGGAATGAGACGCACAAGACGCTCGAGGCGACCAAGCAGGCTATCCTGACCGGCCTCACGACGCCCAGGTCTGTCGCCCGTGCCGTCTTCCGCAGTCTCTTGGGAACATGGAGACTGAGGCGTGAGCTGAAAAGCCAACTGCCGACGCACCCTTCCGGGACCTTTACCGGGGAAGCGAGATTCCTGCTGCGCCAAAGGACAGAAGACGGCCTCCGATGTACCGGCGATGCTCCTCCAGCCAGACCTCTTGGCTCGACGTCGCCCGACCAGCTAGAGTATCTCTACATCGAGGAGGGCAAGTTCACGTCGTCCAACGGATTCACATTCTCAGCCAGTAGACGGTACGTTTGGCGGTACGACGAGGCGACAGATAAGATGAGCGTCTGGTTCGTCAAAGACGGCGACAACAAGCGCACCGATTATCTGTTCCATGAGATAGAGTTTATGCCGGGAGCGGGGGCAGAGGGCTGGCCCGCAAAGGCGGACCATCTGTGCATCGACGATTATTACGAGGTAAATTACAGTTTCATCTTCGAGGCGGTAAATGTGGCTACATGGACGGCTGGGTATCGGGTGAATGGTCCGAACAAGAATTATTCGATTCGAGGAACTTATGACAGATGCTCAGCCCCAGCTGTCGATGGCTAGTCCGACAGCGGTGGTGTGCGGAGTATGACGATTGGAAATTTCCGAGAGGCCGAGAGGGGGGAAATAAAAAAAATCGTACGGAGAGGCCCGAAAAGGAAAGGGAGGTAGAATGTCCGCAACGAGGATGGCCAAACTCCGCACGCACGATGGCGATGGCGGGAATAGGTGCTCCATAGTTTTCATGAGATTGGACCGGCAAATGGCGACAGACGAATGGTGGAGAATGAGTGCATTGGTGGTCACGAATGAAACGGCATCCCTAACGGCATACGTACGAGAGCCAGCCACACAAGGGAGGTTGGAGTATATATATCTGGAGGGTAGCAGCAGTCGATGGCAAGAAGAGTAGCTCAACCGTCTACCGTCCGACGAACAAGACATCACTCACCACTACACAAGACCTTGAACCCCCCCCCC
>NW_023336187.1:2264554-2292157 GCF_012550715.1 Geosmithia morbida
CCCCCCCTCATCACTGCAACCCCTTGCACGTCCCCCCCAGACCATCCATCACCATCCTCTATCATAACGGCCAGCCATGTCTCCCACCCCTACTATCCTGATCGCAGGCGCCACCGGCAACACGGGCCAGAACGCTGTCCGGCGTCTGTCCGAGAAGCTGGACGGCAGTCCCCTGGCCGGGCACAGGATCCTGGCCCTCACCCGATCCGCCAAGAACAAGACGGCGCAGGAGCTCTCGCAGCTCCGGCACGTCGAGGTGCTGGAGAAGAACTGGATCGACGTGTCGGTGGAGTGGCTGCGCGAGCAAGGTGTCACCAGGGCCTTCATCGCCCCGCACACCGGACCCAGCCATTTCCCCGACGAGACGGGATTCCACGTCAGCCTACGGGACGCCGGGGTCAAGTACGTGGTGCGCATCTCGACGACGGCGCAGAACGTGCGACCTGACGCGCCGGCCGCCTACCCGCGCACGCACTGGGCGATCGACGCAGTCCTGGAGTCCTCCGGGTTCCAGGCCAAGGGCGAGCTGGCGTGGACGACGCTGCATCCCAACATCTTCACGCACATGGTGGCCGGTCCGGCGGTCCAGTACGTCGCGGCCTACGCGGGCGGGGACCACACGACCCCGCTCCGCCTGGTCATCGACAGGGATGCGCCGGTGGCGTACATCCTGCCGGCAGAGGTGGGCACCGTGGCCGCGCACCTGCTCCTCCAGACGGACTCGGTCCTCAGGTCCGAGCACAACGGGAAGCGCTACGTCCTCAACGGGCCGGAGGACGTGACGGGCCAGCAGGTCGTGGACCTCATCGAGGCCGCCATCGGGGCCAAGGTCCCCGGCGTCGTGTACAGGGACGCCTCGCTCATGGACCCGCTTCTCGTGGAGTACGCGGAGGAACACAGGAACGTGGCGGAATCGGCCAAGAGGGCGCTCGAGACGTGGTGGGACGGCGCGGCCACGACCGATTCTACGAGCAAGGAGGTGTTTGGGTTCCCGGAGGATGTCATCCCCAAGACGAAGTTTGAGCAGACCTTCAAGGAGTATCTGGGCCAGTGATCTGCTCTCTACCGGCACTATATAATATAGACTACGACACCAGAGTCGTGAGTGGCGGGGCATCATATGAGAGCGGGAATGGGCGGATGATTGGGGGCCATTCTTGGCATGGATATATATATATATTGTATATATATATATTCCCGTACTCGGTATCTCAAGCTCGAATTGGATTGATTGAGCGATAGATTAACTCGTGTTTCCTCCGAGGCCAGCATTGAGGACAAAAATAGCATGAGACCCGTCACACGCTTGGCAGGGATATCTGCACTCTCTGTATTTAAGCTTGTATCTGACTACTGCAATGTGATGCATCCAGGGGATACACTGCCCCTCCCCCCTCCCTCCTCCCCCCTCCAAGGTTTTTGTCTATGCTTACACCAGCTCTCCTCACGGAACGCCGGCCGTCTCTTCTCATCCTCCTCACATCTGATCATAACAAGAACAGAACAAGAAGGGAAGGAAGAAAGTTAGGAGAAAAAAAAAAGAAAAAGAAAAAAAGAAAAGAAACAGACACGAGCGATGGCTACGACACTCGCCGTCTTCAGCACGAAACCATACGACAGACGATATCTCGAGGAGGCGCACGCGGCCAACGAAGCCTCGTCAGCCATATCCATAACGTTTCACGATGTCCCGCTGAACCGAGAGACGGTATCGCTGGCGACGGGGGTGCAGGCGGTATGCGCCTTCGTCAACGACACGCTCGACAGCGTGGTGATCGACTCGCTGGCGCGGCAGGGCGTGCGGGCTATCCTGCTGCGGTGCGCGGGCTTCAACCACGTGGACCTGGAGGCGGCGGCCCGGCGGGGGATCATGGTGTCCAACGTGCCGTCGTACTCGCCCGAGGCGGTGGCGGAGTTCGCGGTGGCGCTGATGCAGACGCTGAACCGGTCGACGCACCGGGCGTACAACCGGGTGCGCGAGGCCAACTTCAGCCTCAACGGGCTGCTGGGCATGACGCTGCACGGCAAGACGGCCGGCCTGATCGGCACCGGCAAGATCGGGCTGGCGACGGCGCGCATCATGAGGGGGTTCGGGTGCCACGTGCTCGCCTACGACCCGTTCCCGACGGCCGCGCTGACCGACATCGACGGCTGCAGCTACGTCGACGACCTGGACGACCTGCTCGCCCGGTCCGACATCGTCAGCCTGCACTGCCCGCTCATGGAGAGCACGCGGCACGTCATCGACGAGCGCAGCATCCGCCGCATGAGGAGGGGCGTCCTCATCGTCAACACGTCGCGCGGCGGCCTCATCAAGACGGACGACCTGATCCAGGGCCTCAAGGACAGGCACATCGGCGGAGCGGCCCTCGACGTGTACGAGGGCGAGGCCGACCTCTTCTACGAGGACCACTCGGGCGACATCGTGTCCGACGACGTCATCATGCGCCTCACCACCTTCCACAACGTCATCGTCACCGGTCACCAGGCCTTCTTCACCGCCGAGGCCCTGCGGGAGATTGCCGACTGCACGCTCGGCAGCCTCGTCGAATTCGTCCGCACCGGCACCTGCGCCAAGTCCCTGACTGCCGGGGTCGGGGAGGGGAAGAGGAGCAGCCACCCTCCGCTGCCGGTGCGAAATGTCTAGTCTGGGCTTCAACGTGCGCGTTTTTCTCTCCACCATCCAACGGTTCCATCTAGCCTCTGGAATAGATGCACGGTCGGACTAGTTGACCAATGTTCCCCCCCCCCAAAAAAAAAAGAAGAGAGAAAAGAAGAGAGAAAGAGAAGACGATTGATGGCTCCGTCTCACTGCATCATGTTTACATATTCGTGGATGAATCCCATCATGTCTTCACCTATGCAACGAGCATTACGAGTATCTATCACCGTGATACCGTGCCGTGCGCTCCAGCGGCTGCCCCGCCTGCAGGCTTCCCAAGTTAGTGGAGGGGCTACCTGTAATCCGCACAGAGAGAGAGAGAGAGAGCCGGGCTTGTCCACTGTCCCTGCGCCCCCGGTACGGGCATCTGCAGTGATCTGTAGCGCCTAGTGCCTACGGGCCATTACATCTGCTGATGGACAGCTGCTCGACAGCTGCTGCCAACGCCCTCTGCTACGAGTATTACATAACATCACTGCTTGGAACTGTCGTGTAATTCGGTTATGGAGGCATCAACTTGGTGTGTGTGTGTGTGTGTGTCTGTTCCAGGTCTCCTCAGGATACCTCGGTTGGGGTACAGGTACTCGGGGAAATCCCCGACCCACAGCTATTATTCTTCTAAGGAGGGAGGAGTGCGGTACTGGTACATTATCCCTCTGCACGTCCCACTTCGTGACAGGGACAGATCGCATCCTCTATCCTCTCACCCTCACCCTCACATTGCACCTCTCCTCCTCCATCGACCACCATCCACTCGTACTCTCTTGCTGCCATCTACAGGGCAGCGCCACCGATAAGGGGCGTCTTCCATACCCAGAGGCATATCCAGAGGCATATCCAGAGGCATACCCAGAGGGAACTCTACTACGACATTCGTTCCCCAGAGACCAAAAGGGAGATGCTCCCCCCCTCCTCTACCCAGCCATGTCTGGTGAGCTAGAATATCGTGCCCTGTACGATGTAGAAGAGCAGAGTACGATGAACGAAGACACCCCTCTCGAAAACAGACATGTGGGCCCCACGCTTACACAGATCGTCGGTAAGGGGGGGGGGGTGGTTGACGACGAAGCACGGCTGCCGTCTCGTAGATGAGTCACATGTCCTGCGCGCGTGGGTGAGTGTATACGACACTACCCGACTGAAGAACCGACGGGGCTCCGGTACCGTCACCTGTAGAGTGCCTCTATATTGAACCTGCCGCTCCTATATGATGGCCCCGCGACTGGCCTTAGAGAGTGTATCGGATGAAGAGAACCCATCCGACGATGATCATGGACGCAGCAATCGATATGCCGACAATGGTGAAGATCCTGTGCGGCTTGCGTCCGACGGGTTCCTGGAGCTTGCCCTCTTCCTCGAGCATCATGCGCTTCTTCTCGCTCATGGACAGGATGCCTCCGAGGTACCTGACGAGGGAGGGGAGGTAGAGGTGTCAGCACGGTCTGCATCGCGTACGTCTCACGCAGCCGCGGCGGTGGCGGGTCAACTTACCTCCTGTCGAGGAGTCCGTAGAACAGACCGAGGCAGAACTCGAGGCCCTTGACGACGACGAAGAAGGCGACGACGCGCTCGTACGTCTTTCCGGGGGTTATGTCCTGGATCCTGCCGGAGACCATGTCCATGATGACGCTGCCGCTGTTGTTGAAGGCCTTCCAGATGCCGAAGACGAGGCCCAGCTCGACCTGGCGGGGTACCATGAGCGGGATGGAGGCGACGAAGGGGATGGAGTTCATGGTGGTGGCGAACGAGGCGACGACCATGACCCCCAGAGCGTTCACGTGGGAGTAGCCGATGAGGCAGTAGACGAGGATCCAGATGGACGAGGTGATGCTGACGAACATCATGCGGTAGCCGACGAGGTCGAAGAAGAGGCCGACGAGCGGGGTGGCGACGACGGGAATCACCATCTGGATGGACGAGGTGTAGCCGGCGAGCTGGTCGGTCGAGCCGCGGGTCTCGGAGATGATGTCCGCGTTCAGGCTGCTGAAGCTGCCGACGGTGCCGGACTGGAGGATCTGCGAGCACACGACGAGCCAGAAGAAGCGCGGGACGCGCAGGATGTTGCGCCAGCTGGGCAGGAAGGAGAAGCGGCGGACGCGGCTGTCGCTCGACACGGTCACGGGGCTGTCGGCGTCGGCCTCGAGGGCGTCCCGACGCTTGATGGCGTCGCGCTGGGCCTGCAGGCCGGTCGGCATGCGGGTCCACTCGGGGCGCGTCCACGCCCACCAGACGTAGAGGACGTTCTGGACCAGGTTGGCGAAGCACGTTATCGCCGGGATCCAGAGAGCCCAGCCCCAGAAGGAGGAGACGTCCCTCATGGGCACGGCCGACGACTTGGCCGCTAGGACGATGAGTTTTCCTGGAGAAGACGAGGAGGAGGGTGAGCACATGAATTTCAAGAGGAGGAGGGGGAAACAAGAAGAGAAGGGAAAAAAAAAAAAAAAAAAAAAACCGCCGGAAGGAAGAGAGAAGAAACTTACCGACGGCAACGTCAAGCCCATACACCAAGCCAAGTCCCCTATGCTGAAACCAATGGGCTAGGATCTAGATACGGGGGTGGAGAAGAAGAAAAAAAAGGTCGTGTGAGTTCGATGCAAGCGTGTGAGAGAGGTGATCTGAGGAGATTTCGGGGATTAGCTGCTGACCTTGGATGTGCAGGTCTCGATGAGGGTGCTGCCGAAACCCATGAGGATGCGACCGCCGACGATGAGCCCGAACTCGTCGCTGTTCGAGCCGGACGCCGAGATGACGGAGCCGAGGAAGATGACTATCGAGCAGGCGAGCGAGCCCCTGAAGGACGGAGGCGTGTCAGTTTTCGGGGGAAAGATCGACGCAGGTCGCCAATCATGGCCGGCTGGAAGGCTTCCATCTGACGGAGAGGCAAGGGGGAGCACGTACCATTCGACTCCGTAATAGTCGAGAGCGTAGCCACCGATGATGGGGAGCACTGTGTTGACCAACGAGGTGGCTGATGAGATGGCACCATACTGCGTTGCGTATACGGGTCAGCGCCGTCCGTTCCAATACCGTCCTCTCTCCCTCCTCTCTCCCTCTCTCTCTCTCTCTCGCAACTCGGAGGGAGACGAAAGGATAGTCTTTCTTTCTCGCAACTCGGAGGAAGAGGAGAGGAGAGAGAGAGAGATGGGGAGGAGGAGGAGGAGGAGGAGGACAGAAATTCATGTAGAAGAAGGTTTGACTCATACCTGGGAATTCGTAATCTTCAACTCCTTCTTGAATGTCGACTTCAACGGTCCGAGGGTATTCTCCGAAAAGGAGGATCCCCAAGAGAGCATGATACCGCTAACGAGGGCGACCAACTTCCACGACAAGGGGAAGTCGCGGGGCTTCTCGTAGTCGTCCGAAGGTCGCGCCGTCGCATCGGCCGCGACCTTCTCATCCAACGGAGTCTGGGTGACCATCTCCTCGTCGGTCGAGGCCGCGGGCGAAGCGTTTGCCTTGGACGTCAGCATATCGGGTCCCCCGGGGGTTGGCTGATGTCGATGCTCTCGATGCTCTCGATGCTCTCTGATGGCACAGTATGAGAAGAGAAGCGGGTGAAGACCGAAAAGGAGAAAGGAAGAGAGAGAGAGAGGGACGAGAGAGAGCGGGGCGTGGGGCGGGGTTCAGTTCAAGAGGGAGAGAGAGGGAGAGAGGGGGAGAGGCAGAGAGAGAGAGAGAGAGAGAGAGAAGGCACGACTCTTGAAGAGAGAACTGGGTCTCATGCAATGCGGTTTTTACCATCTTTTTATTCCTCTCTCTCGTCTCCAAGTCCCCAACCAAGGAAGCATCAGATAAATTCTCCGCCGAGTGTCCGAGACTGGTCTGCAGCGCCGAGAGTGGTCCCCTATGCTGACCCTCGACCCTCTTGCTCCCCAATCGGCTGGCATTCTTCCTCTTTCGTCTGCCTCGCCATGGACTATAATAGTTGCTGAGCTGTGGAGATGAAGAGGAGGTCCTAGCTTTTCTCTTTTTAAGCTTGCCATCCGTACGGTCAATGCCGATCCAATCAGGCAGTTTCGTTTAGAGACAAAAGATGGGGATTCAATCTCTATAGAGGACCACAAAAAAAAAAAAAAAAAAAAAAGTGAGGCATGATCCGAATTCTCGAGGAGCAGAGATTTTCTTGATCTTATCTTCTTCTTCTTCTTCTCCTTTTATCAATCAGACATGTCGAAAGTCTTCTCGCCCTCTCTCGTGACATGTACCTCGTGGCCTTTCGCTCTGCCGTGGATGGCGAGGACGAGATGGTGGGCATCACTTGTCTTGGCTGTCCCGCTGCCGAACGTCGGATATAAAACTACGTATTCTGCATAGCCTAGGATCAATCCTTGTTCGCCTCCACACTGCTCTGCTGCATGGTAAGGAGAAATGAAAGAGAGAGGACTCGTGAAGAGAGCGGAGGAGGAAGGGAGAGGGAGAGGGAAAAAGAGGAGACGAGTCGGGTGAGGAAGACTAGCTCATCAAAGGGAAACGGCTAGCATATATTGATTTGATCCTGTCCATTATCAGATTGATAGTTCCGGTCGGCGGGCTCCGCAGCTCTAGTCGCTGCCAAGGAAGTCTCTCCGTGGCGTCGCATACTAGCCGGGCATGGTCGTCCTAGCAGTCCTCGCACATGTGGTGACGCGTTCGTGACTCGCGCCGCAGCAGGGTCAAGGCACCAAGAAGCTGGCAAACCCCCCCATACACGCATTCGCTGCATATGCATACATAATACATGACCAATCATTCCCGTTACGTGACGTCCCGTCGTGATCCTGACGGCTCATACCGCTACGCGTGACCTGTATCGTCGTAGCTTGGGCAAGCCGAGCTCGACTCGACTTCGGCAAGATCAGTATCGAGAGAGACTTGACGCCTACTAGCACAGACAGCAGACAGCCCACCTCTGCACTCTTGGGTGAATCGACTGTATCTCTGGTGTCGTCGCCCGTCTTGATATTGGCATACTCCCCCACCTTTGCATGGACAGTATCTCTAGGTGTTATCACATTCTCGTGATATCATCATATATATTACCTGCACCCACTTTTGAGGGAATTGGCCGCCGTGTCTCTGGTGTCGTGACCCGTCTCGGTATCACGAGCATGTACTCGTCGTGCCTTGACCCTTAGCCGCCGCTGCTTTGAGTCTGCCCTTGCTGTATTCTCTGCTCTGCTTAGGTTGATCTCGGTCGTCTCGCTTCGCCTGTCATCTCACGCGCTCATCGCCATCCTCGACAAGCCGTCGAGACGGGCGTCGTCGGCAGAACGATCTGCCTTGAGCGGTGAAGAACCGAAAGGAGTAAGATAGTAGCCGATCCGGTCCAGGGGGGGGGGGGAGGCCAACTACCTTCTAGTTTGCCTTTGCCTTTGACCTAATATTATCTCGGCGTATTCCTCTTTCCTTAGTCCTCAGTACCAACCTCTCCCGGTCGATGTCAGTAGCGTAGCGTATGGGGTCGACGCGAACCCGCTGGTCGGAGTCGTCATTAGAAAGCCTCACGGACATGTACATACCATTCTCCGGTTTTCCTCTTTTTCTGTTTTTTTTTTTTTTTTTTTTTTTTTTCGGTTTTTTTTTTGTTGAGGACTTCCTATGCCAAGACAGGTTACATCCGAAGTGTATTACACGTATGCATAGACGTTACGAATCCTTATTTCCTTTCTTCTTCTTCTAGACCCTGTAACCCGGAACCTCGGTGAAGCGACTCCACACAGTCGCGACTAGTTTGGAACAGTTCTCGAAGCTTGCGCCCACATGGCATTGTTCCCTCGAATGGTAATATTCGTAATAGGAAAAAAAAAGAAACGGTCTCGGTCTAGTCCTCGTATGTCCTGGTCTTGGCTGCCAAGGGAGGGGGGGGATGCCGGGATGCTGGCATCGGAGATCGAGCGTGTCTCTCTCGAGTCTTGCCTATGCCGGTAACGGATATGCCGGAGATGTCGGTGGCGTGGTCTTCCGAGCTTGTCACGTTCCGGTATCATACCATCATACCTATCAATTCTGGTGGGAAGCCCGTCCGCGAGGAGACAGACAGGAGAAGAAGCCTGCCTTCCTCCGTCATCCCGCGGACGCACGTTCACCGGGTCCTACCACCCCCTACGACGAAGGAAGCCCGTCCGGACGTGGGACGTAGGGCCCGAGAACGATCCGGCAGGTATAGGAGATATCAAGAGCTACTCCCCTCACCATCGGATCTCCAAGAGGGGCTGGCCGAGAGTTGTATGGGTGGTCGAGATCACTGCTTGCCACAGCTTCGGACGGTTTCACATCTCTATTATCTGCGATTTGCGATTCATCGTCGCAGCAATGTACATGACTATCTACTTCTTCAGACCAAGATGGTGTCGATGATGTAGTCAATCTCCTTCTCCCTGTACGTGTCCTTCTCCGCATATCCGGAGTGCGTCACGTTGACGTCGTACACGAGGTTCAGGGGCTTCCGAGCCGTGTACTTGGGCCAGTAGAGGCTCTCGTCTATACGGAGAGTTGTCAGTAAAACAGAGGATGAAGACAGAAAAAAATATAAAGATGAAGATGAAATGAGAAGAGGGTTGAGGAAGAGATGTGGGGAGGGGGGGGTGTGGGGGTGTCCAGATGTGCAGAGCGATGCTAGAAAGTGCAGGGCCTTACCGTGGTAGTTGGGGTCTCCGTGAGCGATGAAGCTGATCCACTGCTTCGACATGATGTCGGCCAGCTTGATCAGCTCCTCGGGCTTGCCGGCGAGAGGGTTGGTGGCCACGGCGGTGTCGTAGCCCAGGCCGTCGACGTTGTGGAAGACGAAGACGACTTCCTGGAAGTGCGTGACGCCGGCGGGGGGGGCGATGCCCTTGACGAGGACGTTCCAGTGGTAGGACCAGATGGGGACGCCCTCGTCGGCGAAGGAGCGGGTGGTGAGCCGGCGGGGGGCCTGGAAGGCGGCGTCGCCGAGGAAGGCGACCAGGCGCTTCCACTGGGCCCCGTAGTTGGCGTAGATGCCGGTGGGGCGGCCCTCGAAGGTGGCGGGCAGGCCGAGGGCGGGGTCGTCGGGGTAGAGGACCTCGACGTCGGCGATGACGGAGTCGTTGAGGCCCCTCGCCGCGAGCAGCTCCCGGAACTGCTCGGTCGTGTTGACGCCCAGGGGTCCGTAGATGGAGCCCTCGTCGAAGTTGGTGCCGGAGATGGTGGGCACCTTGACGAACCTGCCCTCGCGCAGCTGCTGGTCTCCGGTGGCGACGAAGAAGTCGCCGTCGACGACCTGGCCGTACGAGGGGGCGTCGGCGAACGAGCTGTTGAAGACGCTGCTCAGCTCCTCGGCCGGGATCGCGCGCAGGCAGGCCAGGGAGTCGCCGCCGGCGGTGCCCGCGCAGCCGGCGGCGTCGAGCAGGGCGTCGTAGTACGGCTGCCACGACTCTGTCGTCCCGGCCTCGTAGCCCAGCGGCAGGGGAGATCCGCTCTCGAGTATGGCGCCGTGGAAGAGGCCGTCGTCGCGGCCGCCGTAGGCGATCAGCTGGGCGCCGACCGAGTAGGCGCCCGCGCTCTCGCCCCAGATGGTGACGCGCTCCGGGTCTCCGCCGAAGGCGGCGATGTTCTCGCGCACCCAGTGCAGGGCCAGGCGCTGGTCCCGGAAGCCGAGGTTGGTCGACCCCTCGGCGACGAGGGCGTCGCTGTGGAGGAAGCCCCAGTTGTGCAGGCGGTAGTTGATGCTGGTCGCGATGATGGGGCTCCCGGCCCGGACCGACTCCTCGACGATGAAGGACAGGTTGTACCGGGGGTCGGAGCTGCCGCCGTTGGTGAAGCCGCCGCCGTGGATCCAGAGCGCGACCGGGAGGTGGTCCGTCGCCACCCCGGACGGCCGCACCACGTTGATGGTCAGGCAGTCCTCCGAGACGTAGTTCCCGAGCACCCAGGTGTCGCTGCCGTACCCGTAGCACTGGGGCGAGTACTCGGCAGCCTCGCGCGTCCCGTTCCAGGTCGAGTTCAGCGGCTGGGGCACGCGCAGGCGCAGGTCGCCCACCGGCGGCTGCGCGTACGGGATGCCGAGGAAGAAGTCCTGGTCGTACTCGGAGCTGTGCACGCCCGAGTAGGTGCCGTTGAGCACCTTGACCTTGGGGGTTGCGGAGCTGCCGTGAGGGATCCTGTACGATTCCGCGCCGGTGGCCAGCACCAGGAGTGCCGCGCCGGCCGCCTGCGAGGCATCGGAAAGCTTCATGGCTATGGAAAGGGGGAGGGGATCGGTCCCAATGTCGTCACTTTCACGTGATAGTACGTGCTCGTGGGTTGGAAGGCGAGACACCGGTTGTGATGGATAGATGGTAGCTACCATTTGGGACCAGTTGCTTTTAACGTTAATAGATATGCTATTAAATGGAGAGAGAGAGAGAGAGTGGGAGGGGGGGGGGGAGGGGGGAAGGGGGATATATATATATATATATATGTATACACTACACATGCACCCGGGAATTACGAGAGAAACAAACTGGGGTAGAGAAACAGGTGATAGCCATCCATGACAGACATCAACTCCTTTTTTTTTTAAATGCCTCAGCTCTCAACGCCCTCAGAGTAACCGGAATCGGGGCAGTGCTGCTAACGAGGGCCGTCCGGGGCAGCCAAGAGTGGGCAAGGAGAGAGGGTGAGGGTAGCTTATCTTGGACTCAACCGGGGGAGGGAAATTATCACCATCCACTTCCCCCGCTCGACGGGGGTCGCCGGTACTTGGGGCTTCCATCCAGTTTCCCCACATAAGTCCCATGGGGATTCCCCTTCCAGTAATCTTAGGCGCAGCTCTCGGCCCTAATGCCGTATTGACATGTCAAGCCCGCAGGACTGTGCTGGATTATCGCGTGGAATGGCGCCACTGGTACACCGTATATTGCCATGTGGTGGCGAGTCATGGACTCGTCCTGTGGCGGAGGGGGTTGGCCTCGGCCTGGAGTCGGGCGTTTTCATGAGCTGATCGAGTCGCACTCGTCGGTTCTCTTCATCCTCCGCCATCTCTCGTCGAAAGATGATGATGCATCGGGCCCGGGTGTACGGTGAGGTTCGGCTCGCGACCCCAGATCGTCACGAGCCAACTGTCATGGCTAAGCTTTACCGCTTCCCCAACGCTCCGGCATCGATGCATCCGGCTCTGTATAGGCGTATGCTACCGACTGGACTTCACGTGGCATGGGAGCTCCAGTCTTCCACGTGCCCGCCCCGTCTGGGGGGCCCCGACCCCCTCGACCCCCCTCGAACCCCTCGACCCCCTCTCTTCCTCCTAGGGGGGGGGGGGACTACGTTTCCACCCCCCCATCAGACATCAGAGCTTCTCCCAAAACGCTCCTAGCCGTTCCCACCCCGACGATGACCATGCCCTACCGATCAGGGCCACATACCCCGATCCTGGCCAGTGCCGGAAGGACCAGCTCGCTATGGCAGTCAGGGGCAGGCTTCGGCCGTCCCAACCGTGGCGGCAAGAGGTTCTCGCCTTGGCTGCTGATGCATCTCGCCCGATGGCCTCGGCTCTCTGGGAAACGAGGTTTCCGTCATCATCTACCACCTAGAACTGCGGCGCATCCGATGTTCTCGACAGCCCAGGAGCCACTTCCTGCAACGTTGGGGGCAGCAAGGTCGGTATGCGTGACGGTCCCAACGGGGCCCCCCACGCTCATCCAGCTCGGCCAGTAGTAATCTGTCCACCCCTTCCCCCCCCCCCCCCCCCCCCCCCCCCCCCCCCCCCCCCCCCCCCCCCCCCCCCCCCCCCCCCCCCCCCCCCCCCCCCCCCGGCCCGGATTAAATTTTCCCCCCCTCCCCCCCCCCCCCCCCCCAACTTACGGTAGCAGCGATATGCAATCCGGGTATGCAGCGCGACGCGCGATCTAGATATCATACTTGGCGATCTACACGTAATCGTACAGGCTGCTTGGAAGATGCCGCACCTCGGGAGCGGCCCGATTCGCTACCGGACCCTCTCGATGGTCTCAACGACCGGTAGGTCAATCTGGGCACATCTGCTTACGATCAGCATACTACTCTGAAATCTTGTCAATGTGCTCCTGCTCTTGCCACCCAGTCTCGTCTCGGCAATGGAGACGAGAAACAGAATCACATAGGCCGGTTCTCGACGAAATGCAAATGAGATATTAAACGCTGTCTAGAAAAGCTCTAATGTATATACAGATCCGGTTGATAATGCCAGGGAGAGGGAAAATAAATAACGAATACGGAGATGGAAGAAGATAGAAAGGAAGGAAAGAAGAAGATTTATAAAATAAAATAAAAAGGGGGGGGGGGGGGGGGGGGGGGGAGGGAAAGGTTGGCCCACATGGAGCCGAGGTATAAGGACGATCTTGGCAGGACAGAGAAGATGAAAGGAAAGAAATGGTATGGGAAGGGGGTGACGACGACGACGATGATGACGATGGCGGTGATGGCGGTGATGGCAGTGATGGCGAGGTGATGAGAGCAAGTGAAGAGGGGGGTGGAGGTGGTGGAGGTGGATTCCTCTCTCAAGGGTTGCTGACGTAGGACATGGCCCTCCTGAGATCCTCGTCGGTGTCGAGGTCGTTCTCGTCCCGGAAGACGCCGCCCTCGCCCTCGCCTCGCTTGGCCATCTCGAGGTCCTCCTTTGCGGTCGGCTCGTCGTCGCCGGTGTAGGCGAACCTGCTGCGGGACCGGATCCTGGCTCCGTAGACCCAGAAGAGGAAGGGGATGGCGCAGCAGCCGAGGCTGATGAAGGCGAGGAGGCTGGAGGCCCACTGGTCGCCGAGGCGGGCGTACATCTGCTCGGTGAAGAGGACGACGGCGGCGCCCCAGAAGGAGCGGATGAAGGTCTTGGCGGCCAGGGCGGAGGCGGCCTGGTGCTGGTACGAGTCGACGAGGTAGTTGTTGGCCGAGTTGTAGAGGAAGATGAAGCCGAAGCCGACGGGGAAGCCGCCCATGGCGGGGCCGGCCCCGGACAGGTCCGGGTACGAGGTCCAGGCGAAGATGAAGAGGCCGATGGGGATGCACCAGCACGAGATCATCATGGGGATCAGGCGCACCTCGGCCGGGGGCTTGCCGCCGTGCCGGTGCACCATCTTGAGGTAGTGCCGGTTGACGAGCGGCGCGCAGAAGGCCGAGGCGACGACGCCGACGGCCACGGGGATGAAGGTCAGGCCCGTCGTGCCGGCCGAGTAGCCCTTGCCCTCCTGGTAGACGACGGGGAAGGCGACGAAGAACATGTAGAGCAGGCCGTACAGGACGCTCATGTAGACGGAGATGAGGAAGACGATGAGCTCGCCGAACAGGAGCTGGAACGGGCGGACCAGGAAGACGCGGAGGCGCTCCGACACGGGCTTGCCCTCGATCTCCTGCTCGGTCTTGTAGCTGGCGTCTCCGGTCTCGCTGCGCAGCTTCTTGGCGCGCCTCTTGAGGATGGTGGGCGCGTACGTCTCGGGAACGGTGAAGCTGATGAGGATCCAGACGACGGAGGCGAGGATCAGCTGGATCCAGTACAGCCATCTCCAGCCTGCCGCGTCGGAAAGGAAACCACCGACGAGGGGTCCGACTGTCGGGGAGAGAAGAGGAGGAGGAGAGGCAGATGGTCAGATTTGTTCTCTTCTCGTCTCTGTTTTCTTCGAGAGAAGAAGGGGAAGAAGGATAAGAAAAGACGGAGGCACTCACTAGCAGGACCGATAAAGGGCGCGGCAGAAAAGGCAGCCATCGGGACACCACGCTCCTCATTCCTCCACAGATCGGCCAGGGTGCCTCCGACGAGGGTCATGGGGGCCGAGAAGGCGATTCCATCAATGGCACGGCAGACGAGCAGGGTGGAGATGTTCTTGGCCACGGCGCAGGGGATGATGAAGACGACGGCGATGAGCAGGGTGGATGCGCTGGAAGAACACTCTTGTCAGTTTCTTGGTTCCTCTCTTTCTCTGATCTGGGAGAGAGGGAGAGAGATTCTCTTCCTCTTTCTTGAAAAAGGAAAGAAAAGAAGAGGAAAAGATGCGAGAAAGAAGAAAGAAGCCGAGACATACTAGATGACTTGACGGCCGTAAATCTCGGACAGAGGAGCAAAGGCCATGGGACCGACGCCGAAGCCGACGACGAAGAGGGTGATGGAGAGGAGGGCGACCTCCTTGCTGACGTCAAAGGTCTCGGCGACTCCGGAGATGTCGGCGGTGATGACGGCGGATGCGAAGGCGACGACGAAGCAGGTCACGGCCACGACCATGGTGCAGTACCACTTGTACAGCTTCGACCAGTTCTTCGGGTTTCCGGGGTCGTCGGGGCTGAACTGGACCAGCTTGTGCTCCGAGTCGGAGGCGGCCGGGCCGGGCTCGACGACGGGCATGCGCTCCTTCGGTGGCGAGGTCGAGAGGGCATCGTTGTTTCCGTCTTCGTTGTTGAGCGTTTCTGGGGGTGAAGGGACCCGTTCGTCGGGCAGCTGTTGCTTTTCCGTTGTAGACATTTTTTATATATAATCTGTTTGTTTCTTTCTTTCTTTTCCGTCTGTCGCTGTGTTTTGTTGTCGCAGTTGTTGTGGCTGTAGTTGCTCATATATATATTATCGTATTGTAGTTTATAGACCCGGACCCGGGTAGGATATTCTGGCTTCTTTTACCAAGTACCGTTGTTGATCAGGTTGAGAAGAGAGACGATGGAAAGGAAAGCATAGTACAGCACTCTTCTCTCGATGGAACAAAGAAAGAAAATTGTCAAGAGTAATAGAAAGGGGGGGAGGAGAGGAAAAAGGAAGGATCCCAAGAAAACAAGCAAGACACTGGAAAGAAGAGAGAGGGGGGGAGAAAAGGTCGAGAAGAGGGTGACCCCCGTCGTATATATATATATATGTATGTATATATTGATAGATAATAAAAGATAATACTACCTACCTACTACATAGAATACCTTATACAAGAACATTTTTTTTTTCTAAACCCACGTCCCGGACCATAATACATGGAGTCGTGTTAGTCGTCAGACGCCGTCACAACCAGGATGAGAAAGAAAAAAAAAAGAAAAAAAAAGAAAAAAAGAAAAAAAGAGAAAGGAACCCTTGCACACCCCCCTCCTCGGCCCGCCTTAGCCACTCATGACCCTCCCAAGCATTGCCGACCCAAACCCTGGCCGTTGTGGCGGGATTCTCCACCCCTTGATAATACTCCGTAGACTTTGTCGCGGCGCGGAATCAGGGGGGGGGGGGGGGGAGTGCGACATACACATCATCTCTTATTCCGATTCCATCCTCTTCTTTTTCTCTCTTAACCCTTTTTTTCATCACTCGACCTTTCCTTTTCTAGGTAGCGGCTCTATGACGGGAATGGCAAGAGGCAGAAGCCGGGTAGAAGACCTCTCCCTCTCTCTCTCCACTCTTTTTTTTTCCCTTTCCTCCTCTTCTCTCTCTCTCTCTATTGTACATGTTCTTCTCTCTCGTTTGTTTCTGTACATGTAACGATGACATTGTTTTTGATCGACAGCTGATATATATCTTGTATCGGAATGCCTGCTTTTCGTCTTGAACTCTGTGTCTTCATCCTGACCATCTCTCTCTTCTTCTCCCTTCCTTTCTTCTCGTCTT
Organism: Geosmithia morbida; assembly: GCF_012550715.1. NCBI lineage: Eukaryota > Fungi > Ascomycota > Sordariomycetes > Hypocreales > Bionectriaceae > Geosmithia > Geosmithia morbida. The sequence goes on from NW_023336187.1 coordinate 2,280,727, forward strand.
CTATTTTCCTCTACATCTCGTTTCCTCTTCTCATTCCTGTTTCTCATCATCTCGACACATTCCTCCACCATCGATACGGCGAATACGCATACACCACAGCGTTCTCGTACGAGTAATAATACCATACCGCTCGTACACCCATGGACCCACGTCGGTCCCGAAAGCTGGACCCTCCGGAATATCCTACAAGTACAGCGGGCCGGTCTCGGCCCAGCATTATCCACTATCCACTCTCCATTTCGTCTCATACGATGCCGTTTCTTCTCTTCTTTCTCCGTCCTCCAACCTTGTGTCCCCTGTATACGAGACTGTACGAGGCATGCTTACGTTGCAGACTTGCAAGTGATTGTACGCCGTAATACCAATGCGTTCACAGTACATGACGGAGTATGTATCATGACACTACGTATGATGACACTACAGATGACGTAGTACCATGATGAAACAAATGTAAGAGGAGAAACTACAAGTATATCCTCATCGTTACCGTGTGAGATGTATGATGAGATACACCGTTGGTGATATCATGGCAAACAGATTCTTTTTTTTTTTCCCCCCCTCTCTCTCTCTCGTCTCTTCTTTCTTTCTCTATTCAACTCTTGATCCTCCTCTGTTTTCTTCCTCCTCCTTCCTGTCCTACGTTCAACTCCATCTCCCTTCAGTTGCTTCCTCCATCATCATCGTGCCGCTTCCCGAGACCCGTGTTTCGTCTTCAACCACCCACAAGTATCAAGTATCAATCCTGACTGACCACCACTGATACTACCCAACACCAGAGCAGGGGCCGGTGGGGTTAAAAGGGGAGGGGGGGGGGGGGGGGGGGGGGGGCGTTGAACGAAAATCCCCCATCTTGCGCGAATCCTCGGGCCCGTCTTTCCTCTGCGAACCTGTTTTCCTTTCCCTTCCCTCCGTTTTTTTCTATTCTTTTAATTTCTAATCAAGGGACAACCGGCTGAGATAGGCAACATCGATGGGCCACGGACCTCCGATGCGGCATCTGCGGCATCTGCGGGACCCACGGCACCTACGGAGGTTGCGGGCGGGCCCTGCGGCATCTGCGGCGGCCTTCCCGAGAGCGTCGACGGCATACATGTCCTATCATTGGTCTATTGCTACTACTCTGACCCTGTATTCTCTGCAGATTACAGATGCTGCCATCATCTCTCCCCTTTTGCCCACTTACGCACGTCAACCTTTTTTTTTTCTTTCTTTTTCTTCTTCTAATGCCACCTCTAATCTTCCTTTCCTGCATGTAATTGATACGTGATGACTCTATTATGCATCCTGCTCCAGGTCCATCTGTCAACCGTGTACGTCGTTGCTTCCCATGTCTGTTGCCCGTCTGCCCGCACCTTATCTAAGTTCCACATCAATCCGCACAATTCCATCCGCCCGCCCGTCTGCGACATCCAACCCAGCCGCCCGCCGTATGCCCCCTCTTGATATCTGACTGGCCGGTCCTCCTGCGGCAGGCAGCACTTGTTGGTGGCAGGAGGGGCCCGCTATTTGAGTGCATGACGGTCCGTCAAACGGCGCCGGTGTTGGTCCCGACTTGTCAGCTGCGTCATCCACTACCGCCGGAGCCGACGCCGAATTCGCTGTCTTGTCGTCGTCGTCGTCGTCGTCTTCGCCATCCAGCTGGTCGTCGTCGTCGGGGCCTGCGCGCCGAAGGCTTCCGTCTCTCTGAACCGCAGACACCGTGCGCTCCATCTGCGAAGCCGTCGCCAGCGACCACGTCCTCGACCATCCCTCCGCGCTGAAGGCCCAGATCGCCACGACCGGCCAGGCCTTGAGCGAAACCTCGACGAGGCTGCTGCAGACGGCCACGGGCTGCCCGGCGATGGAGATTGGCAAGTCGGAGTTGCTGTGGTAATCTCGCTGTTGATGCCCAAGGGGTTCGCCCATCCCGCCCAACGTCCCCCTAGCCATCCACGGGGCCCAATCGGGTAGCTCTTCCGCGTCCTCGGTCGCACGCCACGTGCCAAGCCGGTCCTGTGAAGCAGGGGAACCGCGCGTATTGATGTCGTGGAACGTGTCGGGAGGGATTGTGTAGAAGACGATAATCTGATCGCCGCTCACATCAGCAGCCTGGTTCCGACCCACATCGGACGGATCCCGAGCTCCATGGACAGGGGTCTGATTCCGACCCCCGTCGTCGTGTCTCGGAATCGTACCACCGCGATTCCGAACGGAACTGTCCCGATTCCGAGCCGTGCCGCTCTGATTCTGAGGGGCTCGGACACCGTCGACGCCGCTAGCAGCTAGCGGGGCGTGCAACCCAATTCCAAACCTTCTGCAGCAGCTGTCGTGTCCACCTTTCCGTACGGGAAATGTCGCCACCACTCGCACACCGTGACTCAGGTCGGCCCCGGCGGCGTAGAGGATGGGTGCCGACGATGCTGCCGCCGCCGGTGGAGAGAACCAGACCTTCCTCACAAGGCGCGTAAGGGATCCTGCGGGCGCATCGGTCCCTAGGCAGAGGTTGCCGGACCAGGGGTCGGTGAAGAGGATGTGGTGGCCGTCGCTCAGTGGCACGGCTCGATAATGGTAAGCATTCCTCGACGTCATAGACGGCAGCTGGCTTTGTGGCTGCCCCGCTCGGTCGGCAGAGTTTCTTGTCGGCGCCGTCGTCTGCGCCGTCTGTCCCGCACCCGCCATCTCGGCCGAGCTCAAGCCGGCAAGAGGTACGGTGGACACAGTCCTGGATCCGAATATGGTCGGGTTGAGGCCGTTGACAATGTTGCCAAATGACTCTGCGGGGGACTCCAGCGCCATGGCCGAGCCGATCAGCCTCAGCCTCTTGGGCATGTCTATGTCCTGGCGGGGAGGCATGAAGTAGAGGTAGTCGCTGGGACTCGCAAGCGAGAACCATCGACTCAGATGGGTCCCTCTAACCGCGTCCGTCCAGTACAGCTCGACCCCCCCCGAGCAGCCAAAGGCGACGCAGTGTCGCTGCGGGTGGAGGGCCACGGACCTGGGCGGGTCGTCCGGGAAGCAGATGCTCCGATAGACCGACGCCGCGCTGGTCTCAGCCGCCGGTGCTCGCGTCGCCGGTTCTACGCGACATATACACGTGCGAGACGCCTCTGCCTCTGTGTGCTGCCCTGCCTCGCTCGCCGCCAGAACCGGCCAGGTGGAGGCGCAGGAATCCGACACCGGTATCCCCAGCCGCCGAGGCGATACGTCGCACACGAAGCCCAGGCGCCCCTGCATCAGGATGGCTACCGAGTTGCGGCCCTTGGACGTGTCCATGCTGCACGAGATCACCTGGCGATCGCAGATGATCAGCGTCACCGGCCGCAACATGCCCAGCGGCAGGCCCTCGCGCCGTCGGGGCAGCGCCGTCCGCCTCCGATGGTCCCTTGCGCAGACATGGTCCAGCTCGTACACGTACACCGCTTCTCCGAGCGCCGCCAGGACGAACCTTCCGTAGAGGCTGACGGTGAAGGCAGCGCAGTCGTGAGGCATGCCATGCCTCAGGGCCGGGGCAAGCTGACCGAAATCGGTGAGGCCCACCTCCGAGAAGGCACCTGCTGCAGTGCTGCAGAGGGCACACTCCCTGGAGAGCCACCTGCTCATGACGGCCAGGTCGTTCTCGTCGTATTGTTGACCTGTCGCCTCATCCGGCCGGGAGAGCATGCCTGAGACGCTTCTCCACCAGCCGCCTCGCTTGAGCATACGCCGTAGGACATGTCCATTGACGGCGGTGCTGAGCAACGCGTGGCATGTTTTCCTCGCCGAATCAAAGTCGGCGGGCGATAGGAAGAAGTAGATGTGATGTATCAGTTCGACAGGCAGAGCTGTGAGGCCTTGGTTGAGATGTGAATCGTCAGCGTTGTCGCCCTTGTCGGTCAAGACAATCGAGGTCAGCATACCCTGTGGTCCGACTTTGGGCAGATCTGACTGGGAGCTCCCATCCCATGCTCTTGGGGTGAACGTCTGCATTTCAATTTCGGTAGTTGGATACTTTGCAGGGTTCCCTATCCACTCGTTTGTTCTTATCCGATTCCGTTCTTTTCACTTTTTTTTTCTTTCTTTTTTTTCTTTTTGATGGTGGTGCTGCGTGCTGATTTTGAGAGGCGTAGAATAAACTTGTATGATTATTACTACATATAGTCGTGTAGACAGTAGACAAGGGGTCAATAGGATATCATCGGAGTCAAGAGAGGGCAAAAAAGAAAAGAATATAGATTGATTTAGGGAATAGAATTAGGATGTAGAGCTAGGGGAGATGAAAGGAGATGAAGGAGATGGGAGATGCGGGAGAGGACAAGACAGCAGAAGTTGATCATCGGTCAGGTGGCAGTAAAAGGAGCTTCATTCATGAAAGCACATCGCTCCTTCCCTCAGCTTCGACACCGCAGGCGCCATCGTCAAGCACATTGCCCTCCTCCTCTGCACATGGTGAAACAACAGCGCAGCAACCCTGGAACGATGTTCTCGATGGAATCTAGTTGGGTATTCTGTAGACAAAGGAGAATCGTGCAAACTATCCAGACATACATGAAACCAGCAATCAAAACAAGTGCACGAGTGCACGAGTGCACATCACCTCAACCTCCTCCTCCTCTTCTACTTCTTCTACTTCTCCTTCTCCTCCTACTTCTCCTCCTCCTTCTCATTCTTCTCCTTCTCCTCCTCAGCAATGCTCTTCCTATTCATCCTATCGCTTACAGACAGCCCGACCCGCCACTTAGGCCGCATTATTTCCAGAATCCCTCCAAACATTGTCTTCCCCGATACCGAGAGATGCGTCGGAGTCGGGGACGATGAGACTGGGCTGCTGCCCCTCTGTGGTCTCGGAGTCATCATCTGGTACCGGTGGTGGCTGGTCCCTGTAGATCCAGGGGCGTTGTAGACTGATGAGAGAGACACGTCGGTTAGTACTGATTGATGACCTTTCATGTGGATGATGTGGACTGGCAGAGAGATATGATATCCGGAGAGGGGAGCGAAGAGAGGTGGATATATGTAAAGAGGAGGAAAGAAGAAGAGAAGAGAAGAGAGAGAGATGAATGAGAAGAAGACTTACGGGACCACCAGGCTCGGATTGACAAACGTCAGGCCATGCTCCTTGAACTCGTCCAAGGTGCTGCCGCGACGGAAGACGACCTGCGACGGCCTGATGCCGCTCTCGTCGTCGAACGGCTCACCGTCCAGGATGGCCGACCCGCCCAGGAGGCCGCCGTAAGCGTCCTCGTCCTCGTTCTCGTTGGGCTGGATGGCCCGGAGGGCGATGTACTTCGTGAGGGGCTCGAAGCGCTGGTTGTAGTAGTAGCTGTACCAGACCGTGAAGGGGATCAGAGGCAGGATCGAGACGGACTGGACGAAGCCCTTGAGCGAGGCGATCTGGCCCACCATGACGACCTCGAAGACGACGAGCCCGACCAGGATGCGGTAGCAGATGATGCGCCAGGCGCCGCCGGTGGCGTGCTGCGGCTGACCCATGGCGTAGAGGAGCATGTACTTGAAGGTGAAGTAGCCGAGGGCGAAGTAGATGGTGCCGAAGATGAGCATGAGGAAGCCCATGCGGAGGATGCTGTAGATGAGGCAGAGGTTGAAGACGAGCAGGGCCGTCGGCAGGAAGAAGCCGTACTGGAACGCCGGCGGCTCCCGCAGCTCGGAGAAGTCGCGCGGCGTGGCCGACATCAGCCGCGAGAAGGGGTACAGGAAGACGCTGCCGACCTCGAGGATGCGGAAGGGCATGAGCCCGATGCCCTGCAGCATGATGAAGGAGATGTAGAAGATGGAGAGCTCCTCGACGTCGGAGAAGATGGCGGCCGGTATCTTGCTCGTGTCCTTGAGCAGCTCCTGCAGCGTGCTCCAGAAGTCGAAGCCCGTGCGCGAGACGGCGAAGACGAAGAAGGTGTTGAAGAAGGTGAAGAAGAAGTTCTTGCTGATGACCGACAGCTCCACGTCACCCTGCGAGATCATGCCCTGCCGGTTGGACAGCCAGTCGTACAGATAGGGGACGGCAACGTTGAGCAGCGAGACCACGAGGGTGGGCACGCCGTTCCGCAGCAGCGAGTAGATGAGCGTGTGGCTGTTGAGCCAGCCCCACAGCGACGGGGCGACCTTCTTGACGGTGCAGATGCTGAGCCACGAGGCGATGAAGGCCGTCGGGAAGATCCACAGCAGCGTCAGGAACGTGATGAAGATGGTGATGGCCCACGACTTGAGCCTGCGGATGCCGCGCAGCGCGTACATGTTCTTCCAGACCAGGTCCGCCGGCGCCGGGGTGGGCTTGGTCAGCAGCCTGCCCGGTCGGGGGTCGATCCTGGCCTGGATGAGCATCTGGCACGACGCGACCGAGTCCATGGTCACCAGGGCCATGTCGGTCGACCTGTACTCGCGGCCCCTGGCGACGACGACTTTCTCGTCGAGACGTCGCAGCTTCTCTTCGTAGTAGTCGATCGCATCCACCTTCTTGGACCGCAGCTTGAGAAGCCCGTAGTAGATGGTGACTTTCGGCCGCTTTGCCTCGGCAACGTGTGACGGCTCGGAACCGTGCCCGAGCAGCTGTCCATTCTCGTCCGGCCCCGGTCCCCCGTCGACAGCGTCGGTACCGTCATCTGCTGCCGTGCCGTCGCCGTGGGAGTGGTGGTTTGCCTCGGCCGGCTTGGCGGAGGCTTGAGCCCTGAGCAGACGAGACCAGGACTTCTCGAGCTGTCGGAGCGTCCGATCGCGCTGCTCCATGAGATCGTCAATTTCCCTCCAATCGCGGCAGAGCATGACCTTCTTCACATGCCCGATATGCAGGCTCTCGATGAGCTGCTTGATCTCGTCCTCCGATCGCATTTCCGACGGAATGCCAGTCAGGCGGAACGTCCTGTCCGTCACGGTCGACTGCAGACCCAGGTACTTCTGCCTGAGGCGGATGATGCGGAACGTCTCCCAGTTGATGAAGTAGAGCGTCAAGGCGACGAAGAAGTAGGTAAAGATGACGTAGGCCCAGAGGTACGGCCTATCGCGGCTGTGGTCCTTGTCGTCGTGGCCGCCGCCGCCGCCGAGGACGTCGTCGTCGAGCGGTAGGTGCGTCGGGTGCATGCCGAACAGGTCGATCTCTTCCGTGCTGTTGCCCGAGGTTCCATTTCCGCCAAACGAGAGGCGGAAATTGCGGTACTTGTTATTGATCGGGAGGAGGATGAGCGTTGCGAAGAAGGCCATGATGGCAAACAGGCGAATGGCCATCTTGAAGAAGTTCAGGAACTGCTCTCAAGGTCAGCGAGATCCTGGCAAGACAGCGGAGCCAACCGTCACGTCCATGACGTACCACGAATGCGTCCAGCCCGGCCGTGGTGAGGACATCCTGCTCGGAGATCCTGTACAGCCTCGGTATCCATCCGAGGAACGTGTTGGACAAGGCCGGGAGGACAATCTTCGGTTCGAGGCGGCGCTTGCGTGCCGCGTACAGAAAGGGCCATCTCGGACGGAGTGTCTGCTCGCCATCGTCAGTCTAGAACCCCGGATACATCTCATCTCCATACCCGATCGGCAGGCAGCGGAGTCTGGGAGCTTGACGCACGCAGAAGGTGACGAAGGCGGAGACACCGATGATGAGGGACAGACCCAGCTGGATGCCCAGGTCCTTTGTCGTCTTGGAAGCTGGTCGGATATATTCTTGCGAATCGCACGTGTCGTTGTCGCCTGGGTTATACATGGCGACAACCCTTTGTTATATGCGTAGCATGAGAAGAGGGAGCAGTCTTTGTAGTAGTGGAAGGAAGATTGAACCGGCCGGCGTCGATGCTGGAGATTCCAAACCTTGGGAACACCTCATCTCATCCCGCCTCGCACGCCGTATCCACCAGACGGTGTGGCTTGGTGACGTATGATGTGCTGGACTGTATCCGTACCTGCCGAAGTTTGACCGGAGGGCACTGAACCAATGAAAGTGCCAGTGGCTCTAGCCGTATAACCCCCCCCCCCCAACCTATTTCCTCCTCAGCCCTTGGCTTACTAACCGTGGAAGCCATCTCCGCCAAAGAGTCAAGAGCACCGAGTCACGAGCAGCGACAATCACTTTCACGAACGGAAAAAAAAAAGTTACAATAATCGATAGTGTCATCTTGACCATCAACTTATCTCTTTACCCCCCCCTCTTTCCACAAATTCCCAGGGTGTTTTTTTTCTTTTGTTCATCGCCCGTCTACTCATGATTCATGATCCTGGATGTAGTAGTTGATGTCGTCCGACGCCGGGTCTAACTCGTGGAGCTTGCATTCGCAGTGACACCGGTACGTATACCCGCAAACGACGACTTCATCCCCCAGGATATCCACAGGGCGCCGGCTACGGGCGTATTCGCGGAGGATCGGCGACGTGCCGTCGTGGTTGGCGATCCTGCGAATCATGCGCTGGCCGAATTCGCAGGTCGCGTGTCCGGTGTTGTTCCTCACCATCTCACCGACGCCGGCCGGCGTCGTTGAGGGAGATGTCGCGTAGGGCGGCGTCGGCCGTGAGCACCTCGTCGGTGATGGGGTCAACGTCCGCCTCGTCCGTCTCCAGCGGCAGGAGGGGGATCAGGTTGACGTGGCCGGCGCACGCGAGCCACAGGCGCTGGCCCTCGTGCCGGGCGTCGGCGGCCATCCGCTCAGCCATCCCCTCCTCCTCCAGGAGGCGAGCGGTGTCGGGGCTCTGCCAGTCGATGCTGTCGGCCACATCGGGGGCCAGGTCTCTCCCGAGGAGTTTGTAGACCTCCCAGGCCCGGAGCCGATGCTTGATGCAGTCACGAATCGCCGTGCAGGAGCGCAGCGCCCTCGGGAGCCCGCTCCGGCAACGAGGGGCCTATCCGGAGGCCCGGGAAGCGTTCCGTACTCAGCTCACCCGGGTCCAGCGCCAGGAGGCCGTGCATGCCGTCCACGGGCGGCCATCGGTGCGCGGCAAGCCCCATGTGGGGTAGGTCGCTGGCGTCGGAGAGCCTCACGAGTATCTGGCTTCTCCCGCAGCCGAATATGCCTGAGATGAGCCTGCGGCCTTGCTGCGACAGATCTGCAGCGTCCCCCGCCAGCCCAGGCGGTATCTGGAAGCCTTCCATCCGGCTGAAGAGTCTGACATTCTCGGTCGAAGCGTCGGACGTGTCTGCGGTAATGTGGCGCGCCCGTCGTCGACGAGAACGCGCCTTTGGGTTATATCGTACAGAGCCGACCTTGGTGGAGAGGGGCCGAGGCTTCTATACGCTGCTCGGCCGCACCTGTTCTTCATGATCCCCGTCACGGCTCGATGCTTGACGCTTCTACGAGCCGCTGCCTGGTCGGCCTGTGAGGTCACCGGCATCGGCAAGCCACCGGGAGTGCGTCCGCTGAGGGACGATGGCTGTACGGGGGAAGGGAAGGAGCAGTGATTCTCTACCCTCCTGGAAGCACTCTGTTATTGCTGCATCGCTGACGCCGCGAAGCAGGTCGTGGTTGCTTATCCAGTAGCCAGTTTCGAGAGATGAGGTCACATCAGCGATCGGGGGAGGATGCTGAGGTGTCTACGATATCTCGATCACTCCTTGGCATGGGCGCATCCTACCAGCTTTCGTGTGTGCCCGAGCTCTGCGATTCGGATGATGGGGGGCACGTGTATTTTTTTTTTTTCGATCTATGAAGTAGGGTGAAGGTGAAGGTGCTCTGCTCGTAACTCGAGCGTGGCTGTCGGGACGGGCATATCTGTAGGCCGCCGAGCTGAGAGGTGACCCATCGGATGCTCCGGTGCCGTGACTCCTAGGTCGAAGGGAGAGGTTCACGATGAAGCACCGCATTCCCTCCGGACCATCATTCGAATGCCCTGGATCCCGATCGGTTGACGGCCACGGGATAGTCGCCAGACGGACTCCGGAACGGGAACGGAGGTGGGATTATGGGGTGCCTGCACATATATAACAGCGGGAGGGCTGCCCCGCAACGCATCGCACATGATAGTGAGAGGCACCAGAGGTACGCGCTCCGGTGAGAGGGGGTCGGTTGGATGAGGAGGAGAGGCAAACGGAGGAGGATGAGAGGGGTTTCCGTAGAGGGGTGGAGGCTGAATTGAAGGGGTGTGGCCCGTGAGAGATTACATAAGTATCTTTTCGACGTTTCGGGGGGGGGGAGGGGCAGGATGCGAGCAATTTCATCTCACCCGACAGATTGGAGAGGAGCTGTAGAGTACGAGGCGATCCAGGCACACGTACATGAGAATCTGGCCCAGATTCGCACCAGACGGGTACGAGTGACGGGTGATGGCAGAGATGAAGCAGCGGCAACCTTTGAAGAGGAGGACGATGATGATGATATGATGGAGCGTAGGTGCGATGTGGAGGATGGGCAAGAAAGCGGCGTCGTACTGAGAGGGAGACCGGCACGTCCCTAGGATGTGATATCTGTGTACGCGACAGGATACGGTGCGGATCCAACGTGCCGGCGATATGTATCGCTCGCATAATGGATATATTAAGTGACGGCTCGGAGCAAACTGCTAGAGTAGGGCTGGTGTTTTTCTTCTTTCTTTTTCTTCTTTTATTTTCTTCTTTTATTTTCCTTCTTCTACGCTACGATCCCCCCACGTATCATGTATATCACCACACATACACATACGTACGGAGTATGTAGATGATACAAGCCTCACCAACGAGACCGCCGAAGACAGCTGCGCCGCACAGCCCAGTCAATGCGGCATGTCGAGAGGTCGGAGGGCACATCCACAGGATCGTCTACTGTCCGGGAGAGGAGGAAGGGGGAAGCCTGGGAGGGAACCGAGGACGGAGCGGAGGGTACTCTGGGTGGTGCCATCTCAGATACGAGCAATGGCGCGTGAGATTCGAGCAGGGATCCCTCTTCATCTCCCTGGCAGAGCGTTCCCCGGCAAACTCTGTCTCTCTCTCTCTCTCCTCTCCCGCGCGGAAACCAGCAAGAAGACAGAGACCACCCCCTCTCGCTCGTATGGAAATACGGTGGGACCCATACGATACGTGGGCGGAAAGTGGGACCTCCTCTGCTCCTCTTATTCTGTTTCGGCAAGAATACCAGCAGCCATACTCAGTCCCTGGGCCGATGCGTGCTGGCTCTCGAGGCGTCAGATACGGGTTGAGCCTTGATGGGTCGACGAGACTGTCTGCGAAGAAGATGCGAGGACTAGTGAGAACCGGAGCGGGATGGAGGTAGACGGATTGGCATCGTCTTTGCCTGACGGAGGAAATCTGGCCTGTGCTTTCGAGAAGAAGAAGAAGAAGAAGAAGGTTGTAAAGTTCATGCACAGGATGGAAATCAAGAGTGTGAGTGGATCGTGGATTGTGGATTGTTTGCTATGGGATAAATCGGCACCAAAGGTGCAAGATGGAGAGATGGTTGCCAAGCACGCCAAGAAGGCGTATTTAACGGTTGGCATAGTCATGTTAGTGCATTGTATGCACGATGAGCCGATTTCCTTAACAGTCTCCGGTCTAGGTGATATTGTTCTCCCCCCCCCC
>NW_023336187.1:2294212-2307883 GCF_012550715.1 Geosmithia morbida
AATTCCCCCAGCCCATTCGAATTCTCCAGGTCGGAGTCTGGTATAGTCCGCATCCAGCACCAAACCGTCCGTCTGCCTCTCTTTCTCCTCCTCCTCTTCTTCTTCAAACTCCCAACCTCCATCGCCCCGGAATACCTCGGTCGCCAATATCTCCTCGACTCCCTCGTCTCCTTTATCTCGACGACCGAAATCAGACGCACAGCTTCGCTTTCGCTATCGTTTAGAAAACAACAACAGCAGCAGCAAACAACAACCGGCTGCCTCGGGACAAACATATCCCCTGTCTTTTCTCTCGCTCGCTTTCGGACGAAAAAAAAAAACCATCCGTCGTCGCTGTCATACCAAAAAAAAAAAAGAGAGAAACCCTCCCATCTCGTTTTTCCAACCCGACCGTCTCTCTCTTCAACAGAAACCGACAATCCACACTCTATCCGACCGTCGAAGACGAAAACAGCAGATACTCTTCAGAGAGACGTAGCCTCCTCCTCTCCTTCCCCAAGGGTCTCTTTTCCCAAGGGTCTCTTTTCCCCAGTAAAGAAACCCCTCCCAATCGAGCGAGGGCTCCCTTTCGAATCCCTGTCCCTGATCAGCGCGTGCGACGACCGCACCGCAATTTAATACGTCACAATGGGTATGCCCTCACCCCGACCATCCCTCTGATCTCCTCACGGCCTCGGGAGCGGAACGAGAAGGAGAAGAAGAAGAAGAAGAAGAGCTCGGGAACCATGAGGGTGTGATCGATGACTGATCCGATGATGCTGACCTGACCTCTCCTCCCCGACAGCCGAACCGACGACAACCATCGTACCCTTCTCCAACACAGCCATCCTCCCCTCCTGCGCCGCCGGCTGCGGTGCCCTCTACGATGCCAACGGCGCCTGCGTACCCCCGGCCGTGCCCACGGACGCCGCCACCACGGCCTACACATCGTGCTTCTGCCTCGACACGAGGGTCATCGCCCTCTCCACCGCCACCACCGGCGTCTGCGACGACGTCTGCCAGGGCGCCGAGCTCAACTCGGTGGCCACCTGGTTCAGGAACATGTGCAACGTCGACGACGCCGCCAAGAACACAGACACGACCACCGCTACCGCTACCGACTCTGCCTCTGAGACCGGCTCTCACAGGAAGAATACCGGCGGAGGCGGTGACTGGTACGTCTTCTTCTCTTTCCTCTCTTCTCTCTTCTCTCTCCCTCTCTCTCTCTCTCTCTCTCTCTCTCTCTACACATCTCTCCATCCCCCTCTCCCTAGTTTCGTACCCCTTCTCTCCCCTCTCCCGAATGAAGAGCTCCTTCTCCTAATACCACCCTCCTCTCATAGGCTATCTAACCACTGGAAATGGGTCATCATGCTCGTCGTCCTCGTCGTGGCCATCGTGGGCATCTGGGTGGGAGCATGCATCTTCCGTCGTCGCTACCTCAAGAAGAAGGAGCAGCAGAAATTCACCCTCAAGAATCCCGGCGGCGTCTCGCCCGAAGGAGTCGTTGGCGCTGCCGGCGCATCAGGAACGCCAGGCGCCGCCGGCCCCGACGCTGCTGCTAGGCAGTCTACCCCCGCCCAGAGTGGTGTGTCCTCTTCTCCTTCCGAAAAAATTCGACGATGGACGGGGAGGTCTTGAGACGCAGTGGTCTCTCTGTTTCGTCTGTCTTTTCTTTTTATTATTTTTTTTCCCTTTCTTTCTCTGCTTCAAAGATTTCTTGACAGAGCTACGACTCGGCGTTTTCCTGGAATTCTTTTCATCACTCTATACTCGACTATTTCCACAATCAACTTCCAGGCCTTCATTTGGCATGTAGAAGAGAAAAGAGAGAGAGATATATATACATATATTTCCCTCCCTTCTTCCCTCATATCCCCTTCCTACTTACTGTCTTCTTTTTACTTTTGCTTTTCTTCGTCACCTCTTGAGCGTAATTCATAGTCCCAGGCTTCCCTTACGGCGTTTCGTGGACCCCAAAACGTTTTCTCTGTTTATTTTCCTACTGTTTCAGCTTTGGGCATCAAATCATGGGATCGACGCAAACGGTGGTCACCACCGGGGGGAGGAGGAGGAGCGGTGTTCCGTCGGTCTCAACCTTTCTTCTGGCGTTCTCTTCTTACTCCCTTCTTCCTTGTCTTCTTACCGCTTCTCTATCCGGCTTTCCTTGCTTGCGAGTATTATAGGAATCCAGACAACTTTCTTCATTACCGTCACCGCACATGTTTCATTTCCTTCTTCCAACCTTGAACCTTGGCCGATAGACACACCGCGACTTCCATCAGCTGTCGTCGGTCCTAGTTTCGGTGCTCGAGAGATGGGCAAATCACCCACGGTGAAGAGCGGAAATATCAATGCCAAGTCCAAGACATGTAATGGAACTGAGACGGTCATTTTTCGCCCATTCCCACAGTCTTCCATGTATTACAGTGGGGAAAGAGACAAAAAAAGAAGAAGCAAAAAAAAAAAAAAAAAACAGCGAGACTCGCATCGTGCAATGATACGCCGTGTTCCATTGCAAATGACCATCAGGTGCTAGGTCCTCCATTTTGGAGATACGCACATCCCGCATGCTCCGCTCTCCCTCGACACACCAAGCTGAGCTACTGCTGCTTCTTCATCGTCACCTCATCTCCCTGCTCCGTCGCTGCGTCCATGTACAGATCAATCAGGCACCCTGCCGACCAGGCTTGTGTCGGGCTCTAGAAACACACACCCGGGTTAGCCAAAGGACACACACGTCTTCGTAGACGGTCCACGCGTAAAGGGCAGTGCTTGAAACGTACCGAATCAGGGCAGTGCTCCCCGTTCTTCTGCGTCAGCTCCGCTAGTCCTGCCCACACGCTCTCCTTGATCATCTGCTTGCAACCGGCCAGACGCCTCGTCACTTGCTGGAAAGCTTCGGTGCGTCCCGCCACCGTGCTCCTCCTCTTGAGGTCAAACTTGAGAAGTGCGCGCAGGAAGAAGCCGGTCGGCCACAGCCATTCGGGTCCGGAGTGGTAGTTCCTGCCCTTGCTCGTCGCAAAATCGGTACTGTCTTCGCTGTTGTTATAGTACGGCCTGTAGCCGTAGTCTTCTGGGTCCAGCGTGGCCATGCCTGTCGGTCCTCTGAGGGCCTTGTCCGCGATGCAGAGCGCCTCGAGGGCGTGATCGGGGTCGAAGAGATCCGGAGCGACTGCCATGGCGATGGGGAAGTTGCACCGAAGCTGGTAGTCCTCATATTCTTTGCCCGACTTGTACAGGTCCTTGTAGATTCCGCGCCGGTGCACGACGGCTGGGTTGATGTCGTACTTGCCGTCATCGTCAGGTGACGCTGGGACGAAGTAGCACCTCTCAAAGTTGGCCTTGATGCGGGCGGCCCAGTCCGACAGGGACACAGATGTGCCCTCCGCTGTCCTGACGTCGCCGTAGGCATACCGGCCCTGCCTGTGAAGCTCCGACAGCCACTGGAGACTGCTGTATAGGAGCCCCGTGATCTCGACAGCGGCGCCGTCGCGAGGCGTTCCTGGGATCCCCTTCGAGCCTGCCTTTTCGCTCTCGCCCATCTTGTCCATCCACGTGCCGCAGTTGAACTGGTTGCCACCGAAGATGATGCCCGTTTCCCAGTCAACCTTGATCTCCTGGTTGAAGCCTTCGTCCCGCATCTGCGAGTCAATCTGAGGGCCGGCATTGGCCTCCCTGTACTTCATCCCAGACGCGTGCCTCTGGAGTGCCTCTTGGATGATGTCCTCAATGGTGCTCTCCTCCGAATAGGCGCGGGGGTCATCAGACGGGAACCAGGTGTCATCATAAGGCAGGAAACGTCTCGGGACCTTTGTCTGGAGCAGCTCCGTCCCCTCCGGCGCAAGCCTGACATAGTCCTGGATGGTTTGGATGTAGAACCAGATGGAGTCGCGGGAGTTGTAGCGCGGTGCATCGCCGCTGCTCAGAAGGTTGGGGATCATGCCGTGCTTCAAGACGCTTCCGAAGGCGACGATATGTTCCTTGGCTTCCTCGAAGCGCCCGGTTCCGATAAACAGCCCACGTATCGAGATGAAGACGTCGCGTCCCCAGCAACGCGCCCAAGAGACAGCAAAATGCGGCAGTCCTGCAGCAATTGACGGGACCAGTTCCTTAGGCCAGAGAGAGCCGGACTTTGCGTAGCCCGTCTGCTGCACGCCGACGAGCGCGAGCTTCTGGAGGAACCACTGGCCGTTCTGGATGTGCGAATTCATGAGTTGGACTGCCCTCCTGGTCGCCGCAAGGTATGCCGTCCGGAGAACGAGGCCAAAGTAGCGCGGGAGGAGGAAGCTAGGGGTCCGTTTGATAGCATGGAAGCGCATCTGGAGCCACTCGGCAGGCTCGCTCAATCTCCTGTACTTGTCATCCTTGCTGAACTGTTCCAAGCGGCCGGTGATGTAGTCCAGCGCCCATTGACCGTCCCGGAGGTTTTGGCAGAGTGGGTGAGCTAGGTTGTTGTCTCTGATGATGGGTTCCAGGACACTCCACCACCCCTGCAGGCCAGCATATACGAGCTTGCCATGCCCCGGAATGTCGTAGACGCCAGTGCGCCCGCCGCTCGAGTCCAGCTCTTCGGCCTCGCATCGATATAGCAGCAAGTTGAGATCGATCAGATCCAGCTGGCTCATAGCCGCATCCGCTCCAGTGGTGACATAATTATCCAGACCAGATGAGTGTTCGGCTGTGGGAATCCAGGATTCAAACAGAGCAATGCTTCCAGGTGGGAATTGGCTGGGAATCGTAATGGTAGTGTCGTCCCCGTCGGTCTTGACTCCGATTCCCCCGACATCAACCACTCGACTCGGGAGACCCCGCAGGTATTCTTCATCACCCAAAGTCTTCTCTATCGCCTCTGGCGTGGAGTCCACCTCGAGCTTCCAGCTACCAATGTGCTTCACCCTTGTTCCCGTGAGATGGACAGGGTTGAATGCTCCGTTCCCATCACCATAACCGGGGAAAGCCGTGTGTGCGATGAGGAAATACCCCTTTCTCGACTCGGGATGAACTCGGTGGACGGTGATGTACTGATCCTCGTGGTGTATGTGAGTCTCATCGTATCCATCCTTGCCCATGATGGTGTGAATTTGATTGAAGAGCTTCTTGATACCGCCAATGCCGTTCTCTCCACCTCCAATCTCCACCGACTTGGAGCTTGACGACTGTGAAGTGTAAAGCCTGGTCTCGTTGACGAGGTCTACAAGCTTGGGGTAGATCTCATCGTATCCCATGACACTGCCTGTCGCGCTCGAGCACATGTTGACGAGGGCCGCGTTTGGCAACGTGTCGCGGGCATCTCGCTTCTGGGCCGGTGTCTCATTGTCGTGCGTACAGTCCATGAAGAGGGCGTGCACTGGCGTGGGCTTGATGGTGCGGATAATCTCCCTGGAAAGTTCACCATTGGTCTCCTTGTGATCGACCCCGTTTGCACTGGCACCCGGCCCAGTCCGCGAGTCCGATTTGACGACTTCGTCCACCTCAAAGCTCCCGATGGGACGACCACCGTGCCTGTGTACGAGACGGCTGAGTTCGCCGGTGCTCCACGCCTGCATGGCCTCCCGAATAAGCGAGCTTATTCCGAGGCGCTTGACAAAGAGATAGTCCATCTCTTCGGAACCGGTGAAGAGCTCGGCGACGACGTAGAGGTTGGGCCGCACTCGGCGGGCCTCGTCTAGGATGTGCTCGGCCACATGCATAGGGGTGGAGTGACAGTTGTCGATACGCAGGCCGGCAAAATATGTGGCCAGCATGCGCGCATACTTGGTCATATGCTCCCATAGGAATGGGCTGTCCCGAGGGCCTGATCCATATCGGAGTTTC
Source organism: Geosmithia morbida (assembly GCF_012550715.1). Classification (NCBI taxonomy): domain Eukaryota; kingdom Fungi; phylum Ascomycota; class Sordariomycetes; order Hypocreales; family Bionectriaceae; genus Geosmithia; species Geosmithia morbida. Next base: position 2,300,009 of record NW_023336187.1, read on the forward strand.
ACGCAGTCACCCCATATGATGACCTCACGTCTGAGATAGACGCGTACGTCCGGGCCAGCGTGGTCGACTAAGGCGTTGCCGCCCCAGACCCAGCCGTTGTTGACAAGAGCCAGGTCTCTTGGCGGGTGGTTTGCCGTCCTGTCGTTCTTGGGGAGACGTGTGAAATAGGACTCCGTCAACGGGTTCTCAGCGGTGACAGGCCCCATCTTGGGGCCGTGGTCGTCGAGACGAAGATATTTGATACGATTGAACGTCTGGTCCATGATCTCATCCGCATCGCTGTCGTATTCCTTGTAAAACGGAAGGTTCAGAGTCTCCAGGATCTCAACTGCTCTCCCGCGCACGGAAGCTTCGTCGGGCGAACCAGAGTCTGGAGCAGCAGCGTATTTCCCTGCCATCAATGCGAGAACAGTCGCAAACAGGCTCGGTTCGATGCGCCGCCGGAACCTCTCACCGAGCCTGTCGTTTCCGGTAAGAGCATACTTTCGGAGGAAGTCGACCTGCGCCTCCAACGTACCCGCCTCGAGGGCGGCCTGCCTATCTGAAAAGTCGGAAATGTCTTGCGTCGATCGAGTCTTTCCAGCAATCCAGCACTCGACGGCCAAATCGGCATCTCGGTCCACATTGAGCACGTAGTATTCCCAGAGGCGTATCTCAGCGAGAACATTACTCTTCACGGCCTCCATGATCTTGATGAGATCATCAGTAGATCTGATGTCGGTGGGGAGGCCGAGAGATTCCAGCTTGGAGCTGAGTTCGATGAGCTTAGTGTCGAGCTCATAGGCCGATTCGAGCCAGGGCGCAGTGTTGAGATTGTATCCAGCATCGGGATGTTCCTCGAGCCAACGGGTGTTGTTGGCCGTGTGGTTGAGGACAATGTCCGTCAGGCTCAGCAGCGAGTGATTCTTCTCAAGGCTCTCTACCATGAGCTTGGCATCCTCCTCGCCGGCGGGAAAGCAGGCGGGGTCCCAGCCGAGCTGGTCGTACAGGCTGTACGGCGAGTTGGACGAACCGCGGACCTGGAGCGGGGTGAAGTGTATCATGTTGTACCCACGATTACTGATACCCTCGAGGTGGCGCTCCCAGTCGGTAGGGTACTTGCCCATGAACTTGCTGATGACAGAAAAGATCGAAAGCGCCGGGAGCGGCAGCGGGGAGCCGTCAAGCTTCAGGCGCGGCGCGACATCAATGTAATAGAGGGGCGTCTGCTTGAGAGAATCCTCGGAGATGGCACCGTCCGTGTCATCATCGGAAAGTTGGGAGCTCAGCTCGGGAAGCTCGGCGTAGGTTGTGTAGAATGCGTAAGCTCCTGCTTCGTAGATGGGAATTGACACCTCTAGAGTGCGATTGAAATCCGGGGAAAGCCTGGGGTAAGACGGTCTTTAGAACAAGCTGCATAGGGATGAAAGCTGAGATGATGATGGCTTCTTACTTGTACTCCCTGAACCTGTCGCGGCGAAACTCGACATCTCTGTCGGGGATGTTGACCCAAAGACTGCCATGACGACATATGGAGGAGGTGCCCTCGATTGTAAAACGAACAATGACGGGCTCATCCCCACGGGGCGCAATGTAGATGTACTCGCCCGGGACCTGGGGCGAGCCATTATCATTGAGAGGCAGCAGATAGACGTCTTTAGACATGATTGTTCGTGGTATCATGCTGAGTAGAATCAGAGCGGGCAGTCGATTCTGAAGGTGGGTGGCCCCGCGCTTAGCCTGAGACACGAAGCCCAACTGGGGGTGGTCCGACTATTGGTGCGTTGATGTGACGGGACCGCCGGAGGGACAGCACGGATTTCGAGGCTGGGTGGGTTTTTTACTGCTGTAATATTATCATATGAAAGCGAAGGAGGGGAGCCAGATAAATCGGACAGGAGCAGGCACAGATGAAGACTGACAAAATCAGGAACCAAGACAGGTAAAAGTATCCATACTAGTGATAGAGAGATGAAAGAATAAAAAAGAATTAAAAAAAAAAAGGCAGACAATGACAATGGCGTGTACAGAAAGCCGTGTGACTGACTAACTGACAACAAAAAAACAAGGTAGGTGCGATGGACAAAAACGGGCGACTAACCCACTCACACCAATCCGGATGTTCTTTCACGTTCGCGCACTCTTTTCCCACTATTTATTACTACGACACTTGGCAGTATTACCTCCTCTTCCATGCAGGGCATAACATGTTCCCAGATATCTCTCTTCCAACCTTCTTCTCAGCTTACCTCATGCAAGATTTGAGCGATTATCCCCCACGGGCCACTGTCCGATTGAGCTCAACCAAGCATGCGGGCCACCCCAATCGCGATCCCCAGCCTCCACTTCGATCCACATTGGGGAACGTGTAGTGATACTGAGTCTGCGGGTGCACGTTGGCGGGGCAAGCTGGCTGCTGCCCGGCGAGCTGTCGTATAGACAACACGAGAAGTCTGCGGAGCAGATGAGACGGCGAGGACTATCTACCATATGATGCTTGCTGAGAGGAAATGAACTTCTACTCTGCTTCGATACTGCCTTGATTCTCTCCCTTACTCTGTGACGTCACGGAGAAGCGTCTGAACGCAGCCGTGGAGCCATGATGCTTCCCCACCTGCATGCCATCACCTTCCCACACTTGACCACACCGGCTGCTTGCCATGATCAGCAAGCAGGCCCCTGCTGAGCTCAAGATCCACAGGAACCAAACGTCGAAACCGTTGTCGACCCCTATTTCTCGTCTTCCCCATCCCGTCGATTGGTAATGAATACCATTGCCGACGATGCCGTTGCCAACAACACCAACCCCCCCCCCCCCCCCCCCCCCTCGCCAGACCACCGACGCAGATAGGCGGCGGTAAGCAGTATTACTATTACTCTCTCCTGACAATTGAAAAGGGGGCTTCGAGAGTCGACGCCAAACCTTCACACGTAATTAGATTGTTGATATTAGCTATCGGAGTCAGATATCCACGATGGCCGAGGTGATGTTGTTCTCCAACACCGCTCGAAACCTCCTCCACCGATTCCACGAGGGACTCTCTTCGCATGCAAGGCTCTCGACATGCTGCAGCAGAGCGCTGATGGCGAGAAACTCGCAGTCGCAAGATGGGCAATTGGCATGGAAAATACCCCGGAGGTAACTGCAGTTGAGTCCACAGGACTGCTCGGCTATGCGATTGATATCGTCCCTGTCCACACCAGCTCCGAGACAGGCACCGGGCTCGAGGTGGAGGAGAATGGCCGAAAAGGTTGGGAAGCTTCTGCCACATCCACCAATGCAACTCTGGTCCCTGGGCATGTGTGTCTGGGCATGCTGCAATGAGGGTTCAGACGTCAGATATCCGACGGAAGTACCACTAAGACTGTAGAGAGAGGAGGTGCAACTGCTCGTACCTGTCTGACAGCGTTGGGGGAGCTGAAGTACCGACCGCAAACGCCACACATGTTGTGCTTATCCACGTCGTGGCGCCTCAGATCCTCGGGTCGCCCAAAGAACCTGTCACACGGGCTGCAGTAGTTGTGGATGTCTTCCATGTGACCATCCAGCCCTTCCTGGGAGGAGAAGTCATCGTCGGAGTCCCAAGGGCACTCATAGCAGAGGAAGTGATAAGGCGAATCCCTCTGGTGCTGACGCAAGGCGTCCGTGGAGCTGAAGCCCCTATCGCATCTACCGCAGTAGGGCATGGCGTCGACTCAGCACAGAGCAGGAAGGGGAAGGGGTCTGATGTCTGCGTCTGTCGTCACTACAGAGTAGAATCCACCAGTCTGCGTGAGCCGTGAACAGACTAGGAGGAGAAAAGCAAGGCAAGAGAAGAGGGGGGGGAGGGGGAGCGAGGGTTGAGCCCGATGGAATTACCTACTTACTACGTACACGTGACAATCATGCCGGTTACAGAGTACTGCTACTAGATTCATACAAGATACTCTACCAGCTTTACTCTTCTACGGACTTCCATTGTCTTTATTGGCTGTCGTTTGTCTTCCCGTCCGAACCAAGGGGCCGTTTGAGGGGTCCCTATGTGAAGCCCCTCCCCTGACCGTGAATACCAATGGGAAACAAGAGCGGATAAAACACCTGCAGCCAACAGGGGACCCAACAAGGAGGCTCACTTCAGTATCGCGGGGCTCAAAGATTACTCCGTACATGATCACGTATGCTCGATACTCCCGGCATATTCCATGTCTTTCTGCTCGGGTTTGTTGGCCTTTCACGTCGTTTGTCTCCGCACTTTTTCTAGTCTGCGATTCACGAATCTTATCATTAGAGTAACATGGTTCTTCTTCTTTCATGACAGGCCTCTTGTCAGCCTTCCCTCCGGGTATGGCTCTCTCCATGCCATTCTCGGAAGAATACCGGCCAGCCAGCCACAATCGACGATATACCATTCGCTCTGGATGTAGGTACCCTTGATCAGATGCGTACCCCCCGGACGAGCTTCACCAGTTCGTCTCTGGTTTCAACAGCTCGTTCGAGGAAATTTCCGCAGATCAAGTCCCGGTGTTTTGAAGAGGTGAATACCGCCATCCAGGGCCACTCGAAGATGGACACCCGATGAAGGGCCGGAGCGGGAAGAAAGAAGACATTCTCCCCAGGCCAGACACACAAGATTCAAGATTCAGTGGAGAGGTGGAGGCGGGCACGCTTACTATAGCCAAGGAGATCTGGTTAAGATAAAACGGCCGTAGGACTACGACGCACGCTGAAATTTCTGCTATCACGATACGCTTTTCTAGAGACATGGGGACTGGACCACAAAGCCAAGGCTGATGGTGAGCTGCTCACCCCATCTGTACATGGAATAGGCAGAGGGCACCCATCGATAATGCTATCCCTAGGTATATCCAGTAGGTAACCCGACCAACCAGCCAAGTACGGAGATAAACTCGAGCCATTTGCTCCGGAATCCATTGGCAAAGTTGTGTACCTGAGACACACGTATCTCAAAGGACTCGTCGTCCAAGTAGAGGACGCCCTGGACGATACGAATGGCTCTCCACCAGGTGCTGACGACAGTCACCTGAAGTGCAAGGCGAAGCAGATAACCGGTCAGTACATGTTCACCTGCCACATCCCACGAGAGTGTAGTGGTCCAACAGCTTTCGCTGTGTTCCAGGTATCCTGCCGACTCACAGGAAAGACAGTATGGCCCTCGTACTCCTCCATTAACGCCTGGTCAACGGCAACCCGTAGGATCGTGATCAGTTCGGCCGTTGCCAAGAGGCCGTGGATGAATGGATCTCTACTGGAGAGAAAGCATGAGACATGCGGTGTCGAACGATCGAGAGCGGCAAGAAGGCTCCCATCGTTAGTGTAGCAGTAGGTGCAGATTCTATGAATGGCAATGACCTCCCATTCGACCTTGTTGCCGGCGGGGTGGACACGTCTGAGATGCTCCAGATTTGTCCTAGGACCCCGAGTCTTGGTTAGCCGATGCCGCACAGCATAGACAAGTGCTACGCGTCTCAATGTTGCCATCAATCCTGCCTACTCTTCGATCCGCCTCGGACAGAGCAAAGGCTCCGGGGAAGCACCGTCGATATACCGCCAACAGCCACCAGCGAGGTACGAGTGGATGAACTTGCCGAGAAACTCGGCTTCTTCTTGGGCGTCGCGGAGATGACAATAATATACTGAATCCGTATCTACAAAATCGTAGGGCAATATCCTCTAGGCCTCTTCGAGCGAGAGCATGTGGATAATATAATGCGGCTGAAGCGGATAGATAAACTGTTGGCCAGCCGCCGGTCTTCCCGTTTCAAAACCGAGCGACGTCATACGAATCCCGAATGTATCTCGGAGACAATCAGGATCGATGTAGATGTTCTCAGAGTCCCCCAAAGGTTCTATATATCTGCGAATGATCGAGTGGAGTTTTCTTTCGCGCTCGCTGCAGGATTGGATCCGCTGGCTGATTTGAATTCCATGGTCTCGGTGTGTGTCGGGTAGGGGATCCACGCCATTGAAGGGCGCTTGGTGAGAAGAATGCTGAGACATTGTGGCTTCTTGTGAACTATGTATATTTGTATCGATGGGTAGATGTGTTTTTCAACATCATAGCGAAGATGTGAAGGCGAAAATGAAAGAAAAAAAGAGACGTGATTCCAACGGGTGGACGATGAGAGAAAGTCTGACTGGTGGGTGGCACCTTCTCCTTGAGGCTTTCGTAGATGTATGTGCATGTACGAATATGTATTATGTTGGCAGGAGCGGGAGAGATGCCATGTCACCCCTTCCTAGTCGATGCTGGATTTCCAAACTACATTCTATCCACGATGAAGCACATTGTCGTTTCCGTCCTCGATAACCATGTTGCATGAAGGTTCGAGTTTATTCGTCCATGGGTCGTCACCAAGTATGTAAGTATATACCCTGTTTGGCATTATCAACAGCCTGTCCCTATATCCATACATGCACAATCAGGGATCGCTGGCGTAGTGCACCGGGCGAGCAGCATACTTGTTGACACGGAGGCTGAGCTGGTCGGGGCGGCAGTAGTGCCCGACGACATCGAGGTTTTGCTTGGCGAAACGCTTGACCGAGAGGTCGACCTCGGCGACGAGGATGCCCTCCTCACCCGGGTCGAGGCGCTTGACCAGCTCTTTACCCCAGGGGTTGTAGATCATGCTGAAGCCACCGTTGGGCGCGGCGTGGCTGGTGGCGTAGTTGAAGTCCTCGATGCGACAGCGCTTGAGACTCTCCTCGGACATAACCTGGCTGGCGACGGCGACGAAGCAGGCGCCCTCCAGGGCAACAGATCGCGAGAGGTGCATGCACACGTCGTCGGTGATGTGGGACGGCCAGTCGGCGTCGGCTTCACCGTCGTCCTTGGTGGGCGTCGGCCAGACAGGCGGCCAGCTGGCAACGTGGATGTCGACGTCCTGCTCGTACTCGTAGTAGCGCAGCAGCAGCTGCGTGTGCTCCCAGCAGTTGAGGCCGCCGATCCGGACAGAGGGCAGCTTGGTGCTCGGCGCCACCGACTGCAGAGACTCGCCCTGGCCGTCGCCGTAGTATGCGCGCTCTACGTGAGTAGGCTTGATCTTGCGGCGGTGGTGGACAATGACGCCGTTCTCGTCGATAAAGGACTGTTCCACCCGTCAGATTTGATTTGGGGGGGGGGGGGGACAGAAAAAGGAAGAAGAAGAAGAAGGAAGAAGAAGGAATAAGAAGGAGAGGAAGCAGAATATATCCGGCTCATTTCTCGATATGCGTGGCGTACCTGAGCAATGTATAGTGTTCCCCTGTACCGTTCACTGTATCCGAGAACGACGAAGACGCCGGCCTCCTTGACGGCAGCGCATATGCGCTCCATCTCGGGAGATTCACGCTCCATCGAGTTGCGGAAGTATTCGTCCATGAACTTGCCATTATCGATCGGGTTCTGGGCCCAGATGCTCCTTTACACAGTCAGCACCCGGTGTCGGAGCTTCTAGTGCCATCTTGTCATGGAGAGAGAGAGAGGGGAGGTGGAAAATTCACCATGGATATCCGGGGATGAAGACCTCCGGGAAACCGACAACCTGGGCTCCCTTGCTGGCAGCCTCCTCGATCAGGGAAATGGACTTGACGATACCTCCTTCTAGGTCATTCCAGACGGGCTCGGCCTGGATGGCGGCGACCTTGACTTTTTGACCAGTAGTCGACATGGTGATGTTTGATGTACGATTTGCTTCTTGGGGGGGGCTAGTGTGAAAGATGTTGTGATGTTGTGATTATGGTGTGATGATGCCAAGATGTTTTCAAGTCTAGGGAGAATGGTCATTCTTATACAACTCTCGATGAAAAGAATCGTTCAACCGAAGCGTCGTGTTTCGCGATGGTAACAAACATTCATTCATCGATCGCACCACCCGGACCAACACTTTCCTATCGCCAGCAACAGCATGCATGTTCAC
>NW_023336187.1:2308058-2316492 GCF_012550715.1 Geosmithia morbida
TGTGCACGGAATGAGACTGAGGCCGGAAAGGAGATATCCTATCGGATGCTTTTCATTGACTACATGATGAAAGATAAGTCAGGCTCACGAGTTTGGCCAGCCGCATACCTTCAGACGAGTCGTGACGGGACATGATCGGCGGTAATTCCGCTACACTAATTAACTCCAATCAATCTTGGCGGTTCCGGGTCCGGAAAAGTACTATCCTATCTTCCGTACTACTTCTGTCTCGTCCCCGCAACTCCCATCCCGCAAGCGAATCTGGAGTTGTAGCCCCATCTGCCTCTGATCTTGGTCCAAGTCAGCCAGGTTACATGGTTACGTTTATCTCATTGATTCTGGTCATCGATTGCATGTACAGATAGTAGTGACACGGAGCATTCAGACTGCGAAGGCTACATGTGCCTTGGTAGATCCCGACCACCCCATACATCGGAAGCAAGCTCTCGAATCTGCTCTTTAAATTCAGACATGAAAGGTGTGTGGCCCTATGTGATCAGTCCTTGCATCGTTTCCTCTCGGTTTCATTCATCCATAATAGTACTAATAATACAGCCCCCGTATATCTCATACGTGTGATGACGAGATCCCTTATTCGGAAACCCCTTTGAGCGGGAACTCCGAGGCCCCGGAGTCATTAAAGTCGAACGGTATGTTCCACAAATAGTCCTGATTGTCAAGGAACCATTGCTGCATCTCATCCTGGTATTTGTCCGAGTCCACAGCTCCAGAGAAAGCCCCGTACGCATCATCCGCTGTTTCTGCAACGCGGAAGCTGTCGGCTGTCTCGAGAGGAACAGGAACAGATGCAGCAGCCATACCGTTGGTCGGGAGGACTTGCTCTGCAGCCCGGAGATCTAGACGCTCGATATCGATCAGCATCAGCACCATAAACAAGTACCGACAAGAGCAGAGCGGCTCAAGCCTCCGCATAGAGGTGGCGGGAGACAGAACAGTGCGTACCGTAGCCGGTGCAGCTCCGCAGTTCCGAAAGGTCACATCGGTACCACTGACGGGACATGGCCTGCAAGCCTCGGAGACAGCGGTCGGCCCAGGCACACCACGCCGTGCGCAGGTCCTGCAGTGTGTTTATGGAGATGGCCAGATTGCGGATAGCCGAGCCGCGCTGGGGATTGGACGGCCGGGCATCAATCAGGTGTATGACACCGGCGGCGTAGGACAGGTGCACGCCAGCAATGGGAATTTGACGCTGATCATTGTCAGTCCCGGATGTGTAGATGGATGACGGGGTACGGTGCGGGTCAGGGCGCCTGGATTACCAGAGTATAGTGATGCTTGTAGACGCGCATGATCTTGGTCACCTGGGCTGCTGAGTGGCAGCATATTTCCATGTGCCGATTGGCGGTCGTGGCCTCGGGGACTGTCGCATTGGCCTCCGGGGAGCTTTCTGCTGCCGACGACCTCCGTCGTTTCCTCTGCACTAGAGGCCGGTGGAGGTTTATCAGATGTGCGTGGTACTGTATGCTGATACATTGCGCGATGGGTGCGTGAGTGGCCATGTCAAGTCGGGGGAGCATGGTTCGGATGACTAGATCTTACTGGAAGAGGTAGATGTGCGGTAGGGTGGCCACCTTTGGCGACAGGGGAAGACGCAGATACGTAGGCAGAGCCGTGTAGTAAGCTCGGAGGTTCACATCTGCCCTGCTCACGATCTCGTCAATCTCGCCACTGGAGAGTTGGCTGTTGGGAGCATAGCTGCCACGAGGGGAGCACAGTGTATTAGCAGTCGGCTGCAGCTGTCTGGGGAGGGTGCGCGTCTGGTTGGCTGTGCTCACATGGCCTCGATTGCCTCACAGGCGATCAACATGCACTCCGATACATAGCGTGCCGTGGATGTGATGTGGGAATGGGCCCCGAGCGAGCTGGACTTGTCCCCTTCATTGGTCACCGGCAGCCAAGGACTGTACTCGTCTTGATCGATGGTGGGCTTGGGACAGGTGATACCGGAGTTCTGTATGCTGCTCGGACGGCCAAGTCCGGACGCGAAAAGCCTGATGAGCGGACAGATCCTGTCAGAACTACGCCGTCTCTTGGAAAGGAGATGTCTGGTTCGAGGACATACTTATCCACCACATAGCAACCCCACCAGGTAACTTTCCTGACCTCGATCTCGTCTTCGCCGATGAGGCCTGGCGAGACCCATCTGGAGCAGTCTACGTGGAGCCCGAGATTGTGTGCCATTCTCGTGGCGTTCCCTGCTCGGTCTTCAGCACAACCGGGGACGTGCTCCGGGGTCCCACGGAGGTTGGGAAGCACTCACCACAATATAGCCATCCGAGGGCCTCCCGGCCATCCGACATGATGCGAAGTGCCAGGATCGCAGCCGCCTGGACCGTGGTGACGGAGGGCGCTTCGCTCTCGTAGAGCAGCAGGATCTTGGCCTGCTCGCAGAAGGCATTCCCCGCCGTGCTAGGGTCGTCCGGAACACTGCGGAGCTCGACGCGGTCCGAAAAACGGGCAGCGATGGCGAACATGGCCGACAGCAGCCCGGGGGAGCAGTATCTCCCGTCATCTTGGCCCCGACGGCTCCTGAGAAAGGCCCCCTTGTGCACGATGTAGTTCCACGGGTTCTGCCACCGCCAGTACAGGTCCAGCAGGTGCTCCTGCAGCTCGACCGCCACGTCTACAGACGTGCCGAGCTGCCTGGCCGCCGCCACACCCTGGGATTCCACCTTGAGCCGCGGAATCAAAGGAGCCGCCGTGCCGCTGCTGTCGGCTTCCCGAGGCAGGTTCAGCGAGCTCTGGGAGCCAAAGTAGTGGAGCTGGCCGTCATCGACGACTGCCAGGCGGCCCACCAGACCGGTGAGCTGGGCCATGGGATCCTTCTCATTTTCAGCGCTGCCCTCCGAAAGTTGGCCTGCATCCTCATCTTCCTGCAGGCTATTCACTTCGGGTGCGGATGGTGGCAGGTTGCCTAGCGATACTAGTTGGGACTCGAGATGGCGGATGCGCGCTTCGAGCGACGCCACGTACTTTTTACTCGGCGGTCTGCCGTTGGATGCGAAGAGACAGACGTCAGAATCTTCTTCTCCTTCTTTTTTTCCTTCTTCTTTTTTTCTGACATGACGGGGAGAATAAAAAGGAGCACCTGGTGATTTGATTAGAGTGGTGACTTAGACGTACTTGCGCTTGTTCTCAGCATGCTGGTAGACGCAATTGGTGCCTCGTCTTGCACATGCTTCGCAAACAGGTTCCTTGCCGTTACACTGCGGAATTGGATACTCTGGTATTAGTCAAAGCTAAGAATTGGAATGGAAAGATAGTGTGGTTGTGATTACCCGCATGCGCTTTACTCGACACTCGACGCAAGCGATAGAGACGCGTTGCCGCTGCTTCCTGGGTTCCTGCGACGACATGGCGTGACGTTGGAGCGGATGAGGATGCTATCACTCCGATGCATCCACTTGCATGTAATCATATATGTAAGGGCTTCGAGTGATCAACCGCAACACAAGAATATCGGGAACGTACGACGGTGGGAGGACGAGGACGAGTACCGGAACAAACCCCGCACCGGCTACCGGGAAAAGAAAGAAAGGCTAAGTCCTATGCGTGCCAGGGAGTCCTGTTCGCCAAAGGTCGGTCTGGCTTATCTTTTGTATTATAATAATTATTCAAAAAAATCGTGTCTATGAATACAACGACTACGTATCGACGTGGGACTAGAGACTAGCGTCACAAGTACAACACAAGACACAGTCTGGAGGTCTCTTCTGTACTCGTACTATCGATTCTGATGTTAAAGCGAGGTGAGTATAATATGAGTTACTTATGCCTAATTGCCATCGAGTATGCATATGTACACACCGTTCCTCTCTTAGCTCTTGGGTGTGAGGTGCCCGGGGGGAGGGCATCGGTCCTTACCCAGTGCAGGGGCCATGGGATGCTTGACTGTGTGAGAGTGAGAGATGGCGTCTCGCCCTCCATCTCGGTGTACCTCGTCTCCATACTCTAGCAAGTAAGTAATAGTATCAACTCTTCCCATCCTTGACTCCCTCCCATACGGTGGTGTAGGGGAGCGAGCTTTAAACCTCTTCGATGGCAACCCCCGAAGCTCAACACGCTCGAGGGCATCTTCTCAAGTTCGTTGAGAAAACGGGGCGGGACTGTAAATCACAAGGGCCCTCGGAATTAAAAGCGGATGTGCGGGATTCGCCGTGCGTGTACGGGAAACGGTTATCATGGACTTACTGCTGGCTGTCGTCACCCTGAAAACGCCATCTCTTGAACCTGTCTTGATGAATAGAGATGCCAGTCATCTCCAGACCGATGTGGTTTTCCGGGTATAGTAGGGGAAGCGAGTATCTTAGCTTTGCGTAGCCTTCTATATATAGATGCTCCATCCTCTCTCTATCCAACCGATGCGCCCACCTCTCTCGAACGGGGTCCCCAGCCAGAGGGCCGTGTCCGAGAAAACGCGACAGGATGATGGATGGCACGAGTACGATGGCTGCCACGGTGACAACAGGCCATCTGCTTTCCAGCTCATTGTATACAATCGTATAACGGCTTGATTCGGCAGCCATGGCTGAGATGTGCACGGAATATGTCATGCTGCAGATATCGATACCGATCCTGACGGAAGAAAGGATAGCAAGGGATCAGCGCTTGAGGGGGAAGAATATGTACATCATCTATCCTCCTATAGGCTATCAGAAGTCATGTCGGCATACATGCTGGTGTGATTTAATCATGTGGTATTACTTCACGTAACGACGACGATTTGGTCAGCCTCGTTCTCCCGCCAAGGACACATAGCGCTTACCTGATGGCATGGGAATAGTTTGAGCAGAAAGACAAACCGGCTTCTCAATCTTCCCCTCTAATCAGCTAGGGACTCACATTACTATTCACTCAATCCCCGTGCTATTCCACGATCTCGCGGAGTCAGGAGTTTGCCAGTCCAAACCAGGAGATCTGTCCCACATAGGCGTAGTCGGCTCTGCTTCGAATTCGGGACTTCCTATTTGGAACGGGAGCTTCTACGGGCCTAGGCAGACTTCCACGGGTACAGTCACGTTATGATGGAATTATAAAAGGTATTAATAGTGTGTGTATATTGAAGTGTGTGCTGTCCTCGACAAGGACACACATCTACAGAGGAATATAGTATAGGTAAGGTATTCTTATATAGACGGAGGAGCTATGTACAGGCACTCGTGCCATGTCCCTGTCTAACCGCATGAATTATATCAGCATGCAGCAATTCATACTCCAGAGATTTATGAATAGAGCCGTATTTATTAGCATTATTCGCCGTGTCGGCGCTGTTGCTAGGTCACATACCCATCACTCTCCTCCACGCAGGGACGCTGACACCGAAAAGAGAAGAGGAGAAGGAGGAGAAGGAACGACAGCTGCGCCGTTCTCGGCTGTGCGCATCTCATCGTATGAGTCTAGGCTGACATGCATGAGGTTGAACCCGGTATCATGATTGAAACACCAGCGAACCCGAATTCGAATGCGGTCGGAAACGCGGTGTGCCTTTGACCCCTCCAACCTTACTTCTCTGCTACCCGAAGCACAATCTTCTTGCCGTGAATCTTTCCCCGCATGGACATCTGCAGCACTTCCTGCAGCACTTCGAGGCCCTCCTCGCGGACCTCGTGCGGGTGAGGCGGCAGCCAGCCCTCTCTCAGGCCCAGCGAGAACATGCGACAGGCAAGGTAGGCGAACCTCCTGCCGACGTTGCCGCCTTGGTGCGCGACGCCGGTGTATACCTCAGACACCTGGATGCTCCCATCCACGGAGCTGTAGTCCTGGCCCGGGAGCATGACGGCAAGGTGCGGCTTGCGACCGTTGATGGGCGGGCCTGCCATGGCCTTGGAGACGACCTTGTCAAAGGTGCCGGGTAGGGAGACGGCGTCGAGAGCGTAGGGGGTGCGACCACGGTGGATGCCGGCCATCTCAAAGGCCTCCCGTATCGCGTCGGCGAGGTCCTGCGGGTCATGGTAGGCGGTGTAGTCGAGCAGGACGTCCCCTTCCTCGGCCACCAGCAGCGGCTCGACGAAGCTGCTGTTGGCGCTGCCCACGGCGACGATCGGGTGGATGCCGCAGGACAGGGCTAGCTTGATGGCGTAGGAACCCACGGCCGACGAGGCGCCGTAGACGAGCAGCGGCGTCGGGTTGAGCGGGTGGCCGTTCCACGCCGACGGTAGTTCGAGGGTGTAGAATAGCCCGAAGGAGGCGGCTAGAGCTGCCAGAGGGACCGTCGCGCCCTTTTATCTCCTCTCGTTCACATCAGTATGAAACACTCTTCTCTCTCTCTCTTCTTTCCCAACCCCCAAGTAGGTTGGGGTGTCTGGTCCCGGAAATCATGATCATTACCTCTTCAAAGCTGATGTTTGGTGGAAGCCGAAAGGTCTGGTGGGCCGGGAGGATGGCGTACTCGGCGTATGCGCCGCCGGGATCCGGGAATGCGTGTACGCCGGCGACGCGATCGCCCTTGGCAAACTCCCATACTCCCGGTCCCACAGCTTCGACAATGCCGGCAACGTCGTCTCCGGAATTGTGAGGCGTCTCGATCGTCGGGAACTTCCAGTCCTTGGGATTTGTCCCCGCGATCATGACCTTGACGAGGAGCTCATTGTCGCTCGGCGTGGGGATCGGCGAGTCCTCGATGACGACGTTGGCGTTTGCGCTGACTATAGCCTGCTTCATGGTTGGATGAGTGGTTGCCTCGATATCTTCTGATGGAGAGATGTTTCCATCGAGTGTAGCATTAAGTGCAACATCAAGTGTAACATCCTGCTGTGTCTCTGTTCGATGCTGCGATTATGACGACATGCGCGCTCGAGTCAAAAGCAGGGGGGGGGGGGGCACTTGGCTTCGAATGGCGAGAATAGACTTCGTGTGCTGGATACTCAAGATTCAAGATCAAACAGGGATGGTCGATGGGGCCTAACCATTTCCGGGCTGGATGGGAACGTAGTATGTAGCTATCTGTATTTCTCCGTACACGCGCACAATGCGCCGCAGATCTCTGATGGTTGGGGATGCACTCAATCGACGGGTTACGCATCAATGTCACTCGCGGGGGGACATAGGCGTGACACCTCCGACCGTTCCGAGTCCACGCACATGTACACGTCCCCACCCCCGGTTATTTTAAGTCATCAAACGAAGATCACTACTGGATCTGAAGACAGTATCTGCATTGTAAAAGAGAAATAATGTGCTAAACTAACAAGATGAGAAAGAGAAACCTACACGTTCATATCATACTTGCGCCAACTTCAAGCTACCCACGACGCACGTATAACGGTGTGTGCGGCGGTCGATCTGCGGCCTCCGCCATAAAACGCCATCCATTATCGATATTCATTCTGCCTTGCTAGCTTCCGGTGGTAAAAATCAGAGGGTATACAGTTCGATCAGTCAATCTTCTGTCCGTTGGGAGGTGGCAGTGTGGCCACGACGGGTTGAGAGACACCCTGGATACTCGGCGACCGCTCCGTATCGTGCGGGCTCATGTACTGGCCCATGCCAAAGATGTCGACGTTAGACTCGGCCAGATACTTGGAATCCAGGCCGGCGAGCTCCTCCTCCTCGGTGACGCGGAGGTGGCAGTAGGGGATCTTGTTGATGACGAACAGGAGCAGGCAGCTGACGAAGAAGCTCCAGGCGGCGCAGGTGACGGCACCGGCGAGCTGGTACCCCATCTGGATCCAGTGGTGGTCGTACCAGCCGCCCGGGTTGTCGACGGTGACGCCGTCGAGGGCGGGGACGAAGCCGGTGGCGAAGAAGCCAGTCATGATGTCGCCGACGACGCCGCCCATGCCGTGGATGGCCCAGATGTCGAGGCCGTCGTCGACGCCGATGACGTGCTTGTATCGGACGCAGTAGAAGCACACCATGGATGTCAGCCAGCCGATCAGGCACGACGTGTACACGGGCACGAAGCCGGCCGCGGGGGTGATGCCGACGAGCCCGCTGATGATGCCCGAGCAGAAACCGACGACGCTGAACTTGCGCGAGTGGGCGTACCCGAGCAGGGTCCAGGCCATGCCGCCGCCGCACGCGGCCATGTTGGTGTTCAGGACGGCGTAGATGCTGCGGATGCTCAGGTTGGCCGTGCTGGCGCCGTTGAAGGCCAGCCACCCGAACCAGATGAAGATTGTGCCGATGCCGACGAGGAACGGGTTGTGTCCGTGGAAGTGAGGGATCTTGGCGTGCAGGCTCTCGCCCAACGGATCCTTACGCTTGCCCAGCATGACGGACCAGGCCAGCGCACCGAAGCCGCTGGCGATGTGGACGGGACCGGAGCCGGCGAAGTCGAGAACGCCGAGCTTGTACAGCCAACCGGACGGGTTCCACTCCCAGTAAGCGAGGCTAGACGTTTGCAGTGGACTTGTCAGATCTCTCTCCTGTCATCCTCCGTGCCGGTCCGGTCGGAAGGGAGGGAGGGGGGGGG
>NW_023336187.1:2316637-2317848 GCF_012550715.1 Geosmithia morbida
GGGGGGGGTGGGAACGGGTACGGACAAGTAGTAGACAAATGTGGTCCAGCACAGCAGGAAGAGCATGCTGGGGAAGAGACGACCTCTCTCAAGCATGGCGCCGGCCAGAATCATGGCCGTCGCAGTCACAAAGGTGACGCCAAACAAGGCATAGAGGATATCCGGAATGTCCGTGTTGGCTAGGCTCGGGTAGGCAAGCACATCGTGGAGGACACCCTTGGTGAGGTCGCCGAGGATGGGGTTGCTCGTATGCGACTCGTACATCGAGTACCCGTACAGCCAGAACTGGATCCCCACCGCGCAGGAGCAGAACAGGGACTGGAAGACCATGGTCAGCGCCGACTTGCGGCGGTGCATGCCGGCGTAGAGGAAGCCGATGGCCGGCGTGATCTGCCAACACAGGATGGTGGCTACCAGCAGCCAGCACAGGTCGCCCTACGGATCCCATCTCGTGTAAGCTTTTTTTTTTTTAAACTTCTCTTCTCTCTTCTTGTTCTTCCTCCCTCTCTTCTCCGCCCTCGGCAAGCGCCCATACGTACCTTGTCGTAAGGCGAATTGACATCCTGCTTGAACGGGTCGGCACCGAGAGGCTGGTCGGAGTAGTCAGGCCACTCCGTGATGGCCGGCAAGCCTTCGGAAGACATGGCTGATGTCTGCTACGGGGGGGAGCGTCGCGGGATATCAAACCGGAAGCTGACTGGTGACGATGGTGGCCAGGAAAGGAGATGGGGAGTTGCTGTGCAGTGGGCAAGGAGAGTCGGCAAGAATCAGAGCAAGGCCCGTCCGGACGGGCCGCGGAGGCACTACACTTATCATATTTAAAGCCACGGGCAGGAGACATGTGCATCCAAGGCAGCGTACAGATATGTGCGCGGCCCGGCACATCCATCTACTGTGATAGATAAGCTTAAACCTGCCACCCCATTATCGCCAGCATTCAAGGGGCAGAGACCAGCAGTCCACTCCATAGTACGCTCTATGAATAGGCTATCTCTTTATAGTACAGCCACTATCTGCTCGGCAGCGATGGCGCTTCTTATCTCGAGGTCGGAGCGCGAATCCCTGCCTCTTGCTGCGGTATCATGCCATCTATCAGTCGGAGGCGCTGATAAGGCGAGTCCGAACTTTCCATGAGACATTCCGCCGTTGGAACCGCGTCCAATCACACGCAGTCACACATCGCAAATCTTGATCAAAATTGGACAAAATAT
>NW_023336187.1:2317978-2379036 GCF_012550715.1 Geosmithia morbida
CGAGTCGACGTCACATAAGAGTGAAAGCTCCCGACGCATGCTTGTTGATGGTGGACGTTGCTTAATCTGTCGACATGTCAGGTCAGTGACGAGGAGCAGGGTCCGGACGAGACGAGCCATATACTAGTCTGAAGAGGACATCAGCAACACGCTTCTCCTGAAGAGCGAGAGAATCACCAGAGTATGTGCGAATGATGAATGCCATACCGTCTGCCGTGTGAAATGAACTGATCTGGGGTTTTGGCAGAGGTCCTTATCGCCAAATCAACGGGGGCGGAATTGTCATAAGTCCCGTATAAGTCACCCTACTCGTGTCATTTATGGTTGAACCCCCTACACCCCCACGGAATTGACGCAGCCCGATATGGAGAGGTAATTGGATATTACTATTATCACTGCGTACCTGCACACCGGGTCCTTGATGGTCTATAGGCTATCGATGCTGATGGTAGTATCAATACTTGTCAGCGTGGAGCACGACCCCCGCCTTTCCCGGGGGTTGCGATAATACGGCATAGCGCCGAATAGGAATACAGATGAAATCGGAGAGTCCGCAGACTAGACAAGATGTGCGGGTGGTATCAAGTCTCGTAGAAATAGTACGACGTAGTCCGATCTGCGTGACCGCACGCTCGGGAAGCGGCAGGAGAGTTAAGCATACAGACCCTCTTCCGCTCAAGGCTGCACCACCTCATCGCCCTCCAAGGAAGAAGGGGTCAGACGTCATCGCATGGCAGAGGATGGAAGCTGAGACACGTGGGGTGCATGTCATATTACCTGCAACGCCTTGAAGTGTGTTGGAGTATCAGATGATTGATGGAGCGTCGGGAAACTTGGTCGTCCATGTCAATCGTATTGCATCTCATCAGAGACATGCTGCCGCAGATGCAGGGACAGCTGACCTCCATCCCCTCCCTCCCCCGGAAACGGAATACTCCAGGACCTCCTTCGAAAAAGTCTTCCACGTCACTCTTCGTCTGTCCTCACTCTGCTGCATCCGATCCGTCCCTGTTCGGCATCTCTGTAACCCACCAGAGGCATATCCATCCTACAGCTTACCCTATATACCATCAAGCGTGGCATCCAAGACTGTCCAAGACTTGAGCAGCTAAAGACGGCTTGCCGCACTCACATTCTGTAGATGGCCTCGTGGCTAGATTTCCGTCCCCTCTGATGGAAGAGGTCATACGAGTAACCGCCTTCCTCGTCCCACGCGGAAGGGGTCCAACGATCGATACATCAGGACGAAATTCGAGAGGTCCGCCTGCTGGGTTGGGTCAGGTCTTGTTGATGGCCTCAGGCCACTCGGGTCACGTGGTTCAGCCAGCCCCTTCTGGCACAGCATCTCAAGCTTCCCATGATGATCGTCATCACCCTCACTTTTTCCTTGGGCTTCTCATATCACCTCGTGCCCTGGAAAACACCACTCTATGGATGCCTCTTACGAGGTGAGCCCTGAAAACGCCATTCTTGGTTATCAGAGGCATCCCCACGCCCCACAGGCTGAAGTGGATGACGAGGGAGATGAACAGAGGCATTCATTATCAGACCGAAGGAGCTCCATCAGTGGAACCGGGCAGAGCCTGGGGACACCGCAGTATGAGAAATAAAAGAATAAACATGAGAACCCCCGACGACTGGAAGGATGGAAGGAGTTGATTGGAGAATGACCGCGGGGAATACTCCACCTTGCGCACAGGGACAGACGAGGAACAAGGCCATGTGGGACGCAGCCACGAGAGTATCAAGAAGACGACGGCTCTCTGCCCTTCTTGCTGTTCCGAACAACTCCCCCTCTCCATCTCATCCCACGGGACGTGTATACGGGAGCGTGGATTCCATCCATCATCCAGAGGGTCTCTGTCCATCGGGCCATCCGACCGCGATATGTGGTCTCTGCACCTCCTTGGCAAGGAACACGGAGTGAGGTAGCCGGGAAGGCGTACCGGAGAGGAGCGACGTTCGCTCTCTCCTCCGCTCGGCCCGTGCAGGCTCGCTCGACGAGCATGGTCCTGGAGGATGTAGTCTCTCGTAGACACGCAGTGCCTCCACGTAGTGCCTCCACGTAGTGAGAAGCGCTCATAGGCGGGAGCAGCATTGTGATTGGGAAGAAACGCCATGGAATAATGAGTAAGCAGGCTTGCGTCAAGTTGTAACACGAGGAGGAGGAGGAGGAGGAGGAGGAGGAGGAGGTGCTCTCGTTTCTTTCTTGAACGGTCCAATCCATCGCAGATATCATGTGCAGACGCGGCATGGGGCGCCACCAATACATGGCAGCCACGTGGTCTGGAGTGATGCTGGCCAGAAGACCTCTCGAAACCTGCCATGTGCCTCTTCCGTTCGAACCTGGACACAAAAAACAAGAGACGAGAAAAACAAAGACGGGCCTTGCCCTCTCATCGCTGCCCCTCTGTACGAAACGTCTGAATCGTAGCCGTGTGCGGTGAGGACGAGGCAACGCTGACGACGCAATGCCCAGGCTGACCTGGTCAGAGATGCGCCCGTGATGGCCACATGCTGCCCTCGCGGTCGCGCTGCTCCTCGCAGCGTCCTTCGTCGCCATCGTGGAAGCGTACAAGCCTATGCAGACCCTCATCCACCGATACCCGGGACTGCACTACACCTGGTGGACCCAGAGTGCTGCCGGCCAATGCGGCGCCGACGACCCGTCCCGCTGGGAGTACAGCAACTGCACCGACCTCATGCAGTGCACGCTGTCTAACATGGCCGACATCCTCAAGAGCGACATCGCCATCGGGACCACCATTCCCGGTCTCCTTCCCAGCATCCTGGCCGTCATGGCCATCGAACCGGACGCCCTCGTGCGCTTGTGCCTCGTGGCGCCGCATCGCGCCGTCGCCGTCGCCTCCTTCAGCTCGAGCTTCCCGGCCTCCGTCTTCTTCCACCTGCGCACTCTCCAGTCTCAGAAGAGAGCAGGTCCCCCGGGCGCCGCGAGCGGCGCCAGCAGCAGCTCCTCTGACGACTACGGTCACACCTCGCTAGTCCCGCTGGCAAACCACGACAAGCTGCAAGGTGGCGGCGGCGCGTTGTCGTGGAGACACATCTGCATCAAGCTCGCGGTCGACGCAGCGGCCGTCGTCTCCGCCGCCGCCGTCATGCGGCAGCTCTGGATCGTCAACAGAGCCGTCCTGGTGCAGTGGCGGTGCGAGTCGCCCCTGATGGTCATCACGTGGCCGATGGCGTGCATCTGGTGGCTCCCCGTGGCGGTGTCGCTGCTGTACATCATGGCAGAGGACGTGAGGTTCGAGCATGCCGTGCTGGGGACGGACTGCCGGTACACCTGGTGGCAGGTCGTCACGCTGCCGTACACGCTCGATGTAGACATTCAGAGGGAGTGGCAGCCAAGGTGGACCGGGCGGCCTAAGCTGTGGGGCGTGGAGCTACCGGTGAACCTGCCGCGGGGATTATCGTATGGCTTGCGCAGTGATGCAAAGGCCAGGGACCGCGGCGAGCGGGCTGCCCGAGCTCGGCTCCAGTGCCCCGACCCGGCGTCTATCAACAAGCACGCCGTGATCATGGTTGTCACGATGCCCGATGATTCTCTCTGGAGGACCTGGCGGTCGTACAATTTCCTCATCTCTATTCCGTCCCTTGTCATATACTTCTACGCAACCTTTGTACTGCTGAGCGCCGTGTTCATCGGTAGCGTCAACAGCATCCTGTTCTCTTCTCTGTCGTCGGGGCTGTATCTCTCCACTAGGATCCTCGTGACCATCTTCTGAGAAGATGGAGAGGCTCAAGGATCGACTTGGCCGAAACACATGGCTCGATAGTGAGCCAGATAGACAGGGAGGTCAGCGGCCGATCGAATAGACGTCGTGTCTGTTCAACATATCCTCGGACATGACATCCATGCCATCCATGCGAAGGGGAACGTGAAAACTATAAAAGGACTCCAAGGCCAGCACAATATCTTCTGGAATAGAACGAGTTCATGATTAGCCCCATGCCGCATGCATGCACGAGCCGGAGACGACAGCCCTCCAGAACTGTGACCTGCATCTGGATGGCACCTTGGTCGATGCAGTGCAGGTAACATCGCAGTCGCGCTATGCGCAGGATGAGCATCGGAACCGTCCACATGGGGTTACATCCCGAGGGATCAGGATCCTTCGACGAGCCAGATCGGGAACAAGAACTGCAACCTGAGGTGGTTGCATGGACGAGAGGCCCGATTCTGCAACTATGCCCGGGAGTAACGACGACGGCTTGGATGGTTGGGGGATGCACACACGACGGACATATAATACCGGACCCACATGATGATTTTTTTTTCCTCTTCTTCTGTAAAGGTCAACGGGATGGGTCGATTTGGTCCAGCAGAGGAAAAGACTTTTCCCGACTTCAAAGTTGCCTCCTCGTATTGAGATCGATGACGACTACGACGTGAAGGAGATGCACGGGGTAACCGGTATGAGCCGGCGGGGGGGGCCGGCTGGCGCCGCAAGGTATTCACACATATATACATGTATCATTACAACGCAACGTGCACTCCAATCCGAACAAGTACTGACCGTATCCATGCCGAGTTGACAAACAATAATATAAGCTTAGAACAAGCATAGAAATAATGTTTCTATTATACCGCATTGCAATGCCAACCGGCGAATGAGCGATGCTGGTATACATGACCCGGACCACTCAGTCCCCCCCCCCCCCGACTAGAGCTGCACGGAGACCTTGATGTCCTCCTGATCAAGTGGGGAGGCGAGAACCCGGATGGCCGTATAAGCCTGGGCAGAACTGGGGTCGGCCCTCAATCTCACAAATAGACATGTCCAGAACTCTACCATGCTCAGCATGCCAAGTGTTCTAGCTCATAAAATCCGCAGTCGAGTCATTTATACATGTGCTCCTTCAACCAGTCTCTTGGGCAATGGAAGCGTAGAGATTTGAGTCATTATCCACAACTCTCTGTTGGTCCGGGCCTCTGACCGGGGCAGGGTTCACCAGGCTTGGGAAGAAGAAGTATTGTCAATGAAGAGGGGAAAAAAGAAAGAAAAAAAGAAGAGTCCGGGAAGAAGAAAATTTCGGTGCCTTACGGCCGGGAACCAGCCTTCCTGAGATGTATATAAAGTTGTGAACATCCTTCCCACCCTCCTGTTCGTGGGAAGAAGAAGACTGTCTTCGATAGGGTACCGGTGCATCATCTCCCAATTGAACATATAGACATCTCCCACAACTTGGTCGTATCGAGAGCTATCGCCTCTCAATCCAATTCAGCAACGATGAAGTTCCAGTACGCAGTCGGTCTCGTCCCCTTCGTCTCGTCGGCGTTGGCCAACCCCGTCTCCCGAGCGGCCACGAGCACTTCCGCCGTCCTCGAGCCCGAGCACACCTCGGATCCGGAGCCGGTGTACAGCTGGTCCGACGGATGGGAGACCAAGTTCCCCATCCACCGCAGCTGCAACAGCACCCTGCGCGCCCAGCTCGAGGAGGCCCTCGATGAGACGGTCCAGCTCGCCCAGCATGCGCGCGACCACATCCTCCGCTTCGGCAACTCGTCCGACCTCGTCCAGAAGTATTTCGGCAACGGCACCACCTCCATCCCCGTCGGCTGGTATGACCGTGTCGTCGCCGCCGACAAGTCGGACATGCTGTTCCGCTGCGACGACCCCGACCGCAACTGCGAGACTCAGGATGGTATGTTGCTCAGATGATGAGTCTTGCGTGTCTTGTTTCCCGAGAGAGACGGCAGACAGAAAGATGAAAGAAGAAGAAGAAGAAGAAGAGTCCTGAAACGTGCGGTATGCTGACATCACGCGTCTGTGCGTGTGCTATACAGCTTGGGCCGGCCACCATCGCGGAGAGAATGCGACGGCCGAGACCGTCATCTGCGACCTCTCGTTCGAGATCCGCCGCCCCCTGTCCAGCGTCTGCAACCTGGGCTACACCGTCGCCGAGTCGGCCCTGAACACCTACTGGGCCACCGACCTGCTGCACCGCGTCTTCCACGTGCCCATCATCAGCGAGGACAAGGTCAGCCACTACACCGAGGACTACGCCGAGGTCATCTCGCTCGCCAAGGAGGACCCCGACAAGAGCGGCTATGACTCCGATACCCTCCAGTACTTTGCCATCGAGGCCTGGGCCTACGACATCGCCGCCCCCGGGGTCGGGTGCCCTGGAAAGCTCGCCGACAGCGACGAGGAAGAGAAGCCCACTGCTACGTCTACCAGCAAGCCCACTGCTACCTCCACCGCCAAGACTGTGAGTCGATCCTACCACGGCCGAACGATATCCTGATGAATTGCCTGCCATCCCGGATACTGACCACCTCTGTAGGAGTGCCACACCCACGATGACGGAACCGAGCACTGCACCTAAGGAGTCAACGTCGGACGCGGAGAGATAGACTCAAGATGGACGGTTTGGTCTGTCACGTCGTCGACGGATGTATTAAAGAAAATAGACACCCACTCTATAATGATAATGGACTATAACCCCCAGCAAAAGGAGAAGATGGATAGGAACGAGACATCAACCACCCCGTGACCGATGATGACCACGGTGACTATGCCGTGTAAACGCGCCTCCTGCTGTGCCGCACCTCCCAGCGGGCGAGCATTCGGCGCGGAAAGAAGTGAACTCCAATACATATACACATCCCGAGAGAGACAGACGTGTGGCCTACCGGGCTATTCAGTCCAATGGTGTACATGGCGCCCCCGCCGGCAACCGGTGCGATGAACCTGGCGCTGCTCCACGTCCAGATTGACCCACCAAACGCCATGGCCACGACAAAGGCAGGCATCTACGGCGGCGGTCAGGAGGATCCCTAGCCAGTCGACGGTCCGAAGCTTGGCCGGCAGGGGCACCCCAGCTGACGAAGGGAGCGAGGACAGGGCAGAGATGTAGACGGGGAGGGTGAAGAATGACGAGGTTGAGGTAGAAGCCCTGGGATCCTTGTCAGACTTCACATGTACCCCCCCTCCCCCCCAAGTCATAGTACTGGTACATCTGAGAGGGTAGAAACATCGCTCACCTCCTTTCTCTTCTCAGCGGGACATGGGACGGATAACACGTGTCGATTTTGGAGGAGACATCTCTGCTGTGGCTTCTGATTTCTGACGAGATCCCGACTTATACTACTGTCCAATTAGACGCCGCAGAAAACCTCGAGATGGAGTCCCCGGACGGGAGCGCCGAGTCACGGAATGGATCTGCCAGACGGATTCGACGAGGGCCGTGGAGACTGATACACCCCGGACCCTCGATCAACTCCAGGACTCCGGGTATATCAGGACGGGGACCCCTCCCTCTTGACGACCGTGAGGAATGGTCGCCATACTTGTCCTTCCTTATCTGTCTGTACAGACACTAGCAGACGCCGCATGATGGTTATTCTGATCCGGATCTATACCTTGGGGGCTTTCAGCAAACATCATCAGATCATGCATATCTACGGCCTCACATTCTCTCCTAGCTAGATGGAACGAGCAAGATCAACACAACTGCCGCAGCCCTTCCCTTTGAAGGGACTAACGCACCCGCAACATCTACAACACCTACGCACGCGTGTGAGAGCGATACCGACATCATCATCCAAAGGAGCTAGGCATGGCAAGCCAAGGTTCTCAGGTCCCGTTACCCCCTTTGGACTGCCACGATGGATTGATTATTCAACACTTTTGTCTTGTCAACTTGCGTTTTCAACCCCCACCACCATCTTGATCATGTACACATACATATATGCATAGACGAATGCACCAATCAGCATTAACGATAGACTTTGAGTATATGCCTTTTTTTATTCCAAAAAAAAAGAGAGAACAGGGACTAAATAATAATAAAAAAACTCATCCCATTCTTTGTTCATCATGGTTAACTAAGAGCTTATCTAGATCGTGTGTATATATACGTTTTTTTTCCCCGGTTGTTTTTTACATCTACCCGATATACCCAGAATTTCACATCACAACGCCGTCATCTATTGTCGTCACACATACAGCCGTAATACCACGTCCATGCTCTTTATATCTGCATGGACATGTCGCCAACATCAAAGAACCTCTCGAAGCTGTTGAACTGGTCCACCGACAGAGCCAGGTCCATAAACTCGGAGTAATACACGGGATCGTCCTGCTGACTAGGATCTAGCCAGGCGAGTTCATCGTACCTGGCATTGTGATTGCTGACAGGTGGTGGCGGTGGCGGTGGCGGCGGCGCGTTGTTCATGATACCTTTCAAGAACGGAGGGTGCTGCTGCTGCTGCTGCTGCTGCTGCATCTGGTGCATCTGGTGCATCTGATGCATCTGCTGCTGTCGCTGCATTTCCCACTGATGCTGCTGCTGCTGCATCTGATGCGGTTCGTGCCTCGCAGGAGCAGACTCCGGAGGCACCGATGCCGGTGCCGACATATCCGAGGGCACTGCCGAGGCCGGGGGGATATCCCCCCTCAGCCGACTGGCCAGCATGTCGGCGTGGCTGATCAGCCTGCGGATGATGTTGGCCGACTCGGCGGCGACGGGGAAGTCCTGGCCGTATAGGTCGAGCACGACCGTGCCCTTCTCGAGCGCGTTGCGGGCGGCCGGGGTGGAGCGGTGGATGGGGTAGGCGAGGATGAAGCCCGCGGCCGTGAGCATGGCGTTCCAGTGCCAGAAGAAGTACTCTGTCCACCCGCCCATGTTGTCCGTCTCCGTCTTGGTCTGGTGCATGACGAGGATCTGGGCGATGGCGTGGTCGACGCACAGCGAGGCGAGACGCTCGGCCACCGGCGTGTAGGTGCCCGCGTTGGAGTAGAAGGTGATGAAGGGCCGGCACAGGTAGAGCACCTGGGTGTGGTACATGATCTCGAGGCAGATGCGCTGGCGCTGCAGCCAGGTCGGGGCCAGCGGGTCCATGTCGAGCATCGCCCGATCCGTCGAGAGGGGCTCCCCCCCGCCGCGGTGCGGCATCTTCAGCCCCGAGGGCACCTGGCCCACCCAGGCCTTGAGGGAGGGCAGCTGTGCGGCCACGACCTCTGCGCATGTCTCGAGCACGCGCGGGTCCTTGTACGGCGACGAGAGGCCGCTCGCCTGGAGGACCTCGCCGAACTTGGTATACAGCGACGAGTGGATGTCGTACGCCGTCGTGATCAGCTTGCCCATGTGCACCGCGTACGACAGCCAGGTGACGTCGCCATAGCTGCCCAGCGTCGCGCCGTTGGCCGTGGCAGCCTCGACGCTGTCCGACGGGGGGCTGACGCCGAGCTGCGACCGGTCAATGGCCGGGAGGCGTCCGTGCTTGGCCGCCGTCTTGGCCTCGTTGAACCACAGGCACCACCAGATCCGCTTGCGCAGCTCCCTCTCGGCCAGGGGCATGCTGGCGGGGGGCTCCACGTGCAGGCCCAGCACTTGTGCCATCCGCACCGTCTGCGCCATGGAGCCGTGCGACATGTTGTGGAACGACGCGCAGCACAGGTACATGAGCGACAGTATGTGCGCCTGCACCGTCGAGATGGTCGGGCTCTCGAGCTCGCCCGAGAGCAGGGATTTCGCGCGGTGGAAGTAGTTGCGGCCGGCCATGGTCGGATCCTCGGGGACCCGGGCAGCATTGTTGGGCGGCGAGCTGGACGAGGCCGAAGGTTTGGTGATGAAGGTGTAGCCGAACTGCAGGCACACGGCGAGGGCCATGTCGACGAGGGCCGAGTTCTTGCGGTGCTGCCTCGTGGGCGGCTCCCACAGGGAAGCATAGTGTCTCCGGAAGTCGGTCTCATCGAGGATGGGCAGCAGACAGTGGAACGACTCCCACAGCAGGCCGAGGAAGTACTCTTCCTGCCTGCGGCTCATGAAAGGCTTCCTGCTGATATCCCCCAGCGTAGGGCTCATCCCCTTGGGCCTGGCGCCGACGCCGACGCCGACGCCGCCGTCGCCGCCGCCGCCGGTCTGCTCTGCTGCCTCCCTGGGATCGACAAAGGCGACGTTGCGACGTGCCTCGCCGCGCGGCTGTAGGCTTCGCGTGCCGAGCGACGTGTTGAACGACTTGTCGAGGTACGATCCGATGCGGGCGACGAAGTAGAAGTGCGACGAAGGGCCGTAGTATGACTTCTGGTTGTCGTCGCGCGACGTTGCCACGTAGACGCCCTCCCACTGTGGCCTGTACGTGGGAAGGGGGCTGAGGCCGCCGCCGGGGATGAGAGATGGGGGCTGGTGCGCCGGGCTGCTGGTGTAGCTGCCGTTGCCCTGCGCCGCCACGGGGCGCCCGTCGGTCCTGGCCGAGATGGGCGAGGCGCCGATGGAGGTCTCGCTGGGCGTGGGTATGCTTGCCGGTGCTCGTGAGCTGAGCTCTCCCTCGAGAGCCTTGACATGGGCTTTGAGCTTATCGATCTCCCTGTCTCGTCCTCCCCACGGACGCTTCTGTCACTATGATGACACGCAGAGAGCAATTGGCCACGGCCGCGATCCTCCTATGCGAGGAACGGAGGGGAGAGGGGAGGGGAG
Source organism: Geosmithia morbida (assembly GCF_012550715.1). Lineage (NCBI taxonomy): Eukaryota > Fungi > Ascomycota > Sordariomycetes > Hypocreales > Bionectriaceae > Geosmithia > Geosmithia morbida. The sequence goes on from NW_023336187.1 coordinate 2,328,422, forward strand.
GAAACCCACCTTAGTGCCTGGGGAAGAGTCCGGGGCTCGTCGGTCCCCTTGTGCGTGCATTGTGCATCCCGCTGCCTGCAGGCCCTGCAGGGTCTTCCATTGTCGCATTTGATTCTCCTCGCGCGACACCAGTCACATGCTCTCGACACCTGCTTGCGCGTCGGTCTGACGGGGGCTTCCGGTGCTGTCGTGTCCTGGATTGTCGGTGCTGCCGGCTTCGGATGCTGGGCAAAGGTAGGAAACATGATTGCTTTTTTGCCCCCCCCCTCTTCCTTCCTAAACGGTAGGGCCGACCGAAAGCTTTTTTTTTCTTTTTTTTTCTTCTTATTGTCACCGCTTCCACGTTGAATCTAAAGGGGATGAGACGTGTTGTTGGCCGTCCCACTCTGGATTATTGATTATTACTTGCTGCAACCTGGGATAGTTTGTGTGACAGAACAAATGGTATTGGTAGAATCGGTGACGAGACATTTGGGGGAGGGGGGGGGGGGTTGCTCAGTTGGCTGAAGTGGCAGCCACACTACGAGAGTGTGAGAGTAAAGCCTAAACTCCTCTAACTCCGAAACTCCGACCCGCTGATGAATCACCTTTTTTGGTGTGTTCCAACAGAACTGCGGCGAATAATGAATTGCTAAGCAAGACGGCACTGATTAGGAGAAAAATCGCTGGGCTTTCTCTGTTGAACCCCACGATTTGATACTGCGCGCTTTTTAAGCTCTGGGTTTATCATTTTTCCACTCCACGTGAACCTTTTATTTCCGGGTCGTGGGATGGGTTACTCTGAGTACTCGTATTGTAGCAATATATGAATTATATATCAGCGCAAGAGGTAATACCCGTTGTATCGTGTGTGATGGCCTGATGTATATAAAGAGGTCTGATCAGCATGTCCATTTATTGAAGCGTGAATATATAGAGTAGAATGTCCGATATTCTTGAGCGTAATGATATTACTCGGTTGACCTGTAAAGTGGCCACAATGTCATTTTGCCAAGGTGAAGGTGGCGCCGACCATCATGACGAATCGTAGTCACCAGCCACAGGCATGGAGTGCTGCTGGCAGCCACTTGCCTCCTAAACGGAAAGATGAGGCTTGCTGGTATTACTGGAAACAGCTTCGAAGAAGCCAAACATCGCTCTTGCTCAGAGCACAATCGGGACCATATGTCAAGGCCAGAACATCTCTATTTTTTCGTCTATGCAAATTTCCCATATATATAAAAAAAAGGTGAGTATAAAGCAGATAGAATAAGAGGGGGAAAAAAAAGTCTTCCCAGGACGAAGCTGCTCAAGAGATTCAAGCTCATGATGCAACTATCCTGATATCTACACGCGTTCTAGAAGGGGGATATACAATGAGAGCGTGTGTGTGTGTGAAAAGAGAGAGAGAAAAGAAAAAGGGATTCGATGTTTTTTTTTTTTTTTTTTTTTTTTTTTGGTTTGTCTTGTTTCGGCGTGTCTCGTAAGAAGAAGCGGATGCGGGTAGAGCTTTACAGCTTGTTCTTGGAGGGACGGTCCGAGGTATCGGAGACGAGGGTCGGGATCTCGTCGACGGTCCTCTCACCCTTGAGGATGCCGTTGACAGCGGCGAAGAGGGGGTAGTCGGCGACGCGGCCGCGGGCGGCGAGGAAGCTGTAGACCTCGAAGGCGGTCGAGGTTCCCTGGAGCATCTGGCCGTTGAGCTCGTCGCGCTCGACATCCTGGACGGAGATGCCCTTGGCGGTGGCGGTGCGGGCGCAGCGGAAGTTGCGGCCGCCGGAGCTCGAGGTGATGAGGTCGGCGACGCCGGCCGAGGTCTCGGTAAAGGTCTCGGCCAGGGCCGTCTCACCGAAGAACTCGGTGCCGAACCTGACCATCTCCATGAGGCCGATGCGCATGATGGCCGCCTTGGCGTTGTCTCCCCAGCCGCGGCCGTCGACGAAGCCGGCGGCGAGGGCGACGATGTTCTTCAGGGCACCGCCCAGCGAGACGCCGGCGACGTCCGAGACCATCTGCACGTGGAAGTAGGGGCGGTGGAAGAGGATGCCGAAGAGCTCGTGGTCCATCGACGGGTACTGGACGGGGACGGGGACCAGGGTGACCTTGCTCTTGCGGCCGCGGACGTCGCGGTGCTCCAGGTCGGGCGCCTCGGCGACGCCGGCGGCCGGGCTGGCGTTGCGGGTGGCGGCCGGGGTGGCGGCCGGGGTGTCTATCACCGGAGGGGCGTAGGCGATGGTCGTCTCCGACCACTTCTCGCGGGCGATCTCGCTGGCAATGTTGGCACCGCTCAGGGCGCCGCAGTAGATGCCGAGGTCCTCGCCGATCCACTCGCTGAACAGGCTGACGTCCTGGTCCGACACGTGGACGCCCTTGATGCAGCTGATGCCGCGGGCGTAGGGCAGGATGTGGCCGCGCAGACCCTGGCAGATCCTGCGGATGAACTGGTGGGGCAGGTTGAAGATCAGGATGGACGAGTCCTTGACGGCATCCTCGAGCGAGGGGTTGGCCACCAGGTTGTCGGGGAGGGCGATGCCGGGCAGGTACTTGACGTTCTCGTGCACACGGTTGATGACCTCGGTGATCTTCTGGGGCTTGTCACCGATGGACTCGTCGTAGTGCTTCGACTCCTTGGGGATCTGAATCTCCTCCTCGTACACCCACATCTGCACCTTCTCCTCGAACAGGTTAGGGTTCTCGCGCGTGTTCTCGGCGACGATCTTGGCGATGGTCGAGCCCCTGGATGGTGACATGCGTCGTCAGCTATTGTGCTCTTCTTCTTCTTCTCTGTCGACATCCTGTCCTCCCGCCTCTCTCCTGATGGTGCCTGGGAGTGGTGGGACTTTACCAGTTACCGGAGCCGACGACCGTCACCTTGTGCTTCTTCTCGTACGTGCCAGTCATGATGGACGGGTTGTGCAGTGTGAAAGTTGAGTAGAGTCGGGTATATGGATTGATGACAGAGGAATACCTGACACTTTTAGAAGAGTGGTGGAGAATAGTTCGAAGCATCAAGAATGGAGGAAGGAGGAGGGGGGTCAGCGGGGTTTTTAAACGCGAGAGGCTTTCTCGGTTGATTGGGGGGGGGGGGCGCACTTGCTGGTCCGGAGAGAGAGATGATGGCACTCGCAAAACGTATCGGGGGATGAGGGGCGATGTCAGCGAGTAGCGATTAGGCGCAGAGAGTATTGCTGCAGACTTATCGCAGCGTAATGCTAACGGAGCAAGGTAATGCTGCGTGTAGTATGTCGTAGGTCTCGTCAACAGTGACGCCACCGTGTATGCGCAGTCTGTAGGTGTCCCCGTTTAAAACTGGAGTTGATGGTGGCTACAGCCTGAGACGAGTAATACTAATACTAATTAATCGATACATGCCACGGCTAGTCCTCCTGTAATATTGCTGCTAGTAGTCGTCCGGTTCGAGTACGAATGCTCGTAGTAGAATAGCTTGCAGCACTCATGTATCTCTACGGAGACTCCGTTTAAAACTGGAGTAGAGTGGACAGGCGAGCAGAATTTTCCTCCTGCGCAATGACTCTCACCGCTTGCCTAAAGCGTTCGCAATGACGCATGCGCCCCTCTTCCTCGCTCTACTCTCTCTCCTCTCTCTCTCTCTATCCTTCTCCGAACTATCACCAAGGTACCGCTGCTACGCTACCGCTACTGCTACTAGTGGTAATTCCGGCACACCACATGCACGGCGTACTCTGAGCATGCAGCCGCATCGTCACGACATAGGCTGTATTATGGAGTACTCCTGCGGCGAGTCTCTACCAATGCCTGGACGTGGGTCTCGGTCACCTTGCGTTGCCGCGGCTCTGCGAGGTGCCACGGCCCATCCAGCACCTCTCGGGCCGCATCCTCATCCTATCAGATATGCGCAACCGTCATGATAGGATGCATCTTGGCAGGGGGCTGTTGCACCTTCATGTGTCATGTTCCACCCGCCGTTCCACAGATGTTCCTGGGAGCGGTGGAGGCTCTTCCGAACCGTCGCCTACCACGGTCCCACGTACACACGTCGCAGTCCCGGACCAAGAGAGGAAAAAAAAAAATAGTTCAACGGGTTCAGAGAAGGAATAGAAAGGAGAGAAGAGAAGAAGAAAAAATCGTCATTTCCCGCGAGTGCCGCAAGGGGCCCCCTCCCCCCTCGTGGACGACGGGTATCTACGGGTACATCACTATTCACATTGCTACGCTACATCCTGTAGCAGTTACTAATCGGCTTCCTACATCCGTCTCGACGGAGTGCAGGAACAGGCAACCCGAGGAGAGGTCCCTCTACCCAAGCATGCGGGTTGCTGTCTTGCCGGAGACCATCGCTGCTGCTATTACTCTACTGGTAGCATGGCAGTATCATGGCAGCACCATCCACGCCCTGTCGGAGAGAAGGGCATACTGCATCGCATCACATGGTCATTGTAGATGTCGTAGATGCCGACGTATCATCACAGATCAACAGTGCCGTTACCTGTATTGCACGACGACCGGCAGCACGTTGACGTGACAAAATACCGCACCCTGTCAGCCAAGGGCAATACGATGCCTGCCGTGTCAGCAGAGATCGTTGTGAGATGGACGCCAGACTACGTGAAGGACGGAGGAGAGAGCTTCTACTTCTCCCTCCTACGCCGTCGACATGAATCTCTTTTTGTCCACCATCCGCGTGTAGCGAGCAGCAGGGTCACTCTTGGTGGGGCATCGTGTCCACCGGCAACTGACGGCAGAACCCCGTACCTACGTCACTCTTGAAGCCTTTGTAGCGCTCCGCGCGTCATGGCGGAAAAGAAATGAGGCAAGTACAGAAAGATCGGATACAAGTGTTGCTTCCTGGAGGAGGACAGCTGCTGAGATTGGATACGCGAGAACACGACGAGGACAGCCCCTGAGAATAGCATGCACATGCCGGCGTTACGTGCCATGCTGGGAGAAGTTTGTGGAGGGACGGATGGGACCCTTGTCCTGGTTGGACCCCTACTGACAGACTCGCCGCACGCAGAGACATTGTGTTGCGTGTGTAGATGGTACCGATGTACAGTGTGCGAACACTCGCCGCTCTCCTCACAAGGGGAGGAAGGGAAGGGGGAGCCTCAACTCAAGGCCAAGAGTCCGATTGAGATGTCTACATCACCAGATCACCAGTAGTGGTGGTACTGCTACTTGCTACTTGCTACTACTACTACTACGACTACGACTACGACTACTCACGACTACCCACGACCGACTGCACAGTCTTACCTGCTTCTCTTCAAGGGAGAAGAGAAAGAGAAGAAGACGTCAAGACCCTAGGAAACCCACCGACTACGTCAGAGGAGTCGTCCGCAGATTGACAGTGGGGTTGAGCATCTATTGATACGAAGAGGAGGAGGCCTTATTCGGCTACGTAACAGGGACTCTGGGCCGATCTGTGGTAATACGGAGTAACAGTATGGACCGCAGCTGCACCCCATTCTGCGCAATCCGCCCCTCTTGCTGCAGTGTTACTCCGTAAAACCACATGTACGTCTGGGCCTTTTGAGCGAATAGAACTGGTGGGGGGGGGAAAGTTGTTGAAGAGAATGTGCTGCCTTGCGCGAAGCCTCTACGGACTACCATCGGTAAACACTCTTCTTCCCTCTCTCTCGTTTCCCGAGTCAGAGAGAGGAGAAGCAAGAGTGCAGATACAGATTAGATACGAAGAGGCTCAAGAAATGCCAAGGGCTTGGCCTCCGTAAGGCTCAGGGACATCCGCCAGCAGAGATTTTCCCGTACACGTAATTACATGGAATGGATGTATACGTACCTGGTACCTTGATTCTTCGTCCCTTGTTGGCAAACTGCTCCCTGTTCCCCCCGTCCCCCCCTCCCCACTCACCCACCCACTTCATCATCTCTCACCCGTCCATGCAGGCTGCTAGCAGCAGAGCAGCATGGATGGGAAATGCGGTTGCAGTCGCCGCCGTAACCCATAACCAACAGACTCGGAGCGATAGGTGACAACCGTCATGACACGGCCAGGGCTGCCTGATGGATTGGCGGTGTTGATAAGTCTACGGATTATACGCATCCTAGACGGGAATTCTCGTAACGTCATTCCCGCAACCAGCCGGTACGTACGTTGCATTGATGTTATCGTCTCTTCTTCTCCTCTCCTTCCTTTCTTTTTCTTCTTCTCTCTTCATCTTGTCAGGCCTCCGTGAGATGTGGCAAGACGGTCACCTCGGGGAGAGACGACGACAGCGATCGTTGCGACCCTTACAGAGTTCGGCAACTACAAAAGTACTGCCACGCACACCATCGTTGTCTTTCCTTTTTTTTTTTTTTTAAGCGCCATCTCCGTCGAACGGGAGATTCATGTCCCTGTTTTGAAAGAATGAAAATGAAAATGAGATGAGAGAAAAAAAGAAAAGATTTCATGTGCTACCGCTACTGTCGATGCTAGTAGCATTGACATTCTGAAACAACCGCCGTAGTATTTTAGGGTTTGCAGCGGTAATTTCGCCGAGTCATGATCTATCACTACGAGGTATTCTCGGTCCGCTGTAACGGGGAGGGAAAAAAATGGAAATTTTTCTCTCTTTTCAATCTCTAACCGCGTCTCGGTGACGTGGTGGTTGCATGAGGGTGGAGATGAGTCGTGGAACTTCCATCTTGTCGGCCCGCAAGTAATACAGGAGCTGATCTAGCATTTTGGGTGTCGCCGAACATCCATCTGTTCTTCTTCTTGGGTGCAAGTACATGAGTCAAAGAAAGTACGGTAAACTGCCATGGGGGGGGGGGGGGGTTTCTAATTTTTTATTTTTTTTTAATATACGCTCTAATCTATCATCAGAGTTTTGCCTACTCCTTCCAAGAACTCTTCTCTCTTTTCTGTCCCTCACTCCTGTGTTCGCTCCCCATCACCAAACACCGGCTTGAAGATGCAGTCGTAGGCGACCCAGAGGATGTTGAAGACGGCATTCATGAGGGTCGCCACCGCAGGCCGGTAAGTCCCATCCCTGTAGGCCGTCGCCTGCGCCAGCGCCATGAGGGTGAGGATCACGGGCCCGCACGACGCGAGGAAGACGACGCGACCTATCTCCTGCATCGCCGTCGTCCTCCTGTACGCCTGCAGGTCGCCGAGGTACCTCTGGTAGGCGGCCGGGAGGTTGTGCTCGTCGGCGCCGTCACGTAGCAGCTTGAGATAACGCGGGCTGGGCTGGGCGTAGTCCGGCTCTCGTCTCTGGCGGCCGCCGAATATCCTGGCGAGCAGCGGTCTCTCCCTGGTCGGCTTCCCGTCGTCGTCGTCGTCGTCGTCGTCGTCGCCGCCGCCGCCCTCGGTCAGGCGGTACGGCATGTAGAGCGTCCTGGCCAAGACGGGCCTGGGCAGCTCCGGGATCGGCGACGGGTCCCCCACGCTCACGTCCGGCGGCAGAGGCACGCACGGCACCACGATCTCCTTGTACCCCGTGCCGCCGCCCTCGGTGCGGATGATGGCGGCGTAGTCCTCCCTCGTCACCTCGTACACGACGCCCATCAGGCTGCCGTCCCACACGCCGTGGGCGTACGCCGGAGGGTCGAACGGCGGCGGCGACGGGAACTTGGGGCCGTCCGGCAGCTTGGGGAGCTTCTTCCTGATGACCACATTGGCAAAGCACGGCTCCTCGTACGGGATGCCGGACAGGTTAAACGACAGCTTCAGCGTCGGCGCCGACACGTTGACCTGCGACAGCGGCCTCACTCCGCGCTTGCCGAGAAACGTCTCGGCGCACATGTTGGACCCGTACGCGAGGTATAGGACCGTGTCGCCAGCCTCTGCTCGCGTCTTCTCAGTTGCCTGCGCGAACTCCTGCGTGGCTCGCATCAGGCGCGCGGTTGACGTCTGTGGCATCTTGGCGACGACGGCATCGTGGTGGTGGTGGTGGTGGTGGGAGGACGGCGGCGCCATGTCCCTTGCGCGTGTTGTCATTGTCATTGTAGTTGTAGTTGTAGTTGTTGTAGCTGTGGTAGTTGTTGTTGTTGTCGTCGTCGTTGTCGTCGCTGTTGTTGTCGTTGTTGTTACTGCTGCTGCTGCTGCTGCTGCTGTTGTCAGTAATGACTGGGAATCTCCTGACAGATGCGCCTTTTCGATATATCTTCCATACCCTCACGACATCATGGCAGAGATGCTGTCCGCCTGGAAATAAAAAGGCAATAGCAGCGTGATGGTGAGGGGATTGGGATCGATGTTAACACGTTGACGAAGCCTGCGGAGCATCGGTGGTGACGGGTCATCGGGCCTTTTGATGTCTTATTAGTTATTATTACCAGACACGACCAAAACTCCAACGGTCGCAGCATCTCCGTTATTTCCACCTCTGAGGAGGGGCCGTCGGACTATGACTAATGAGCTTCACCTACTAACACCGCGAGATGATGCATCCCTTCTTCATCTGGTATCGGTATCGATATGTCGACTCTGCTAAGAGATTTCAGATGCCCGTGAGGGCTGGATCTCCTTGCTCCTTGCGTCCTTTTTTACGTCAGCGCATCCCTGCCTGGACAGTGCAGGAACATGTCTCTCTCTGGAGAAGGCACGGAGGCCGGGATCTGACAGATTTGAAGCCCCAAGCATCCTTCTTTCCAACGTGCACATAATACACCCTTTCAACCCCCGACCCCCAACCCTTTCACGACTTGTCCTTCCACCTTCCATATATAGATACTGCATGACGCGACTAAAACACTGTGGAGGCATCATGATCCTCACGAAAAAAAAANGGGGGGGGGGGGGGGGAAACGAGTCGGAACCTCTGAAGAGGCGTCCCAATCACGTACTATATATATAGTCTGGTCTATAGATCAACCCGCTCAGAGCAAGCTCTAGGATACCATTTCCAACACGTTACAGGGCGATGAGGATGACGCCATTATCCTATGAGTTTACCGGCCTCGTCGACGAGCTGTCGAAGCCTCCGATAAACGGGGTGGCAGATACGCAATGTGAGGCCTCAGCACGGCCCGCCAACTGACAGCATATCGTAAGCGACGAGGTACTTTGCTGGCGCCGCTCGTAGCAGGCCGTGACTATCAGTACTGTCAGAGACCTCAACGGATACTTCAGGAACGTCAAGAGCCGGGATGATGACCGATGATGACCGGTGTCCGCTCACGGGAGCTTTGTATCAGGACACCCGCACCCGTCGTTTGCCAACACTACTTGCTGCACTATCTGTACCTCCGAGGACGCTGTCGCCCGTTCCCTCGAGGCGCCCCATCTCTGTCAAGTGGAGATATCATGCATGTGCTCTTGCGAGAGATCGACTTTATCGACGGTCAAGACGTGCATATGGACACACCATATCAGATGCCGGCCGGCCCAGGCCCCCCTAGATTACGAACCGACCTCTGCCATCGCGCTATGTAAATGCGTACATGTAGAGACATCGTTGAAGAGTGGGTGGAGGGTTTCCGTGATGGAAGAAGAAGAGTGAAAATGAAATAAAACGGCTAGCCGTCTAGAAAACCGCAAGATGGGCCGGGACGTGGGCGCGCCGTTGTAGTGAACGACCCCCCGCGGCCGATATCTTCAAACACATGCCGGGAAACGTCGAGGTTCCTCTACCTACGACATTAGCACTGTTCACGGCTGGCACTTGCCAGTACTAAATCAAGCACAATGGCCGTCGCACTCGTGGAAGTCATGTCCAGATTCCCCTCGTGGGTACCCGGGTCATCCATGGTAGTCAACGCCCTAGTATCGATGCTTTCCTTCAGTACAGCGTCGGTAAATCATCTCATTCTTCTTCTTCTTCTTCTTTTTCGCGCGATCGGACGTGATCGTGATTCAACTCTAGGTCCTCGGCTACGATGCGTCGATGATGAATGCATTCAATATTCTGCCCTCGTACACCGAGTACTTCTCCTTGACGGCGGCCACGATTGGACTAAACTCCGGCATCGTCTGGATCGGCGCCTGCGTCGGCAGTCTGGCCCCGATCAAGCTGCCTGACCATATCGGCCGCAAACCCGCGCTGTTCTACTCGGCCATGGTATCCATGATTGGGAGTGCTCTGCAGACCGGCTCGCAAGACATTGCCATGTTCCTCGTTGCCAGGTTCATCCTAGGCGTCGGTGTCGGCGGCACGTACGTTGCTGAGCCGATTCTCATCACCGAGACGCTGCCGACCAAGTACCGTGCCTTGGGGCTGGGTGCCTTTACTGACGTCTACTATGTCGGCGGTCTGATGTCCTCCGGTATGCACTTCTCTCTTCTCCTCCGTTTCTTCTTTTCTTCTTTTTTGTTCCTCTCTTGGAACCCTGCTCGTTTCCTTTGATCAACCATGCGGGGGATGGGTGTACTTGGGCTAACGTGGGCGTGAATTTTTATTTTTATTTTTACAAAAGGTATCACATACGGAACGGCCAAGATTTCATCGACCTGGGCCTGGCGCGTACCGTCTCTGCTGCAGCTCGTCTTCACCATCGTCTCGGTGGCGACGCTGCCGTGGATCCCCGAGTCACCTCGCTACCTAGCGCACCGAGCCAGGCTGGACGAGGCGCTGAAGGCCATCGCCCAGGCGTGCTCGGATGGCGACCTGTCGGATACCGAGTCGCAGGCGCAGCTGCTCCAGATGACGCAGTCGCTCAAGTTTGAGCTGAACATTGAGGAACCGTCGGTCTGGGAGATTGCGCGGAACCCGGCGCTGCGGAAGCCCATCATCATCGTCTTCACCGTGGCCGTCGTCACCATGATGGCCGGGTCCAACATCTTCTCGTACTACCTGGGTACGTCTCTGACCAACGCAGGAATCACCGACCCGACGACGCAGCTCGAGATCAGCATCATCCTGAACGCTTTCTGCCTCGTCGTCTCCGTCGTCGGCACCTTTCTGGCCGACAGCCTGGGCCGCAAGCAGCTGGCCCTCATCTCGACGGCCGGCTGCACGGTCTTTCTGTTCATCATCGGAGCCCTGGCCAGGTACTACGGCACATCGACTAACGAGACGGCCATCTACGCCAGCATCGCCATGATGTTCCTCGCCCAGGGCTTCTACTCGTTCGGCTGGACCCCACTGGCCACCATGTATCCCCCCGAGGTCCTCAACTACCAGATCCGCAGCGTAGGCATGAGCTGGTTCGTCACCTGGCAGAACCTCGTCCTCCTCGTCCCCATCTTTGCCTACCCCGTCGCCGTCGAGAGCATCGGATGGATCATCTACATGATCAACGGCGCCTTCGACTTCCTCGCCCTGTTCGCCATCGCCTTCTACTGGGTCGAGACCAGAAACCTGTCCCTCGAGGCTGCCAAGCTGTTTGATCCCCGCGTCGAGGCAGAGATCATAGACATCGAGGCTACCGTCCAGAAGATCGAGCCCGGGTCCGTGAATATCATCGACGAAACTGTCCGTGAAACTAAAGCTGCTGCTGGTGACGCTTATGGAAGTCCTTGATTAGTCAAGTAGTCAGCCCTATGTTTGTTTTTCTCCCGCTCGCATGTAATATTATCGTGTTGATAGCCTGAGGCCACATGGTCTCGTGGACCAGCCAGCCCTTGTTTTCCCACATCTCACATTTTGCAGTAGCCAGCTAATTGACATCATCATCATCATCATCACCCTCATTTCTTCAGAGCCCCGTGCCACCTTCGTGCCTCAACACGTCGTATTTGGTCATCATGTGCCGGTTTCCTTCCTTCTAGCTAGATGACAACAATCATCTTCACACACACACACACACACACACACACACACACAAACCAGCAGACCACGATACATCATAGAAATGATTTAATCATCCACGACGCGCCCTCCCAGCGCCGCACTTGATCCGTTTCGCAACATATGAGGTAGCGATGCCAACAATCAGCGGCAGGGGACCATCGCAAGTCTTCTAGTGACGCTACCCGGTATTAATATCCCAGCAGACTTCAGCCTTCATCTACTGAATAGAAGGAGCAATGTGGCGCACAAACTTCTCTACATGCGCTCGGCCTGCCGCTTCGAGACGCACATTGGTCTCTATGAGTTCTTCCGGGACTGGTGTCCGTCCGCACGGTCGAACAAGTAGGAACGTATAAAGTCGAGACGGTTGAAGTCGATCATTTCCAACTCTTAACTCGCCATATTGTCAACAATTCACTAGACCAAAAAGCTTGGACCGCAGCCTTCGACATTGTCTACACTCTTGATCCGCTACCGCCACCGCTACCTTCATAGAGACGCCTATTGACCGAGCTCGAATCAACCTGTAGATGGCCAAGCACGCGAGGCCGTTGAGAAGACACTTTTCTTCAACATGAAAGATGCACCTTTGGTAACGTTGGTGGCTTCTTCGACAAATTCTTCAACCCCGATAGCTGGAGCAAAGAATAAAAACAAATGCTCGCTCTTCCTTACATGTCTCAGCATAACATCAGGCAAGCATCCACATATTGCTCGCAGAGGCGTCATCATGGGCCTGACACAAAGGGCCTCAAGGCACAAGGTCTGCACGGTCTCTGCATCAATTGAATGGTATGAAGGTACTGAGTTTGGGTGGCGGGACGGTCCGGGGAGAAGGCGTACCAAAAACCCAATAAAGAGGAAGAGGAGTTGGTATTGGGACATGAAAGAAGAATTTCCAGCACCGACCGCACTCGTGAAAATGATTTATCTTGTCTGAATTTCCGATCTCACAGCTGTATCAGTCACAAGACTACAAAGATGAACTTGTCAGAGGCGCGGGGGAACGAAGGGATGGACTGTCTATGCAAAACAGTAGGTCATCAACGGAGTCTCAAGGAACAAGAGGAAAGTGAAGAGGTCTGCCATAAAGAGACGAAGAGTATGGGTCGATCCAAAAGGTGTATCCATCTCTGGTCGTCCTGAACTATACTGCAGATACTCTGCCTTATATAGATATATTGCTACATGGCTGGCTACTTTCATCTATAATGACACCATGGCCATATCTCTCCGAGACTCTTCTGTCTTCATCTAGAGACTTCACCTCTGACCGATGACAAGGGGGGCTGTACGGAATCGGGGCGAAAAGATCTCGAAAGCAGTACATAAGTAGTTACTGACCCCGGTTCCATCAAGGAATAGGATAAAGATCAATACACATCTTGTCACTAGTGTTTTCATCACTATGATGCTTCTATCGCGCCTCTATATGCAGACCTTGTCACTCATCTCCCTACCCCTATCAGACTCGTTGCCTGACAGGAAGGAAAACACTAAAGGAAAGGGGACTTTATAGCCACTATCACATCGCAGGTAGCCTCAGGTCTGGCTGGGAGACGGTGTTGATGGACCGAGGCTACAGGCTACGTGGTATGGCCAGCCCTCGATGCCTACCTTACATCTGAGGCTGGAGGCTAGGTTAGATGGATGGTTGTCATCACATCTTCTCTCTCAAGGCCACCTTTGTCCCATCAACAAGATTTTTGGTTTGTGGAGTCTAGGGTACAGAGTACGATGGCTCACTCTCAATCCATAACAGGTCACAAACCCGATCTATCGTTCTGCAGCATGTCCAGATTCCGCGGTGTGGAGCAGCTCATCGGGGAGCTCACCCTCGAAGAGAAGGTTTCGCTACTGGCAAGAGCGGACATGTGGCAGAAACAAGAGATCGCTCGCCTGGGCATGGGACCTATCAAGTTCGACTAATCCCCAACCCCCCCAAATGGCCTTATTCCCCGCTAGTACATCACTATTATTGCAGATGCCATTACTCTGGAGAAGAAGAGCGATTACTCGATCATTGTCCTCGGTCTAGACAGTGACTGGGAAAGCGAGGGATACGACCGAAAGTCAATGGCTCTCCCGGGAAAACAGGACGACCTCGTCCACTCCCTCCTTACCAAATGCCAAAACCCAGAGCGCATCATTATTGTCAATACTTCTGGGTCGCCGGTCGAGTTCCCCTGGGGAAGAGAACGCCCGGACGCCTCTCCAAGCTTGGTACGGGGATCAAGAGGCAGGAGATTCCCCGGCAGATGTTCTCTTTAGTCAGGAAAACCCTTCGGGCCGCCTGCCAGTCTCCTGGGCCGGGAAATACTCTGATCTTCCGTTTGAGGCTGATGAGAGGGCGTGGCTCGGGGTTGCTGGAAAGGTATACTACAGGGAAAGGACGCAAGTAGGATACCGACATTTCCTCCGCGACAGCGTCAAGTCCCTATATTAGTTCGGGCACGGCTTGAGCTATACAGAGTTCTCCCAAAATCTCTACAATGCCATTGAGGGTCCGGTATTTTGGGCTATCTGCTGCCACTGTCAAGAACACTGGTCCTCTTCCAAGTGAAGAGGTAGTCCAGGTTTATGGGTGGCCCACTGCGGACACAACCTCTCGGATGCTGATATCATTCGATAAAACACATACTCTTGTGCCAGGGGAGAGCACTTCGGTCGAACTGAACTGTCAAAAAGCGAGATGTGGATCAATGGAAAGACGGAAATTGGGTGTTGGAAGAAGGCTCTTTCGAATTCGGTACCGGACGACACGCGGATGACGTAGATTCGGGACCTGCCAAGATCAAGATGCCTACGAAACGACAGTGGCTCGACTCGGAGTATTAGCACGGAGACGGAAAAAGGCATAGAAACTTCATCCTTGCTCATGATGCAGTAGTAATGAAACTCTGGCTCGGCTCTGAAAAGCCCTGGGCCATCATCACTCAGAATGTGTGATCAGTGTGGCCAAGGTTATTACGTCAACAACCGGTATAAGTGGCAGGAGCACCTGGCATTCAGACCTGGCACCTGCCACAATCGTATTTTCATATGTATCCACTAGGATCAGAATTATCGGGGCACACCTTCCCCAAACTAGAACTCGATGGCAGATGGCGGCGGATGGCGGCAGATGGCAGTTGACCGTTGCGTATGTTTCTCGTGACTGCGGACTGCTACCAAAATGTGAGCCTCCTCTGCATTTTGTCTCAAAGCCTCGTCGAAGATTTGTTTGTTTCATGCATCCTCGAGTGATTCAATCCTGAATTCGGTAATTTTTCTTTTGCAAAGATGCCACCACGCACTCGGGCAAGAACGAGAAAAACATCGTCGTACTTTGGGCAACTTGATACCACCCCCACAAGCCACCATGATCGCTCGTCTGATATGTCTAGCAACAGGGAACGGAGCTTCTCTCCTCCGTATTTAGACAGCAGTTTAAATGCCCCTGGTGAATTTGAAACCGGTCTGGATGACGATGACGTGCAACAGATAGACGCTGTGACCAATCTCCCTCCTACGCAAGAGATTCCTCTAGAGTGGTCAGAAGCAGACTCGTTCGTACCTGGAAGCTCACCTGGACCGGGTGAGACGCCGAAGGACATTTGGGACTTCGGGGCCAAGACGCAACGCGATGAGACTTATCTACCCTCGACATCCAGCCCAAAGACGGGGCTCGACATGCTACCGGAGACGATCCCGATCCAAGCAGACAATACAGAACACGACATGACTGTTAAGGTTAACACTCCATCCCAGAGAGTCGATCTCTCAGAAACAGCGTCGACGATGTGCAGAAGCTCGCCGTTCATAAGCGAGGAACTCGGTAGTAATATTTGGGATTTGGGAGGAGAGTCCTCGCTAGCCCAAGCTTCCCCAACGAGCAATCCTACATTTGAAAATGTGAGCTACGGCATAGCATCTGATTTTTCTGTGTCTCCGTCTCAGCCACATGGGCAGTGTCGTGTCGAAAAAGACCATATCACTTTGGATTCAACTCGGCAGGTACAAAAGTCTCAAGATGAATTCACGGGAAATACACCAAAGGGACAGGAGGCCACGAGGACGATGCCTACCACAGAACCTGCGGAAGCTATCTATATGCCATCCTTCTCGCAGAAGACTGAAAGGCTTGATCTGCAGTCCGATACCGATTTCGTTTCCTCTCCTCCGAATATTGCAAGTTCTCGCATGGACGCCACTCTAGATGAATCTTTGCCACTTGCTGAAGGTAACGAAGATTGGAGCATCGCAGAGCCGGGCAAACATGACTTGGCAGAAGACAGCAACCAACCCAGGAGACGACGAAAGCAGAGAGCCAAAACGCCAATCCGGTTCGACAGCCATACTGTAGCCATTATGAAGAGTAAGAAAGATGGCAGAAGGCAGGAACTTCCTCCAATACCCCTAGGATCGGCTGTAACAGGGCTCGAGAAGGGATCGGCGTCGAATGGAAAAGCACCACCCAAAGACCACACTACTACCAACTGCCTTGAACCAGAGGAACAGAAGCCTGTTGCGAAGCGGGGGCGAGGCCGTCCTCGAAAGTCCCCAGTTCCGCAGCCGGCTACTGCATTAGCGAAGAAGAGGGGACGGGGACGGCCTCGAAAGAACCCGATCCCGTCCCCAACCGTCACCTTTTCAAAGGCCTCCATCGCCAACGCGGAAAGTTGCCGCAAGGCTCAGGTAGAAGCCCAGACAGGTAATCATGCTCATGGGCAAGCCTGTTGCAGCAGCTCACCTCCCACTCCCATCGTCCCCGAGCTACCATCGCCTTCGGGTGACGATACGGGGAACATACACACAACATCAGAATCTCCTCCCACCCTGCGGTATCTATTGAAGGGATCCCAAAGTGCTTATGAAAAGGGGGGAATCCATCATCCAGGCCTGCCAATGGCAGGGATTGGTCATCCACCGGAGCCGGATACATCAAAACGCATGCCTTTTCATCCGCCGGTCCAGAACGAGCTGAAACGAAAAGCCCCGGGGCCCGCTATCGATGAGAACAGACAGGCAGAGAATCGACATGCAGAGTACAGACTACCTGTTGATATTGGGCCCAACAAGCGCACGAAGTTGACGTTGCCTCCAACAGCTTCCTCGGGGCCTCTGAAAGAGTCGCCTATGAAACTAGATATGGAAAGATCATCTATGTCCATGGGCAGTGATAATCTTCCAAGGAAAACAGCCACATGCAAGACATCAGGCCCGTTGGTCCAAGAGCGAATTGGAAAGGACACAGGCAGTGGCTCGGTAGGGACAGATCAAGCTCGAAAAACGGCTTGGTTGGAGAGAAGGATCAGTATCAGCGAACATGGTAGTCCGGCAAAACTTGGATATAGGAAGCATCAAGATAGCCATGGACACTGGAAGGCTAAGATGGTTGGGACCGACGATAGCGAAAACGTCGACAAGCATCTTGGCAGGAAACAACAGCGCCAAAAAGTCGAACGGCGACTTGTTTTCAAAGGGTCACTCCCGGGCAGTAGTAGTCAACGGGCAGAGAGGGCCGACGTCTTTGATGATGTTGACCACAAAGGACATGATCCTAGCACGTGGCGGTCGGGGGAGAAGAAGGCGTATGGCAAGGATGATTACCGACTTCTCAATATCCAAGATGAAGTTCGGGCGCAAATGGTGGCAAACGGGACAAAGATTGCTGGGAAGCTGGTCAATGACGCGCATAGATCGGATGGAGACGACGGCGGCAGGAATGGTGATTTACGAGATGCCCAGCAACCGGACGTAGCAGCACCTCGAGCCCAAGGAGATGGCGGCGTGGCGCAGCATATGCACAGGATTGTGGATGTAAGTCGCTTGTCTGCCATGCGGTACTCGTTGAGAGAGTAGGCAACTTGTAGCAGCAGCTGACACGACGTGCAGATTGCGGCAAGTCGACTGGATGAGGCCAGCAACAGGGTTGGTCAGATGATTGACGCGTACAGAAAGGGTACGCTCGGATGCGTAGGCAAGATTGAACAGCGTCTCGAGCACGAACGTGAAGAGCTGCACAGGCAGTGGGACGAAGATTCCAAGAGGTTCCTACGGGTGATTGGAGCGTCCAGGAAGGCCATACGGGATGGCAGGGGAGAGAGGCAGGAGAGTGTGGCCGGCTTGGAGCGGGTGATGGCGGAGCGCCGGAAGTGGTATAGGCAGACAAGCAACAGCCTGCGGACTTTTCAGCAACAAGTTGCGAATGGGGGAGGGGACGGGGGCGACGGGAAAGATAGAAATAAGGGGAAACAGGGCCAAGAGGGACCACGTCGGGCATGATTCATGAATGGTGGGCAGCAAGGGACGGGGGCGGATATGAGATATGCCGTGTAACATCTGAGAGGGAATGAGGATCATGGGATGAACATGCTTTAGAGTATCACAAAACCAGGGAGTGAGTTTTGAGCTCTGCTCGAGGAAAATACGGGAACGATGGAGATGAAACGCTCTCGATAGAGACTGGCTGTAAATAATACTAAAGATAGGGACAAAGCGGGAGAGAGATCGTGACCGGTGGCTTCCATGGGAAGCGCCTACGACGTTGGGAGGCTCATTGCTTCCCCGGCGGCGTCTAAGCCACCGGTTGACCGGAAGTATTATGTGTACCGTACCGCAAGATGTATCAAAGTAAGGCAGAGCACCAAAAGATATCGAGGCGGTGGGAATGAAGTGGGCGCACGAGAATCCAGCCTCTTGCTGCAGCTGCAGCGGCTTCCATCAACGACGTATCCGATCGGTGGGTGGTACGACGTGGCTAACGTAGTGGCGCTACGCCTCTCCTCACCATCTAGAGTCAGTCACCTGGTATCCTCTGTGCTGCTAGACTGTTTTAAGACTGTTAGTACCGTATTAGTGCTCCTAGCAGCACTCGTCATGCTATTAATACTTACTGCTAGTAGAAGCATACATGTATGATGATTTTACCACGTAAAGAGTCAATAAAGAGAAGAGTCCAGTTCCGAGTCAAAGGGTGCACGTCATCTCCAACCTCTCTTCCTCACCCCATTTCTTACAACTTTTCCATCCGCACCATCTCGAACGTCATCCAGCGAACCCTGGCCTGCTTTCAAGACAGAAACGAAGGAAGCTACAGAATAATTACGACTAGTCAAGAACCAACAAGAGAAAAGGAAAGAAAAAAAAGAAAATAAGAATAGAAAGAAGAAGAAGAAAAGGCCGTTCACCAGACGACGGCCAATAATATTACCCACCACGCCTTCCAAGACCAGACCGCTTGCCAAACGCAGAAAATATAGCGTTGTGGCCAAGAAGCAGAAGAATAGCAAGATGACGTTGGGACGAAGGATTGCTCGGCGATTTGGCCATTCGGTACGTCTCTACTGGAACAGGGGCAGAGAGGAGACGTGATGAGAAGAGCGAGTCGAGTACAGGGATAGGAGAGGGGAGGAGAGGGAGTAGGGCTAACGCGGAGAATGAGCAGCTCTCCCCCGAGAAGCCCTACCTGAGCTACTACGACGTTCTCCTGACGCTCGAAGACGTCAAGTCGCTCAAGAACGACTGGCTGACGGACAACAACATCGCCTTCTGGGAGGAGTACCTGGAGCACGAGACGCTGCCGCGTTTCCCGCAGGCGCGCATCGTCCTGCTCCGGCCAAGCATGACGTTCCTCCTGATGCGCGAGTCGGACCAGCGGCTGATCCGGTCCGCCCTGCCCGACTTCTCCAAGACGACGCACATCTTCCTGCCCATCAACGACAACCGCAACGTCAGCATGGCCGAGGGCGGCAGCCACTGGTCCCTGCTGGTCGTCTCCGCCCTCGACGGCCGCGCCTTCCACTACGACTCGATGGGCGGCGCCAACACGAGCGAGGCCAAGCTGGCCACGGCCCGCATGCAGAACGTCCTCAGGCGCAGGCTCGAGTTCGAGAACCTCCGCGACACGCCCCAGCAGGAGAACGGGAGCGACTGCGGCGTCTTCGTCTGCATCATCATGCGACACCTGCTCGTCAAGAGGCTGCTGAGCGCGAACGCGAGGGAGAAGGTGTCGATGAGCATGGGGGGGAAGATGGTCGATAGTAGAGGCGGTCGTAAGGAGATGCTCTCCATCATCGAAAATCTGCGTGTCGAGGGTGAACGTCGTCGGTCGTGAGTCTTCCTTTCTTCTTCTGCCCATCTCCATCTTTCGTCCCCTCCCCTCCTCTCTTCTTTTCCTACCAGAGGTCTGATCTGAAGAGATGATAGGAGGAGTGCTAGCCCATACTCGTCCAAGACGCCGCCGCGGATCGAGTAGGGAGCGGCCTGCTACGGCTCTTGCGAAGCTCACGAGCAACTCCTCTCCAAGATGATGGCCGGTCACGGCACCGACCTGCCACCACCCCCACGTACATGGCTGCCTGCATCGTCGTCAACATCACCATCGCCCGACTCGAGTTCCGCCGAGACCACCGACGACATCGGCAGCAGCGGCAGTAACGATGCTGATGCCGACACCACCCCTCTACGCCGCCTCCGTACGAGCCCGACCAGCCCGACCATCCCGGTACGCGAGAACCAGAACCGGATAACCAAGACGTATGGCATCAAGGGCCCCGTGCGCTCCGTCGCGGTCCCGAGACAAGTACAGGTCTACGCATCGGTCTACACGCCGCACGGCACTCCCACCCATCATCCATCCGCCAGTCGCAAACCAATCTTGACGTACGGAAAGTGTCGAGGCTCCCGCGGTAACAGGAAGAGGAGCCCTCTTTCCCTCCCTGCAGCTTTGCATCAGAGTCCCTCGTAGAGATCTGGACGAGTACGTAAACTCGGCGGGGCATGTAGTATGTCGTGCTTCTAGGCATCCCGACCAACTTGGTGGCATAGGCTCCTGCTCTCTCTCTTTCTCTTTTTTTTTTCTTCCTCTTCTTCTTGCTACCCATTTCTCTCTTCTGTTCTTCTACCACGTCACCGGGACTAACATGAGCGAACTTGTCTGCATTATTTTGATCTCCCATGTCTCCAGCGTTTTCGCTTCTACTGTTTCCCTCTTGTCTTCTTTTCTATTTCCTTTCTTCCTTGTTTTTTTTTTCTTATTTGACGAGTCTACGGCCATTAAAATTCAGCAGACAGAGGGCATGGAAAGCCTTGGATTTTTGTCGTACGCTTGTAATTATATTCATGCTCTTCCCCCCCCCCCCCCCCCCCCCCCCTCCCCGTCCCTTCTCCTCCTCTCTCCCCCTAATGATCCCCCCCCTTTCAGGACATGTCCGGTGATGTTACTTTTGTGATACTCTTAGAGATCAAACCCGAGTAATATATCACCTCTCCTCGATACTCGAAATCTGAGGGAAGAGGGAAAAGGGGAGACGACAAAAACATTCAACGACTAGCAGCAGTAGTGAGTTTCAAAGAAAACAAGAAGAAAACAAGTAGATGTCATCATTGACGTCCGCGCTGTAGTACTTTTATATGGCCAGTCCTAGTAAAGAGAAGGAGAAAAAGAACAATAAAAGGAGTAAGAACAGATGAGAGAGAGAGAGACGCCATCGACCTAAAAAGAGAAGAACAAACTCCGATTCATGAATCGCATCCTCTGATTCTTCCATCCACTATCTCTTGACAAAGGCGGGATTCTGCTCCATGGTAGCCGAGATGAAACCCCTCAGAGCAGCCCATCGATTTGCCGTAGCAGGTGCAGGTGCAGGTGCAGGTGCAGGTGTAGGAGCAACAGTGTCAATTCCAATCTTCTCACCATCCTGCTTTTGCTGCTGCTGCTGAGAATCGTCGTCGTCCATCTCTTCATCCTTGACAGTGACAGGCGGCGGCGCATCAGCCAGCCTAGCCCAGCTGACGCCGAACCTCTCCATCTCACCACGCACCAGCTTCTCCTTCTTCTTCAGCGCACCCCTCCCGGTCCTGAGACTCTTGTGACGGATCTTTCCGTGGGCCGGAGCGCCGGCGCCGGCGCCGGAGCCGGTGGCAAGCTCGTCGTCGAGATCGGGCAGGGCATCGCCCAGACTGTCGAGACTGGCAATCTTGTTGCCGGGACGGCGTCGTCGCCGAGAGCTGCCGCCGCTCTTGGTGACCTTGTCGGAGGAGGAGCGCACGCGAGACAGGAAGCTCGAGTGCCTGATCAGCCGCCTGTCGTGCTTGCTCTCGAGGAAGGAGTCCGTCACTGCGGCGCCGGGACGGAACACCTTTGTCGGTAGGAGGGGGTGGATCTGGCCCGTTATGCGCTGATGACGGAGTTGGCGCGCCGAAGGGCGTTTCTCGGCTGGTGCGACTGGTGCCTTTTTTTTTCTCTCTCCGTCAGTCTATTTGTTTCTTCTTCTTCTTCTTCTTCTTTTTTTTTTTTCAACCTGCTATCTGCCTTTTTGGGACGAAGAGGAGAGAAGAGAGAGAGAGGGAAGCATACCATTATTGTGTGGTTGCGATGATGATGTATAGTCCAACTTTTTTTTTTTTTTTTTTCGGCGGTGATGGTAAAGGTTTGACGTAATAATAATGATGAAAATAATAATCAACAATACAGTGTTATTATTACTCCATAAACCTAGAAAGCACTGTTGGCACCGCCGTTTTTGGCAGAAAGTGCCGCCGTTTTTTTATGGCTCCCAGCAGTGCGAGGGTCTTTGTCGGAGAGAGGGAGGCCATGTCCCAGCGTCTGTGAAATCGGGTCCCTGTTCCGGATAACCCTCTCCGTTGACGTCAGCTCGCGTCCAACTTCTGACCTTCTTTCTGCTGCTCCTTGCCGTCCAAGATGAAGCGGCTGCTCGCACCGAACGGGTGCCCCGGCGCGGTGGCCTCTCTGGTTCATAAGATGACAAAAGCTGCGCTCTCCGACTCACTCGTGGCCTCGATTCTCTGCTCATCCATCTTGGTCATGGCTCAGGACGATGATCACGTCGTCCCTTCACTCATTCCTCCAAAACCCAAGCGAATACCCATCATCTCGATGAACAACACCATTATGGCTGCAGACAAAGGCGGTCTACGTGAGAGCCACACGGACTTCATCGATCGCTTCAATGCCTGGCAGGCACAGAATCTAGCTGCAGAGAAGAGAAGAGGAGCCTACGCTATCGATCGAGGAGCATGCTGCCTATCGAGCGCAGTTAGGTAATGTCTGCTTCGTCAAGCCCAGGTACTCGGATCAAACAAGAGATCAATGTCAGCGGCATCTTCAACAAGTGGAAGCAGTATGCAACAACAACAACAACAATCCTGCTCCCTCCGGCTCTTTCCAGTCCCTCGTCTTCTGCTGACCTTGTTCTGCACAGATACTGCACCGAGATGCGAGTCGGCCATTTCCAGTCGCCGGCTGAACACCTCTCCCGCGGAACGACCCAGGACTTTCTTCTGTACATTTGCGAGCGGTGCAAGATCACAATCTTGGGGTAGCGGTCACGAGTACATCCGCCAGTCTCAGCAGCTTCACACCACCGTGAATGGCCAGTACGTGGACCGCAACGACACCAAGGAGGTGTATTATAAGGTATGTCAAGGATCCTTCCATCGGGCACAATTTCCACCCGCGCGACTATCAACCCCGAGCATGACCCGACCAACATCCACCAGTATCATCGCAGCGTGCTCGTGCTCGCTCCCCGCTTCGGACACCGCGCGCCATTGATGGAAAGCCGGTGCTCAACGTCGATAACCTTGGAGTCATCCTGACGTTCAACATCGGGTACGACACGACCATCTTCCCCGGTGAACGGCATCGCATCAACTTGGCTGGCTGCTACCAGCTTTCATGCTACGCAGGTGCGCGACCGGCCGGAGCTGGTGGATGGAGAGCGGCAAAAGCCCCCAAGGATGGTTCTATCCACCAACTCTCTGGCCAAAGTGTCGTCCGGTCGTCCTGCTCTGACGGCGGCGAGGACCAGGATACCCCGGCGGATGAAGAGTCGAAAGGACTCCTCAGCCTTCTCTCCGAAGAAGACCATGGGAAGGGGACGCCCGGAGGCCCTCTGCTACGAGGATATCCAGATGATGATTGTTCGACACCCGACCGCCGGGAGATGCATGCCAGCCAGAGGCGATGTGGTCTTGCTGCATAGATACGCCATGACGACAAATGCCGACCACGGTCCAGCAAGACGAGCGTGCCGCTGATCAGTCCACAGCGTGCTGCCCGTCAACACCAACGCTTCGGTATTGGTGATACATTCTTAGCTTGGGGAGGGCTGGAAACGGCCACAGGCCTACAACTGGGCCAGCCGCTCCGTCACGGCTACGGCTGTTGGGAATGACTTCGCTGGACACCGTTGGTTAGTTGACTGCCAAGTATAGCTGTAGAAAGTTGTAGGAGACTTCTTTGAGGCACTTGTGTAAGGAAAATTGTGGAAGGCAAAGCGTGCGTGCACAGGTCATCACCGATCGCTCTTTGACCACTCAGGGTGAGACTACCGACCCCGTGGGTCGAATCTTTCCTCGCCGCATCGTACCTTGGGGAGATTTCGCAACACGTCAAGAGGAGATTTGGGATGCACTTTCGACAAGCGACTCATTCTTCTCCAACACCGCCTTCCCCTCGCAGCATCAGATGGAATACGTCAAGTCGCTGCTCAGACCCATTAGCAGTGAGATTGGGCTCCGAGATTTCGAACGCGATGTTGTTGAGAATGCCGTGGAGAAGTTGATCCAGGCGGCATCCGCAGATGCACTTCTGCAACGCCAACTCGGCATCCGCGGCATCGTGACGTTTGAGAGTCACACAAATCTAGGATCCGACCAAGATACAATCTCCCAGCCAACGGAACATATGAGCCTGGGCAGCAGCGATGATGGCCGCTCTGCCGCGGCAACAGCTCCGAATTCCCGTACGGTACCCAAATCCCGTCGAAAGGCGAAGGGGAGGGGCAATCGAGCGGACCAATTCTGCATTTACCGAACCTCGGACGGTCAAAAAAATCCCTCTGTGGCGATTGAATACAAAGCTCCTCATAAGCTGACTGTTGATGAGGTTGTGACGGGACTCGAGTCAGCGATCGAACCAGACCGCGACGTCATCAACCAGGATGGCGAGGGCTTCTCCCACTACGCTCGACGGCTCCCAGCCGCGGTTGTGACTCAGCTGTTCTCCTACATGATCGGCAAGGGCATTCCGTACGGCTATGTCTGCACAGGTCAGGCTTTTGTCTTCCTTCATATCTCGGACGATCCTTCTACCGCCTACTACTCAGTCTGCATACCCAAGCTGGACGTCATGGACGAGGATGAAACGAGACTCCATCGCACAGCCGTTGCACAAGTCTTTGCCTTCATCCTGCAAGCTCTTCGCTCGCGGCCACCCCCTGAATCGTGGTACGATGAAGCGGATAGACTTGGCACCTGGGCTGTCGAATACGACGACATCCTATACAGCATTCCCGCCGAGGAGCGCAGAGGCAAAGGCAAAGACGCTCGGTTTTCTCCTTACAGACCTCAGCGCTGGAAGGGTTTCGAGAGGTCCCCGATTCGCACCAGGTCCAAAGCATCCTGTCAGGATACAGACCTCGACAAGGCCCATGCAGATGATGGAGAGCCGCCGTCTCCTTCCCTGGATCCGCGAAGCTCGAGCTCGAAATCGAAATCTGTTTTGGAACCTGCGGCTGCCAAGGAGGCTGGGGATCGTGCCAGCCGCAGAGGTCAAGCACGAGGGAAGGGTCCGACACGAGAGCAGAACATACAAAGCCGACCTTTCTGCACTCAGGCATGTCTCAAGGGTCTGGCACATGGTGGGCCAGTGGATGAGCACTGCCCAAATGTGAGAAGTCACGGGAAGGACCACACTGACAGGTCCTCGTTTCCCTCTCTCGTACGAGACCAGCTTGCGAGAGACCGTGGCAGCGATGCGGATTGCGTGTCGATGTATCGATCAGGGGCACGTGGCTCGCTGTTCAAGGTGCGATTGACGTCCCACGGCTATACGCTCGTTGCCAAGGGTATGCAGAGGGCTCATGGACAATTCCTGCGCCACGAGAACGCGATGTATGACCGGCTCATCCGCATCCAAGGAACGCACATCCCAGTGTGCGTCGGAAACGTGGAGCTGGTTCTGCCATGGCATTGCGACGGCCGCGTCAACTTTCATTTCATGTTTCTCAGCTGGGCCGGCCGACCCTTGCTCGACTGTCCTGGCCGGCTTGATGAAGCAGCAGTCGCCGATGGGGTTGCCAAGATATTCACGGCCATGCACATACTACGAGTCCTCCACCATGACGCGGAGCCACGAAACATCTTGTGCGATGAAAATGGCAGTCTCGTGGCGGTAGATCTGGAACGTGCAAAGTTCCACGATCGCCCACCGCTAGGCGATATGAGCCCCAACAGTCGGACCCGGAAGAGGAGACGAGGTATCGTCAAACAACCGAGGGATGAGTTCGCACGAGAGCCTTCAGATGCTGTAGAGAAGTGTTATCGGGTAATCAGATCGAGCCGCATCGCCGCTGTCCCATCTGAAGCTCTCGAAACCCACGAAGACATGATCTCAGATACGGCGAGCGACCTCGGTGGTCATCTGAGTGAAGTCCAGTAGAAGATCGACTGTGCCCAAGCCGGGAACGTCCCCCTGCCGTTGACGAGGTGGCCCTTGAATGGCATCCTATCCTGGAGGGGGAAGAGCGCGCCAAGAGAGGTCTTGATCTGTGCGACGAATTGTCCGCACGGAATGTTCAGTACGAATCGGCATCCACCGAGCATGTCCAGTTTTTTGGATCGTCCGTCAGCGCACAGACTCGTGCGGCGCGGTCTAAGCCAAGTATGAGGCTCTCTACAGTCTCTGGTCACTCGCCTGAAGAGCCATGAAGGCTCAGTTGGCAGTCAGTTGGAAGCCATGTCGCTGAAAGAAGGCTTGTCGGAATCGCTGCCAGCCGAACTCGCACGACTCCAGCAGACGAAGAAAAGCATCGGCCAGTGCAGTCAGAGTGTATCTGATGCTAAAGACTTGGCTGATGAGCGGAGCAACATCTCTGAGAACATCACCTCAGCAGACAACAGTAATTCTTTCTTTCTTTTCATATCTCGACGGGCCATGACCTCGTCATGGCCAGGCGATTTGATCTACCAGATGACCGTTCGCGGCATTTGGGTGGGCCGCTAAAAGACAAAACAGTGCGGCGGTTTATCGAAGCTCTTACACAATCGGATGCAGAGCATCCGAGACTTCGTTCTCAAACATTGCAAGTTCGGAGGTGGCAGGAGTCAGAATCTGCTGGCTCGCCCAGTACCAGGCCATTCGATAGCCGCTCTGGCCCAGGATTCTCGCTTCAGGAGCGGAACATGGATCGATCAGGCGCGAGTTGAGGACTCGGGTATCTGGGTCAACGAGGTCTGTCATTTTTTTATCTTTAGAAGAAAGCTGCGTGGGCAGGCGTTCTAGAGCTTATCACTTGGTTGGATTCCTGCTCAGAGGAATCTATCGTGCCATGACTAGGGCGGTAATTCCGAAGCAGTCGAAACGAGGAAGCCTCGAGAGGCGTCGACCTTTAGTCTCAGCCCCATAGCATGCAGTGGAGGAGGGAGTGGTAGGCTGCGTAGCTCGGCAGCTGATATCGGGAATCTGGCCATGAAGCTCAGGTCTTCCAACTGCCATGGCCAGTCTGCTAGGCAAGGTTGCACCAGTCCAGCAACATAGAAACTCTCTTGGTAGGTCTTTCGTACCTTGCGAACTGTAAAAGAAGCTGTTGGAGAGCCCGGAAAGGCTGTCCCCGAGATTTCCGTAGCCACGGGTAAGAGTATCAAGCTCTGCCGCGCCGCGTCAGCTTCCCTGGAAGTGTACGTGGGGGGAGTGTTGTGGCTGATCATCGGGCCTCAGCTCTCGGTAGACGTCGACATCTTCATCAAGCGCAGTCTCATCCGTGTTCCCTTCATCCCTTCCCTCGTCGGGCCAATGGACCGGCTGATCCAAGGTGAGGCAACCCACTGTCAGCTCTCGAGGGACTGTCGACTCGAAGGAAGCATCAGTGATGATGTGGAAGGCGCCTCGGGGGCCGTCAAAGGGGCCGTCGAAGGGGCCGTCGAAGAGGTCCCGGGCTGGCATGGCACCGGCATGTCACCTTCACTTCATCTACAGGTGTACCAAGACTCCGTGCATGCTCTGCGAGGATACAAGCTCTAACTCGTCCGTCGATGCACCGGAATTCGTCATCGTCCGCCGGCGAAGAGCGTCCCACAATCGGTTTTCGCTAGCATCCAGATGCCCCGTGAAGGCATCATGGAACCCATACACGGCAGGATTGCTCTGAACGATTGGTGGAGGTCCAGAGCAAGGCTTGAGTGAAACCGACCGGTACTATGCCAGGTCCGAGAGAGGGGCCGGGATCCGAACCAAGTTGTGTGCCAGCTACAGAGCGAGCAACGACCATGTACCGAAGGTCGAGACTGTCTGGGTAACGAGGTGACCCAGCATCTGGCGGATCTCGAGTGCGTCGCGGAATGTATTATGTATTCCCGCCTGGCCTGGCCGCCGGCTCACGTTTCTCCCGTATGAAGGCCGGCCAGTCCCAAGCCATCCGTATTCGAAACAATATCCGGCGCTGGCGGGCAGCATGAAGACTGCAGCGTCCATCTTCTTCTCCGACAGGCTGATTCCCACAAGGAAGATACCGGAACATGGCACGAAGGCACATAATAAGCTGGGCGGGAACGAGCGTTGCTCAGCATGCCAGGTGCCGGCTCTCCAGCAGACCTGGTTTCGTCTCGTCAATGATGAAAGGTATCGTGGATTGACACACTCTTAGCTGCCCCATCATGCTGCAGACTACCACGGATCTTGATGCGAACACTATCCAGTCATCTCTCCTCTGGCAAGTGTCAGCACACCAAAAGAGATGCTTGCGCCGAGATAGATGATTCCATGGACGATGGCCGCGGATAAAAAAAAATAAAAAATGAAAAAAGGTGTAGTAATACCTGGTGCTTAGCCTTTCCGTAACATGGCGAATACCAGGCAGGACCTTGCCTTTGCCTTTGCCGAAGATGGATGCGGTGCGTTGGCAAAAGACACGTCGGAAGGCTAGCTCCCCAGGAAACGAGCACGAGGCCACGAGGGAGAAGGTTGGGATTCACATCAGTCAAAAGAGGCTGGGATGATGGAGCGATGCTGTCAGAGGGATCTTCTCACGGTCTAGGTTCAGCATCTGGGATCGTGGGACGTAGGTACTGCAGCCAAGACGGAGTGGTCAGGGGGTTCAAACGAAACGGTTGACCGGTCCGTACCGTCCAGCCAAGATCCGGGATAGCTGTAAGGGCGCCTGTGATGTCCCGAATGGCGCCATCCGGATCGATGGCCAGAATGTTTGCGAGCGAGAGAAGGCCTAGTCTGCGCGTCGCGACCACGGGGCCACGGAAGCACGCTCTCGGCGACTGAGCCGTCTCAGGTAACTCTGCCCGGCCTCCAGCCATGATCTCAGCCTCCGCGATCCTCTGGGGACATGGCCCGTCGCACCACGCTCATCAGGAGGCAGCCGAACCGCCGCCGGGGGAGCTGGCTCGTAGCCCCTAGCCCCTCGTCTCGTATTCCGCTCATGGTCCGACGGATGCATGGCCGTGGTCTCTCATGCGCGGTCCACGGCTGTGTAGGGCCAGCCGCACCGGACCTCGTGCCGAAGCTGGCTTCGCATCGACGCTGCAGCCTAGGAGAGGATCGACTGCCAGCGTGTCCACAGCTCATATCGCGGCTGCTGATGATGATCCACCGCCGAGGCCGCCCGACTGACGTGGTCCACGGGCCCGTGGTCTGGCTCGTCTGACTCCGGACAAGGCCGACATCATGGATCGCGGCATCTACGAGACTGATACTGGGCTGGAGAGCACGGATGCGGATCAGCCAGAGGCCTCCGAGGCAGCGGCCGCCGCGACCACGGGAGCGCCTGCACTGCTGCGAGGTCAGTCCTCGAGGCGTCTTCGGCGTGGCAGGAGAGACGTACGTCGTGGCAGACTGCAGAAGCAAGACGTGCGGCTCGCTCCATCTCGAGAAATACGGTCAGCTGCCATGTGCGCGGGGAAACCTGGATGCTCGGGGGATGTGAATGCCATCAATCACCAAGACGGGCGGTGGAGGAGAAGCGGCGAGAAGCCGGGGAAAGGCCGCGCCATGCTCGATGCTGAGGGTATTGAGCCCAGGCTAGGCGCAGGAGGTGTGCAGCATGTCGGCTGCGAGGCTGTAGGCAGGATTCGCGAGGGAAGAGGGTCAAGAGGACCTGACTGGATGGAAGGGAAGATGTCGGTCTATTCATACCAGGCCGGCGAGATGAGATCCGTGCGGGAGGGGCGGCGACACGGCGGCGAGCCCGAATGGGGAGCGCCGCTAAACTGGAGGCGGCAGCAGCGCATCAGCGACAGCGACTACAAAAAAAAAAAAGAACCCCCCCCCCCCCCAAAAAAAAACGTCACTTCTTACGACAAACTTCACTCACCCCGCCAATATTAGACACGCAACAGAATGGACAGGATTACCCATCTACAAAGGGAAATCGCCCAACGCGAGGCTGAATTAGCCGATCTGAAAGCTCAGCTGGCCCTTGCCGAGTCGCAAGAGAGACTCTCGGATGAGCATGAGGATGAGGCTTCGGGCTGGAAGTGGCCGTTGAGCAGGCGAGAGTATGATCGGTATAGTCGGCAGATGGTGGTTCCCAAATTTGGCTTGCAGGGTACGGCATACGTTGTTTTTTTCTATTCTATCTCATCGTTCCCTTCTTTTCCCTCTCTCATCTCCTCTTTTCTCTCTCCGTGAACAATCTCTCCCTCCTGACATGTTGTGATAAAAGGCCAGCTGAAGCTCAGAAAGACAAGAGTCCTGCTCGTCGGCGCCGGTGGTCTGGGATGTCCGGCAGCAGCGTACCTTGCCGGCTCCGGGGTGGGCAAGATCGGTATCGTGGACGGCGACGTCGTCGACACGTCCAACCTCCACCGGCAGATCTGCCATAGCACCGGCCGGGTGGGCACTTCCAAGGTGGACAGTGTCATCACGTTTCTCAAAGAGTGAGGTCTCGTCAAGAGAAGAAGAAAGGGAGGAGAGGAGGAGAGGAGAGGAGGAGAGGAGAGGAGGAGAGGAGAGGAGAAGAAGAAGAGGCCCGCATATCCATGGCCAGGTAAAGAGGCTGACTGGGACAACCGTACAAAACGCGCAGGCTCAACCCAGACATTGCATACCGCGCCCACCACGGCCACCTGACGACCCTGAACGCGCGCGACATCGTCTCGGGCTACGACGTCGTGCTCGACTGCACCGACCACCCTGCCTCGCGGTATCTGGTGTCGGACATCTGCGTGCTCCTCGGCCGCCCGCTCGTCTCGGCCTCGGCCCTCCAGACGTCCGGGCAGCTGATGCGGCTCAACGACGGGCCCGGCCGTGGACCGTGCTACCGCTGCGTGTTCCCCCGGCCACCGCCGCCGGAGAGCGTGGTCGGCTGCGGGGAGGGCGGCATCCTGGGCCCCGTCGTGGGCGTCATGGGCGTCCTGCAGGCCCTGGAGGCCATCAAGCTCATCGTCGCCGATGGGGGTCCCCCCCCCGCGCCGCCCACGATGCTCATCTTCAGCGCCGCCGACCCCGCCACGCCCTTCAGGTCGGTCAGGATGCGCGGGCGGAGGAGGGACTGCTTCGCCTGCGGCGACGATGCGCGCCTCACGCTCGGATCGCTCGAGACGAGCATGGACTACGTGCGCTTCTGCGGCGTGAGGGCGCCCGTCCGGCTGCTCGCTCCGGAGGAACGGGTGTCGCCCGAGGAGTACGTCGTCGCCGCCGCCCGTGGCGGCCACGTCCTGATCGACGTCAGGGACAGGGAGCCATTCACCCTCGGCAGCATCGACGGATCCATCAACATCCCCATCGGCCGCTTCACGAGCCACCGGGTCGCCGAGGGTGAGGATGCCGGCAAGCTCCCCGAGTGGTGGCCGGCCGACGCCGTCCCGCCCGGTGCGCCCATCTACCTCGTCTGTCGGGTCGGGAACGACTCGCAGATAGCGGCTCGGAAGCTCAAGGACCTGGGTCTAGACCGAGGGGGACGCTTCATCGGAGATATCAGGGGCGGCTTACAGGCTTGGAGGGAGACGGTGGATCCGACCATGCCATCTACATAGACTAGGTATCGAGACGAAGGACGGAAAGGAAATGTTGAGCGGGTAGAAATCTTTTTTCTTCTTTTGTTTCTCGTGTTTCCTTGTTCTCCTGACCATGATATAACGGTACACTTGAGGGACTGGTCCCTACCAACATAACAGAAAGGAAATGAAAATAACAAGCGACAATGAGCGGAGCTTTTGCTTCTGGCTAGCCAAGCCTCTGGACGTGGTTCATATAGTAATGGCAGAGTGTTCTTTTTTTCTTCTTCTCGTTCGTTCGACACAGTGTTGCATCTTGAACAGGAGAACCAAGAGGGATGCGGGATGATCTATATGAGATCGGCCGACTTCTTCTTGTTGAAAGCCCTCTGATCCTTGAGCCACTGCCTGTAACCGTTGACGCTCTGAATCTTCTCGCCGTAAAAGTCAGGGACTGTTTTCAGTTCGTCAGCACAGAAGTTCTACACACCCACAGCACACACACACACACACACACACATCTCGGATACAGATGACTCGGAAGGGGAAGAAGAAGGAAGGGAAAGCACTCACCAGGGTTGGCAGTACTCGAGTTTGACGGGTCGACGCGGTTCTTCCTGATCCTGGCAAAGAACTCAGCCTCCTTATGGTTGATCTGGTTCTTTAGGCTCCTGTTCATCAGGTAAAAGACTTGGCTGCCGATGCTGGGGCCGACGAGCCATCCGGCGCCGGCAAACGTCATTGTCAGCAGGCCCAGCGAGATGAAGGGATCGAGCGGGATCTGCGCGACCAGCGGCTCGGCCACGCCCGTCGAGAGGAGCACGACGCCCAGGACCAGTCCGACGGCGCTCGAGGTGATGGAGAAGAAGACCTGGATGCGGCGTCGGCGCAGCCTGAGCTTGAAGAAGCTGTCCCAGTCGAGCCTGGGCTCCGAAGCGCCGGGCCCGGCACCGGCACCGGCGGTAGTAGTGCTGCTGCTGCTGCTGCTGCTGTTCCTGCGCAGGAGCTGCTGCTGGACGGATCGGCTGTCGGATC
The DNA here is from genome assembly GCF_012550715.1 of Geosmithia morbida. Taxonomy (NCBI): domain Eukaryota; kingdom Fungi; phylum Ascomycota; class Sordariomycetes; order Hypocreales; family Bionectriaceae; genus Geosmithia; species Geosmithia morbida. The sequence goes on from NW_023336187.1 coordinate 2,361,046, forward strand.
GGAAGATGCTGCTACGGATTCCGTTGTTCTGCTGCTGCTGCTGCTGCTGCTGCTGCTGCTGCTGCTGCTGCTGCTGAATGAGACCCCTTAGGCTGATGGGACGGGTTGCGGTCGTGAACGAGGCTGTCGTCGTCGTCGTCGTCGTCGTGCAGCACAGCGCCGTCGTCGCAGTCGCCAGGCTACCTGCCACGGGGCGAAGAGGCACGCGCAGAGCGAGAGCCTTGAATGGTGTGGCCATCTTTGTCTCCGTCTTCCGTCAGTTCGGCTGTGCCTTATCGCGAAAGGGTCCGGTGTTGTCGTCGTCGGAAGAGGAGGGGTTTGGTCGCGATCGGGATCGATTGAAGTCCGGGGTAGTGAGTTCGAGCTTTCCCGGCTGGCCAACTGGAGGGAAGGAAAAGATGAAAGAAAAATGGGCTGCGCGGGACATCAGAGGCTTCTTGGCGTTTTGCTGTGTCGATGGAACTTACCCGGGAGCACAATCACGTCGAAGGAGCCGCGGTCCAGGTGGTGGGGAGTGACGGTGCTGTTGGTGCATCGTACGGCACTCTCATATCGTGGTGTTGCATGTAATCGATCCTGTAGTCTGTATATCTCTACGTTCTTCGGAGATGAGGAATGTCAAAGATATGTGTATCATATTCTTATTCTCGTCATGGTGATGAATCCTACCATGTGTATACGAGAATGTCCGATGAAACGTATCATGCATGCCGCGGATACGTGGATGATCTAGACGAACAAGTTAAACCAGCAAGTAGCCTGTCGGAAACGCGATGCTAGCTAGAAGGAGCCGACAGACAGCTTTCATTCACAGGTCTGCATCTGGAATAGAATACCTTGATGATGTAGGCATCGACGTCAAACGAGAGCCGTGCAGACGACCTTGTTGCCATTCAACACATAGTAGTTCCAATATAGACTCTTCTTCTCTCGTGTAAGCCCTTCTTGTAGGACAGACAGAGAGGGTTTAGACCAGCTGCTATCCCCATCACACCATCTCCTCGTCCTCAAGATCCTAGCACCGTGATTCCCGAAAGCCTACCAATGCGCTTCGGTAATCTCTACTTCGTCGACGTCAACTCCGTCCGCAAACCAACGGCCCGTGCCGTCCCCCTCGGGACCGAGGACGATGTCGTTTCCAGACATCATCCTCTTACGCATCTTGCCCTCCCGGTTGAAGGTCCAGTCTTCGAGGCCGTAGCACCGCTTCCACTTCAGCCCGTCGTGGGCGTCCTGGTACTCGTACCAGAACTGCACGGCGATGCGGTTGTCCGTAAAGGAGAAGAGCTCCTTCCTCAGACGGTAGGACTTCTCCTTATCCCATTTGGCTTCCAGGAAGGCCTCTATGGCCTCGGTTCCCGACAGGAAGGAGTCCCGGTTGCGCCAGATGGAGTCAGGGGTGTAGGCCTTGGCGATCACGGCAGGATTCCTGGGATGACTCTTGTTAGCTCATGGAAACTCCCTGCCCCCCGCCCCCCTCTCTTCCCTTCTCCCTTCTCTTTGTGGTCATGATCTCTACTCACCGGGTGTTCCAGAGATCCTGGGCTGCCTTGACCTTCCCGGTGGCCGATTCGTGAGTAAAGGGGGGCTTTGCGGATGCCATCTCTGCGCTTTCTTGTATGAAAGTGCCAGCCTACAGCGGGGCGAAGGATCGTTATGCTGTACACGTGAACGTACGTGTCCATATGCAGGATGGCATGTCACTCCATAGCTTGCCCTCGTGAGGGGTAGTAAACTAGCATGCCCTTTAGACGGAGACACTGGAGTCCCATAGATATTATCAATAGTAATATGCATGCAGCACAACGATTGCGGCGGAAAGGTAGTGTAGAAACTCCCCCCCCCTCCTCGGTGTCTACATCCCGCAGCGAAAATCTCACGGTTCGTATCGGATGACGCCAGACGACGGAACATGCATATTTCTACCAAACTCCTTCCGTTGACGGTCACCGGAAAGACACGATGCATCCCGTACATCTACAAGATACCTGGAGCAGGCGGTTTTGCTGCGCAGATGTGCCGCAGGAGCCTCGACATCAGGTAGGGAGTATATGAGATGCATATCGCGGCTCATCCAGTGTTCGCATCAGGGACAGGCAGACCGGTGAACTTTTACCGTTCAGACACACACGAGATGGAACTCTTGGCAAGATCTGCGATCGGAAATTGTCTCCTCGAGCAGCCGACCGTCAGGGAGAGGAAACCGAGAGGAGGATGGCATCCATAGACCTCAGCTGGGACAGAGCACGAGAGGGGTGGTGAGGAGACGAAAGGTGCAGATTGGACCAGTAGAGATACTCATCTAACCAGTAGTACTGCATAGAAACAGGAAGAAGGGGGGAAAAACACGTTTCTCTCACGGAGACAGACTACTCACAAACCTATCCGCGCCCGTGCCGACTGTTCTTTCGAAATGTGCCATTGCGTCCCAACCCCGTGCTTGGAGCCTGATCCTTGGCGGTCCTCACGACTGACGAGTCAGACCAGACGACCGTCCCACCATGCAGTATCTTGCCGTTGGCCTTGATTCGGGGAAACAGCGTAGCGGCTACCTTATGGCTCTCCATCGCAGCCTTCCCATTGCTACGCTCCCCGAATTCAGCATACGTCTCCACCCCCTCGTCGTCCGTATTGGGGGTCGTGATCTCTAATAGATCAGCAGCCGTCTGGCCTTCGGTCTTCCAGATATTGGCTGCACGTATCAGAAAATCGGTCACTCTCCGATGTAGATTCTGCTCATTCTCAGACGGAACCAGCCGATCGAGATGCCTGCATACTTCTGTAGAGGCGTCTTCAACCGCAGCGTCTACATCTTCATCGATCAGGAGCTTTGTGATTTGGTAGCGGTACGTCATCTGTTTCTCCTTTTCGTCGAAGAAGTCTAGCATCTGATCGGCCGCCTGCCTCAAATCTTTCGAGATGTAGAACGGGAGGAAAATGTGCTCCATCAACGCCTGGCAGATGATGGCCTGGCCCGCCGCACGACGCATCAGGATGGCCTCTTTGCTTGTCCCGACCAACAGGGGCAATTCGGGTACGAGAGCCTGGATTCTCTGGGCGGGCGTCTGTTGCTCGTCCCGTCAGCATGCATGTCCCTACCGTATTATACGTGCGTGCAACGTCCGTCGCCAACCTTACCATTGTGGTCTGGGAATGAGATATGAAATCCTTGGCAATGGTGTGGGATTCGTCCGACAGAGATTTCAGGTGGTGCCGACTGCTGAGACGTCAGTCTTTCTGTGCGTATACAGGCAACGCATCATGACCTCACAGTGTCGTCTCTCGTTCTCCATCTACCTCGTGAAAGAGGTTGTGGCCCAACTCTTCCCTGACCCCCTTCAACTCCGACCGGAGGTCGTCACGCTCAGCCTCGGCTGCCTGGAGCTGGGAACTGTGAATGATGCAGCTCGTTTCCATCGTCTTGTTCTTCTGTCGCAGCTTATCGGCTTCTCTCTCCGCAGACCGCAGGCCAGCTTGCAGCGAATACACACTCCTTGATTTAGAGGCGCCATCATCTTGAGCTGTCCTCAGCTGGGCTTTGGCCTCGTCTGCCTGCTTCCGATATCGCTCTATATCGGTCTCGGCTTGTGCGAAGACTGTGTACCGTTCGCCGAATGTCGTCATCAACGTGAGCTTTTCCGTGTCGGCTCTGGCCTTCGTCTCTTTCAGTTCCGTAGTGAGACGTGAAACCTCGTCGGAGGTTTCCCTGAGCTGGCTCTGAAGCCTCTTATTCTGGTCAATTAGATCTGAGAAGTCCTGTATACTTTCCGTATCGCCCGCCACTTCCCGGGCAAGGCATATAAGAGACCAGATGCTTGATTGCTTGCCGGCCTTGGGATTTGGGCCCTTCGAGTTAGTCGTAGTCGGCTTTGCCTTTGGGTCAGGCATGGTTGCCGCTCTCTTCATCCGCTCCCTGAACGACTGTAATGACATTGGCTCCTCTGCGAAAGCCGATTGAAGAAACGATCTGAGCTTGAGGGTCAAGCCGCTACAACCTGAGCGGCCAAGGGGGGAATGGGAAGGAGGGGAGATACATATAATCGAACTTCAGCAGCCTCGTTCGAGGCCACCCTCCACTAACATGACGCGATGTTGGACTGCGAGCAGCCGCTGCGGATGTAAGCAACAGCGTGCGTGTCGACGCCTGACTGGTTTATGGACATGTGCCGAGGCGAACAAAAGCACATCAATCACCAACCACATCAGGACCGTTCGCCTATCGCCTAACGACTGACGTTGGTGGCACGAAATCGGATACGATCCTTTAGAACCCCCCACCCCCCAAGTTTACAAGAGCTCACTAAACACGCAGCTCCGTTTTACGTTTCCTACATGGATCTTCAACCTGACCCTGTCATCTTGTAGTGGTAATAGACTGACTGACGACGTACCTTGGTAGAACCTCAGCTACCTTATTTCAAGTAGACTTACTGTCTGACAATACGAACTTTTGCGTCGAAAACAAACAAAAAAAATGCTGATAGCCTATGCATGCAGTTGAGGTATGCTGCTAGCAGTGGCTGATATATGTTGAGGCACGGTACGTACATGTAGGTACTCTCGCAAACTTGAACCTAGTGAGCATTCACATTGGTTTTGTTTCCATGTCATGCGGATGCGGGACAGCCATCCTACATTACCTTACATTGCAGGTAATAGTTTGTTTCCTCATCGACCCTCGCCCCATCTTGGCCACAACGTCCCCAGCCAACGGCATCCCTGGCTGGCACTCTTCGCGGATCGCAGCCGCCCTCTTCTTGAGGATATCCATGTGATACGTCGACCACGGATGCAAGCAACAGCGTGCGTGTCGACGCTACAGGCATAGCTCCCCGAGCCTGCAGCTCCGTGACGGCTCGGTCGACCTCGACCTCGGTCTCGTCTGCCACCTTGAGCGACGCAGCTGAAGGTATGGTACCGGTGAGCGATGGCTTTCCCGCGAGCGTGTCCGACTGCACGTTGGCATGGCCGATCTCATCCGTGGTCGAAGATGACATCCAGGCCGACGCCTGCGGCTCTGACAGATAGCGTGTGCCGGGAGTGGCTCCTCATCTTGCAGACGCCTTCGCTCACCTTCTGGCCTTGTTCGAGGGCGACTTTTCCCTGCGGACGGCATCTTGCCTCCTATCTTGACAGAATCGAGAGAGCGTAGGGGGGGGAGCTGGGTGGTCGTCACGGGGGAGCAGGAGTCTTCCCCGCCCAGCAGAAGCTCCCGGAGGGCCAAGACGGACTTTTGGGGGGCTCAAGCATGATGCTGCCCACGAGATAGAAAGCCGGCGATAGGGGAGCATCGGCGATAGTTACCAAGGTCATCGTGGTCGTTGGGTTGGCCAAGTATCGCAGGGCCTGTTACAGGGGCTGTGTGGTTATATAAAAACTAGTCGTGCTGTGAGCGATGCGTTCTTCGGGACCCTTATCCATGATGTTTTCGAAGCGGGGAGCATCGGTGTCAGAGGTATTATATCATGCCATAGCTCGGCTAAGCGGGACTCGACCGTGCATACAACCGTCGAGTCCGGCACCACAACGACGATACGGAACAGGAACCTTGACACCAACCGAACATGCTGACCTACCTTGAATGTAAGTCAGGAGTGTTTGTGTGTTTGTTCTCACAGAGACATTGTGCCATCCAACTATATCTAAATACTTTCCCACTGTCTACAATCCTCTACTTGACCTCTAGTCCTATAGACGACACTAGATCATGTTTGAGACCTCAGATCGCAGGACCTAAAGTGCAACTAGACATACACCTGTCTTGGCAAATAAGAACTATAACTTTCAGAAAACGAGAGCGAATAATGAGGGAAATGAAGATGGAGAGACTGGGATCAGCTACAAGCCGTGCAACTTACAGGAGCTCATCCAGGGTCGTAAAAAAACTTAGTCATCGCCAATCTTGGCTGGTTCACCTACAGGGTATGTGCACGTCGAAGGCAACGCTCAACGTCTTCCTCACCATCCGCGCTCCTCTTCTTTCGACTTGGAGGGACAGGAAGAAAAAGAAAAGAAAGAAGATCGATTGTAAACATCTATATATTGCAGCTTCGGATAACGACTTCTCGACCCCTACGCCCGCCTCATGCCTGCATCCCTCGCGCGGTGGGGAGAGTGTCGCGTCCGCCTCCCCAACGCGCGCGCCTGAACATTGTGACCAGCAAGCGAGAGTCGACGACGGCGACGAACACGACGACGGCAGACGGCACAGAGACGTGATGGCGCCCCGTCAGCGAATACGACCAGGCGAAGCCAAGCTCAGGCCCGCCCAGCACAAACCCTGCGGAAAACTGGTCGTGTGTATTCGGGAACGGCCACGCGACTATGCGCCCAATAGCGGCCCGCCCTGCGGCGACATCACACTCCTCCCGGCGGGCGACTCGACAGCCTACATAACCGAGCGCATCCTCCTGCCGCCCAGCAAGGGTTCTGGGGGTGGGCGGCCCGGACCGAGACGCATGTCGTACATCGTCGGTTGGCATGACCTACCCGCTGCGCGGCTCCTCGTGCCCGTCGTGGACATACTCGACTACGTCTCGCCGCGGGAGCTCGAAGCCTGGGAGACGGCACTGGAGGAGGAGCTCAGCGCCGAGAGAGCCGAGAGGGCGAAGGCGGCGGAAGCGAAGGTGGAAGCAGAGAAGAGCGAGGGGGCGATACCTACCGCTGCTGCTGCCACTACTGCCGCAGCAGCTCCTGTTCCCAAGGGCAAGCGCAAGCGCAAGAAGGGCAAACCGCCTGCCCACGCGCAGATCGAATCGGCTGTGGTGACGGGGCTGGAGACGGACGAGAAAGGCGCAAAGGGCCGTCTGAAAGGTGGGACTCTCACCCTGTCTACGCCACCGAAATACCGCATCAAGGAACTGGAGTCACTCTCGGACGACGACGGAGATGACCGAGACGAGGTCACCAGCCCGACCCACCAGCTGATCGGAGATATGTACGACGAGGCCATGGGCCGGGAAAGCAACCAGCCGGAAGATGCAGCGCACGGCAATGGCCTCGACGGAGATGACATCCCGCCAAGGACGACGGGCGGCCTCGCCCCGGTCCGGAAGGAGACGGCCAGCTCCGCGACGGCACCGCCGACGCCCCGACCATCGTGGGTGACGGCCGGCAGCGCACCGTCATCATCACGAAAGACGGCGCCATGGCCGCCGTGGCCGCCATCATCCAAGCCCACATCTACCGCCGACCTGACACCCGCACCGCCAAAGAAGCGGTCGAGCCCATCGCAGTCCCGAGCGCCCGACGAATCCACCAGCGGCACGAAGAAGTCGTCCGATAAGAAGAAGACGAAGAAGGGGAAGCAGGCGACGCCGAAGCCAAAGAAGAACAAGGACCCGGAGCCGGCCCCGGACGGGGAACCGGAGTGGATAGTAGAGCGGATCGAAAACGACGCGCTCTTCGAGGTGGACGGGCAGGACGACCCGGTGCGCTTCTTCCAGGTCCGCTGGGAGGGCGACTGGCCGCCGGACCAGAACCCGACCTGGGAGCCAGAGGAGAATCTACCGCCCAACCTGATACGGAACTATCTGAAGACGGGCAAGGCAAAACGAAAACAGCCACCCGGAACCGCCGAAGACGGTGGCAGCAACAAGAAGCCCAAGCTCAAGCAGTCGAAGCTGTCGTGGCTTGGCGTGGAGAAGAGCCGGTACGGGAGCGTCAGCGAGGCGTTTGCCGGTGAGGAGAATGATCTGTTGGAAAACGAGAAAGACGATGATGGCGATGGTGACGAGGAGGAGGAATTCCTCGTCGTGTAAAGGAGCTTTCGGCTTCATTCACGGGAAGCTTGGTTCATTTCAATATTGAGTGATTTGGATCTGGTGGGGTTTTTTTCTATCTTTTTCGAAAGAAAAAAAAAGGAACATTAAAAATCAAAAACAAACAGCAACGAAAAGAAAAAGACCAGCCTGCATACTATATATCCTCTGGAGTTCTTTTGAGAGGTTTAATGGCTATGGAAGTGAATATAAATGGTACTCTTTCTTCTTCTTTTCTCTTCTTCCCGGCTGCATGTCTCCCTCGTCCACAATTCTGCATCTGCCATCGTTCACTTGGGGAAGAGAGACAGCATGTTCAAGCATGCATGGATTCCCTGACGAAAGTTCTCAACCACCTGCGATGATACACAAAACGGATTCCTGAGCAGATCACACCCGGAAGCGCACGTCACGCACTCGGGCACCTCCCACGGCTCCAAGCCTTGCAAGGCAGTCATGTGGCGTCGGTGCCGCGCAAACAGCACCATTGTCTTCCCAGCGTAGCATATCCTCCATCCTTCCCCTGTTACTCGGCCTACTTCCTGCCGTGGCCAGAGGCGGCCGCGTCCCGCGCGGGCGAAAGCTTGTCATCCGCGGACGGATAGTACGGGACATGCCGAACCCAACCCCCCCCCCCCCCCCCCCCCCCCCCCGGGTCCTGGGAGAGTCAACAAGGCATGTCTGACGCGGAATAAGGAGGTGAACTCGATGGTCAAGACGCCCCTCGCCGGCTACCACGTCGGCAGCGACGGTGTGACGCAGGCCAAGAGCGCATGGGCAGAACCACGTCGCCTCGACGGGGAAGTGGGCGGCCACGACGGTGCGCGGTGGCCCCCGTATTACAGGAGGAGGAGCTGCGTGCCGGCGCTCAGCGGTCTGTGGTGGGCCAGGCCGTCGTCGAGCAGCACCGGCTACTCCTACACGGGGAGGAGATGAGATCCCGGGTGTGGCACGGGTCGAAGAACTCGACAAAGGCCGTCTCGACTCCGGACCCTCGCAGCCGGAACGTGTCCAAGATGGCGCAGCGGTCAGTCACCCCGTGCTGCCGGACTGGACTGCCTCGAGGATCTGGGTCCAGGGTCGAGACCGGCGGGAGCGGGAGTCTACCGAAGATGACGGTCCTGGTCCCGTCGGTGGTGGCGGAGGGGGGAGGGGGAAAGGGGGAAGGCGTGTGCCATGGATGGAATTCAGGTGCGCTCGGGTCAAGGTTCTACTTCGAACGGGCCGAGGTGCATCGCCGAAGAAGACGTATTCATGATGGCGTGCAGACGGATCGTGATGGTGCGATGTGTGTGGAGAGGGGCCAGGCTAAGCTGGGGGTCTTGATCATGTCTTGTCGTGGCTTGGAGTTACGAGGACGAGGAGGCTGGTCTCTCCTGGGTCATAGAGAGAGAGAGCAGTGATGCTTTACTTAGACTTGCCCCCCCCAGTAAAGTCCAGCATCTGTCGTCGTAGTTGAGAAGATGTCATCAAAGAAAATAGAGCAGTCCAGATGATGGGAGGAACGTGGATGTCTTGTACCAGATACATGTAAGCAGTGAAGAGAAGAAGAAGAAGAAGAAAGGTGTCAAACGACGCGACCGGAGGTATGTAGGAGATATTTCGTATGCAAGTGGAGACGATCCGGAGTTCGGACGGAAATGCACACTCCGGGCACTGCACGGGGCTACTGCAGGTGCGTCATGCGAATAGCCCGAGGGGGGTAATGATGTGACGACTCAGGGTCCTCTGTCATGTTCATACAACAGATTCAAAAAAGGAAACAGGGTGCTCGTACCTGTCTCCTCGTTATCGAGAGAGAAATACAATCACGTACTGATCCTAAAAGACCACAATCGGATCCCGTCAGTGTCGTAGATCTAAGATAAGTCAGATGCAGCCTTACGACCCCAAGGGTCTGAGTTGGTCGTACCCGGATCGTCAACCGGCAATGTTACTCCGTAAAAGTCATCGCGCATACTATCACTACGGGAGCCATGATAGCCAAACGAGAGTGCGCGTGCACACCGATCCCGCCGAAAAGCCCTAGAGAGACAGCCATGGTCGGTTGGAATACGACATCCTCCTCCTTTTGGAGTTTCCATTACTCAATCGCCCCAGTCTTGACAAGTCAGTGAAGCACGTACCCCATCCTCGTCGTATAAGATGCACTCGTTTATCATCACCATGGCCCTGCTCAGCCGACACAGCGGTCTCCCCTTCTCTTAACCCGAGTTCAATCACCCCAAGGACTGAAGGAGGATTACCCGTCAAAAGAAGAAGAAGAAGAAGAAGGAGAAGGAGAAGAGGAGGAGGAGAGAATCACGGAACACCCATCGTCATGAAGCCGTGGCTCTGGAATTTCGATATAGACCGCTACGTCGACTCTCTGGTACCGTCACCGCCATGGCTATACCTCCCCCGTCCCGTGTCGTGGTTCCTCGGCCATCGCCGCGAGGACGACGAGCCGCCAGAGATGGGCAACCTGGAACCCATAGCGTGGGCCTTTGCAGGTGTATTCAGCAGCATCCTCCTCATCGAGGGTGTGGGGAAGCGCATCGCCGCGTTTGAAGCCCATTCGGCGCCGCTGATGGTCGGCAGCTTTGTGAGTTTTATTTGAGTTTTTTTTCCTTCTTCTCTTTCCCTACCTAGTTGACCGGTCTTGAGAGGAAGAAGAGAGAGAGGAAGAGAGAAAAGAAGACATCGTCACTGAACATCTGGGCGGGGCAATGCAACTGATATCGCGCCAACCCCTTAGGGAGCCATGGCCGTTCTGGAATTCTACGCCATAGACTCGCCGCTGGCGCAGCCCCGCGGCGCCGTATTCGGAAACCTCATCGCCAGCTTCCTGGGCGTATGCGTGCAGAAGCTTTTCCTCATGGGCGACGACTTCGAGGGCACGCGCTGGGTCGGGGGCGCCCTGGCCTGCGCGGCCGCCACGTCGGCCATGGCCCTCACCGGGACGGTGCACCCTCCCGCCGGGGCCGCCGCGCTCCTCGCCGTGCTGGACGACGACGTCCTCCGTCTGGGATGGTGGTACCTTCCCCTCGTGATGCTGGGCGTCTCGCTGATGCTCTCCGTCGCCGTCGTCGTGAACAACATCCGTCGACGGTTCCCGCTGTACTGGTGGACTGCCGGGAGTCTGCGCGTGCCCGACGACGGCAAGCCAAGCCAGCAAGAGGCGAGGGGACGAGAAGAAGGAGAAGGAGAAGAGAAAGAAGGAGGAGGAGAGCAAGAGCGAGAACGAGAACAACAAGAAGGGAGGAGGGGGGAGGGGGAAAGGGAGGACGTCGAGTCTCGGGCTAGTGCGCACCAGCTCTCACTCATGCACGGGAAGGATGGTGAGATCGTTATACGTCCCGGTTTCGTCAGCCTCCCCAGGCATCTGGTTCTGGAGGAGGGTGAGAGGGCCTTTCTGGAGAGTTTAAGGTATAGGCTGTGAGGAGGCCCGGGGAGGGGACGGCATTTTCTCGAGATAGGACAGACCCCAACGTCATCGATATTTCGACCAAAACTGCACGCTCATGGATGGAACACATCGCCACAGACATGTACGTGATATGTCGTAGGCACTTTCACGAAGCCCTCGCCTTCGCACAAGATGATCCCACCGCCTCTTACCCATGAAATCTCCAACCGACCTCGGGACTGACCAAGAAGAGGGGGGGGGGGGAGGGAGGCAATATCGACATGCAGTGAAATGATGTCTCTTTTGAAGCAGACCAAGTATACCTAGATATGAAGAAACCAGACAACACCAGAACAGAGAGAGAAAAGAACACATATAAAACACCCCTTTCCTATCCGTCCATACCGTGTACCCAATCTCCCATTCGTGTTCCAAAAAAAAAGGGGAAAGAAATGGAAAGAAAAAAAAAGACGCTCTCGCTATCCGCATGAAATAAGAAGGAAAGAATGTCCCAAAAAGAATGACGAGACAAGAAAAAGACGAAACCGAGCCGAACCAAGAACAGAACAGAAACAGATGTACCAATTTATCCTGCGCCAGTCGCTCCTCTGTGCAAATTAAAGATACTAAGAAATACCGTCCATGAGCGTAAACGAGTAGCCCTCTGTTTAGATGATGATGGGCGTGTAAAAGATGTGTCGGTGACCATGTTCGTCAAGGCCGTGCAAGGGAAAGAAAAGAAAAAAGAAAGAGAGAGAAAAAAAACACGGGAGAATGCCATCCTTGCATGTTGACTGGACACACACACACATTTGGCGCGGCCTGTCTAGAAACTAAACAGTCCACTCCTCCTCTTACCCAGAGGATAGACGATGAGGGCGCTCATGAACAAGCCGACGCTGATACCGATGGCCACCTGTATCACCTTGAACAGCACCGTAAAGGCCGTCCCGTCCAGGCTGCTCGTCGTACTGCTGCTGCCATTCTTGCTAGTGAGCTCGTCGGCCGACGTGACGCCTGCGAGGAGGGAGCCCCCGGCCGCAAGTCCACTAGGCACCTGGACAAAGATGGCGGGGAGCATGGCGGCGGCGGCGAGGGAGTAGCCGACCTGGCGGGGTTGGCGGACCGGTGCCTTGGCCACGAGCGGCGAGCCGGGCCTGGACTCGGGGTCGGTCGGCAGGGGCCACTTCTCGCCGTGCCCGGACTTGCGGCGCCACCTCGCCAGGCGCGGCGCCACCTTGAACTGCCACCACTCGACCAGGTCCAGCCAACCATTCTCGACGTGGCGGCCCAGACGCGAGTACAGGTTGGCCAGGATGCCGATCGTCAGGGCGCCGAGCATGTTGGATATCTCGGTGTTCTGATTGAAGTACTCGCTGCAGTAGCTGTTGGTGCAGAAGCCGGCCAGGGCCATGACGAGCATGACGGGCGTCTGCTTCCACTTGGCCTGGTTGACGAGGCACAGGCACAGGGTGAATGCCGGCACGAACAGGAAATACCACTCGCGGCCGAGCGGGTCCTTGCACCCCGTCGTGCTCGGCGCGTTGGAGTCGAGCATGCCGTACAGCGAGGCGCCGATGGTGATGCCGTAGCCGAGGAAGAGGGTGTAGATCATGGCGTGCACCATGCGCACGCTGCCGGCGACGATGTTGTGGCTCTGGAGCTCGAGCGAGCTGCACAGGACCATGTAACCGGGGAGGATCAGGGCGATGGCGCTCTGGGCCAGGGCGCCGAAGCAGATGGTCTCGCCGTCGCCGATGGAGCCGAAGGCGCGGGCGAGGAACGACGTCAGCATGGCGGCCGACACCTCAAAGACGTGAGCGTACAGCTCGTTGCTGGGGGCGAAGACGAGCTGCAGGATGCCGACGAGGGATCCGAGTATGAAGGCAAACGGCATGTCGATGAAGCGGCCCTGGAAGGCAAAGGGCCCGACGCAGGCCGAGGCGACGCCGTAGAGGAAAACGCGGAACCAGACGCTAAACTTTGGCTTGCGTGACATGACGAGGTCGAGCTTCTTGGTGGCCTCCTCGACGCCCAGCTTGTCGTGCACAACCTCCTTGTAGATGTTGTGGACGTCGCGCAGGCGTCCGAGGTCGACACCCTGCGCGACGCGGACCAGCTTGACCTCGGCCGTGTGGGTGGTGCTGTCGTCGAAGCTGATGATCATGCACGAGGGCAGGTAGAGGAACTGGCCTTCGATCTCGAGGACGCGAGCCGACATGCTCATGTACTCCTCGAGGCGGTGGGTCGGGGCGCCGTACAGCATGAGGGCGCGGCACAGCTTGAGCAGATAGCGGTGCCGGGAGATGATGCCGGCGATGTGGATGGTGATGCGGGCCTTGTCCTTCTTGGGCTTGTGGTGGTGATTGTGCGGGGGGTGCTCCCGCTTAAACCTGTCAGCCATGCGGTCCGAGATCTCGCTGGATCCGGGGGCGGCGAACATGGATGTCGACGACTTCATGAGTTCAGTGAGGGTCAGGGACGAGGCGGAGCCTTGGGACCGGTGGAGGTTGAACAAACCGCTAGAACGGCCGGGTCTGGCGCCTCGAACTCGAGATGCAGATCTTGAGCGCGGAGGCGAGGATTGAGGGGACATGACGGGAGTGGAGACTGTCGAGAGCGCCGGCGTCGTACGGCCGCTGCTACCATTGCTTCCTCCTCCGCCGCCTCCCAGGCGTTCATGATTCTCGAGCTTGAGCAGGTAGGACAGGACGCCGCCGCGGTACTTCTTGGGGCGGGGGACGTAGTCTTGGACGTAGCCCTGCTCATCGACGGGCGTCGTGGTTCCCGACGCGTGGGCGGGCGTGCGGTAGAGCGAGTTGGAGTCGTCTTCGTCCTCGTCAAGGGTGTAGTGGACATGCTGGCTGGCAGCCATGCCGTGGTGGTTATGGTGCTGGCCGTCGTGGTCATCAAGAGGGAAGGAGTCCTGGTCGTCATCGGCATATGACATACGACGGCGCACGCGTTGACGGAGCTTGTGGGTGGCCGACACGCCGGGAGAGACAGTCGTGGCGCCAGAGCGAGTGCCTCCTCTGCGGCCACGGTCAGGCCATGGGGCAGCGGCACCTGAATTCCTCGAGGGAGCTGCCGCGTCCCTCGCACCGTCATAGTCCTCGACGACGACTGCGGGGCGGGGAGCTCTGCCGCGAAGGGGGTGGAGACCGCCTGAGTCACCGACCAAGCTCTGGAATGAGGCGTCCATGTCGTCAGAGTTCCTCCTAGAACCTGGGGCAGAGCGACTGCCCAGACTGCCCAATGACAGGGCCAGCTGGTCAGCCCTGTTTCGAGCATCCGTCATGGATCGCAGAGTTCGCTCATTGACCTGCTGCTCTGCCCTGTCGGCCTCCTCGCGGGCCTGGGGACCGTCGTAGCTGGTATTCCTGCGGAGAGCCGGCCTCGGGCGAGAGACGCCGAGGTGCAGGTTCGCGTCCTGATCGGTGGGCAGGAGGCGGGGGCTCTGATAGCTGCTGTTGCGATTGCTGCCCTGCTTGTGGCGAGTCTCCTGGTGAGAAGTGCTGGGGAGGGGCTGGAGCTGCATGGCCTGGCCGTCGCCTCCGACTTCGGGTGAGTTGGTGAGGATCTTGGAGAGGGCACGGCTCAGTTCCTGAGCATCGGGGGCGCCGGGCGGAACGGAACCAGCCTCTGGCGGCCTCGGAGATGGTGCGGGTGACTCAAAGTAGTCCTTCGCATCGGGGGGGGGAGGAGGTTGAGAGGAGCCCGCTCCTCCGCGGGCACTACCTCCGCTATCACTGGAGGCATGCCATCCCACACGCTTCTTCTCCTTGCGGAGAGGGGTTGGGATGCTGCTGCTACCAGCTCCGCTGTCGAGCTGTTCACTGGACATGGCTCAGCAGGCACTGGCACTGGACCGGCCAGCTGGGTGAGTCGGGGATGCAGGCAAGACTCGGGGTGCCTCTTCTTCTCTCGAGGCCTGGACCTCCTGATGTGGGAGGTAGGCGCACGGGTGGTGGCGGGAGGTAGGACGGTGATGATCTGCCCGACGTCTCCTTGGCTTGTAAAATCCCAAGAGGGGTTGGGGCCTAGGCAGCAAGGAATCTGGTTGATGATTCTATGAGACCTGTCTCTGGCTAAGGGTGTGTGCTGTAGCTACACCAAGCTTCTCGGCTTAAGCACAGGGTTGCGTCATTCTGTCTCGATGGTACTGTGTCGGATTAAAGCACGATATGATTTTTTTTCGTGAATGAGAGAGATGATGCCAAGATGAGAAGAGTAGAAGAAAAAGGTGAGAAAGGAGAGTGGACCAGCGGGGAGGGGGGAGAAGAGGGGGGGGGGGAGAGGCAAAGGAGGAGGGGCTGTGTTTCTGGGTCGAGTATTTTTAAGAAGAGATGACAAGGGAGAGAAGGATAGAAGAGGTTATGGAGTAGTCGGAGGAGGGAAGATGTTCACATTTAGGAAGAGCGGAGGAGGGTCTGAGGAGGGTCAGAAGAGTTATGAGAGCGGAGCCGCCGGCCACGATGGCGAAGAGTGGGAAAGAAAGGAAAAGCGGGTCGATTTAGCTTCTGGGTCCTGGGTTCTTGGCTTCCGGGTTCTGGACAGGCGACAGGTACGACGGAGGAGGAGAAGGAGTCACCTCATGTTTTTTTTTTCTTCGTTTTTTTACGACCACATACTCGTATACTCGTACTGGATTACGGTCTACAAGTATTACCAGTGTACAAGTCTAATGTAGTGATGATGCGCCCACGGGCCACAGACCACGGGCCACAGACCACGGACCACACGGCTGGCTTCCTGTATCCCACACCTGTACTCGGTAATAGCGTAGGTCGATATCTACGGAGCATTGTCCTCCTGTATATCGGTACTGAGACGAGCATGATCAATATTCCCATGTACTTTTATTACTGCTACTCTTGTCAAATTAAAATCTTCTCCGTAAGCCAAAATCTAGAGTGCAGGGGCAGGAATGTTGCTGTGGACTCGGTGTCTGAGATGTCATTATGCCAGCATCAGCCAGGAGGGAGCCGGTATGTCCTCTTCTGCTCGTACTACGAGCAGTCAACGGACGTTCATCCGCACAACCGGCGACCCGTAATACACCCTGCGGTAGGGAAGATGAGGGAGGAAGGCGGTACTACGACAAAGAAGATTACGACTCCCGGGACAGTGAGGGGGGGAGACGTGTACGAGGTGGAGTCGGGAGGCAGACACATAAAAATACAGTCGTACAGCGTAAGTTGCGGCTATCAAGATTTTTTGTGGTCAGGTTCCTGTTCTGTCAGCTTGGTAGTATTAAGTGACACGAGGCCTTGATAGTGATACACGGTTCGCCGTCATGAGCCTACAAGTAAGTACCTGTGACATGGAGAGAGATGGCACTCAGGTACGACGACGTTGACGATGGATGGCGACAACGAACCGAGCGTCGGAGAAGCGGGGCGACGGAGGAGGGGGCAAAGGTTTGCGACAGAGTTTTTCTCCGCCGTACGCCGCTGTACGGAAGCTCTCCAGCTACAGGTACGAGATGTCTGTCCTCGTACCTATAATAGTAAATGATAGTGTATGCAGTACCGTTACCGGATTTGTAGACTGTACTCCGTATGAATAGTAATGATGATAAAATACAGATTACATATTATAGAGTAGGGGAGGGAGTAGGGGGTGTAAGGGAGTGTCCATCGCCTCTCTCTTGGGACCACATTATCTACTCCATAGCGATGATATCGGCGACGAGTGATGGATGATGGTCTGGATAGTCTGGCATTGCATGTCGCTGATCACTCCATATCTATAGATATACTCCAACGTACAGCTAACAAGTTCGAGATGAAACGAATGCGCGCACAGCAAATGTACAGGTGAAACACGCAGACGATCTCCAATATTATGCCATGACATATAATACTAGAGTAAGAGATACGGATACGGTACGAGTATATGATGGTTGATACAGCACACATCACACTTGTCGTTATCTCGTGCGTGCGTGTGTGTGTGTGTGTGTGTGTGACGTGCATGGGTGTGCCCTCCCCGTCTCTCTGTTTGGCTGTTCTGTCTCTTTCCGGCACTTTCTGGCTGCACGACATTTTTTCTCTCTTCTCCCTTTCTGTACACACAAACAGGCGGTGCAGGCGCGGTCGGGGTGAGGTGCCAGATACGTACGCACCTACTAGGGTGAAGGAAGTGATGATGTAGTCAGTGGTCAGCTGGTGATGTACAGCGTCTATCGTCCACTGAAACTCTGTCCTATACGGGCGCTGTAAAGGTCGGCAGGGTGTACGGAGTAGATAAGATATATGTAATCTGCACTCGTAGGCCAAGCTCTGAGCCTAGCGCCCGAGCCAGATGCACACTATAGAACCCTCCCCCTGGGGACACACCAGGTCAGCGAAGTGGGGGACCCTGTAAAAAAGACTACTGAAAACCTGTAGTGCGAGAAGCTTGACAGTAGGGGTCGAGAAGGAGAAGAAAACCGTTGCGAAGATGCAGATTGAGAAAAAATCAACACCCGTTGAGCATCATGCAAACATGGCCGAGCTCGGCCGGGATAGACGGCGCACTATTCTCGTACACGATGAAATGGTTCCGTGGGTCGTGGCATCTCGCATAGTGGTGTGTTGCTCTGTTGGTAATGGTGCGTGTCTGCAGCGTCGCTGTGTGACATGACTGGACGCGCGTAAGAAAAAAAATACACCCTCACCCCTGTACCCTGGAGCTTTTGAATTCGCCACCGAACCAGGGGGGGGGGGGGGGGGGGGGGGGGGAACCCCCCCCGGCGTCTTTTTTGAAAAAAAAAAAAAAAAAAAAAAAAAAAAAAAAAAAAAAAGAAAAAAAAAAAAAAAAAAAAAAAAAAACCCCCCCAAAAAAAAAAAAAAAAAAAAA
>NW_023336187.1:2379161-2420631 GCF_012550715.1 Geosmithia morbida
CCCCCCCAAAAAAAAAAAAAAAAAAAAAAAAAAAGAGGAGAAATTAGCCGCCGCCAATGATAACATACGCTATAAAATAATAAAATGATAATGAAATGCTGATAAAAAAATTATTTATAATTAAACTGCACTGCCGCCTCCTCGTGTCTCACTGCTAGATCAGCAAGGGAAGGAGAAGAAGAAAGAAGAAGAAAAGCTTGTCACAACGCGCTCGGGCCGCACAGATTAGTCATCGATCACTGACAAGACATGAGCCAGACAGACGACACACGTACCTGAACAGCTAGCTGGGTCCACGATGCATGTGACGGAGTGGTAGTAATAGTATCACAGTTTACAGGTAGGGAGTAGTATCGGTAATAAGGGTGGTAGCAACTCATGCGTCTGGATGATCACGAATCAGAGACACATTACAGCCACTCGGCAGCGGTACCTGTAGTATTGCAGCAGCACTATCACCGTCATCGTCGTCACCTTGAGCAATGAGTGCACACACACTGATCCCTACGTAGATCAGCCCCGAAAAGACCGACACCCGGGTCCTGTTTCTGATTCCGTGCTGCCATGGCTCATCGATTGAAGGCTGTGCCCAAGTCTTAGGTTCAACAAGAGTCTAACCTCAAGCCTCCATCCCGTACTCTGCAATGGCGGCTACTCATAGTAGTCGTGCCCTGTACGGACCGGGACTTCCAAGGTTCCAGGCCAGCCTTGTCAACAGCTTGCCCAACCGGGCAGTGACCAGGAGCGGCAGAGCCTCATGATGATCCCTGCAACTTGGCATCCTGTCCGTTCATCCATCCATACTCGCTCTTTCTGGACTTTTTTTTTTTTCGGGGCGTTTTTTTTTGGTTTGTTTTGCTTCTTCTGCCCTCTTCTCTTCCTTGTTCAAGCTTTCTTCGGGGACATGGGTCTGTCCCGTACTCGGACCCCGTAGAGACATAGAGACATACCCATGTTCAGAACCCAAAACCAGGAAGGAGAAGAAGATAAAACTTCATACCGACCCCTTGGTCATGGGCCATGGCCCGGCCCCCCTATCAAAGCATCAGCACAGCCCTCTATTGGGCAGTAGTTATTACAACGGGAAAAAAAAAACAATTCGGACCATGTCCGCACGGGAGCCCCGTAATACTGCGATAATACTGTTAGAACTTCTCGTAGTCTCTGTATCGTATTCCCCCCCCCCCCCTCTCTTATGCATGGTCCATCACCGAGACCCACGCAAGAGAGAGAGAAAAGAAATGTTGTTTCCGTGTCAATGCAGCCATCTGGTACCATCGCCGACTAGGCTTGCAATCGCAACTTTTGTGTGACTTTGATGATTCCCTAGCATTCGTGGCATCATGCCATATCCCATCCCATCGCATCCCATGCCATACACCGTGCCATCTTATCCGTACGAGTGCTATGTAGAATCTGCCAGAATCCGACCCTCCTAACCCTCCTGACCCTCCCATCCCATCCAACCTTGGAACTTACCTGCCCTGTTCCGCACCTTCCATCGGAAAATACCCCCGAATCGCCGAGCATGATGGGCTTGTGATAATCGCAGCATCCAGCGCGGAAGGAACATTGGGCAATTCACCATTCAGCAATGTGGAAGGAGCTCCCCTCCCCTCCCCCTTCCGGATTACCCAATTCGACTTACCGCCTGGATACTATCGCTCCTTACCATCGCTCCTTCCCGATATCATACTAGCACACTACTAGACTCTGCCGGTAGTAGTATCCCGTAGTAAATGTTGGGAGAGTATACTCACTCACTCACTCCTATCACTTCGCCATCTATCCTTCTCCCTCCCTCTCCCTCCCTCTCCCTCCCTCTCTCTCCCTCTCTCTCCCTCTCTCTCTCTCTCCCTCTCTCTCTCCTATCTCACCCTTCGGAAACAGGCCTATCGGTCCTAATTTTTCTTCTTCCTTTCTTTTTGCTTCTTCTTCCCCCCCTCCCCCCTCCCTCCGTACTCTGCATCTCTAATCTGTACAGACGACGAGTAATACTACGAGTATACTGTCCCGTGTCTTGATTCAAACGACACCTCCCCCTGAGGGGAACTCCCTCCCGGGGTCCCCTGGCACCTTGATAACAACCTCTCCCTTTCCCACGTGCCCTGCCTTGTCGCCGCATTGCCATATTTCCGCTTGGACCACTTCATTGGGCAGCAATCGCAATAATTCCATGCCTTCTCACTCCCATCTTCCTTCTCAAAGCTGCTGGGCTTCATCATCCCCGCGGCGGTGGGGAATCTCACCATTCGACATCCTGTCAAACGTCGAATCAGGCGGTGACAAGACACCACTGCGAAATCACGGCCAAGGGAGAGGAGGGGAGAGCCTAAAAGCAGTCAATTGATATGGATACGAGTAATATTACCATGGTATTAAACTACCCAAGCAACCAAGCAACCAGGTTACCGCCATCAATCCTCGACACATTTCCAAAATCTCAGACAGTCAGTCAGACGGCCCCTTCAGGCTTCAGACCCAACGGCTCCTCCAACTCCGACGGATTCTCAGCCGCCATTTTGAGCCGCACCGGCACTTGAGGAGAGTTCCGTGCCCTACGAGTCATTGTAGTAGTTATATTAATACTACACACTCTTGACACTACGCACACACCTCCCTAGACATCTTGACACTTTCAGCCGCATTACAATCACAGCACAGACGTGCACCATTGGGTACGCAGAATGATATTCCCAAACAAGAAAAAAAGAAAAAAAAAACTTCCAAACAACCCTTGGCTAATCAGTCCCAGCTTACCCGTACATCTTAACACAACGGAGTATTACTACGAGCATCACACTCTGTAGTCGTAATATCTAGGATATGAGCCTCGTCGCACCCTGGACACACAGAGAGCACATCATTTTGAGTCCTGAGCACTCGTAATTGTCAATGTCTTTGTTACCACGGCCCCGCCGACGCTGATGTGACAGCCAGGCTTCCAAGCTTTGGGGGGGTTTTTTTTTTTTTACTCTTGTCTTCCTTGTAACATGGCAAGCCCCTCCTCGCCCCCGGCCGGCATGTCCAATAATATATATAATATTATTATTATGTACAACACCCCCGGCCTCGACAATTTCATATCCACGACAACCCCTCTGACAATAATAGCAATCGTAACAACAAGAATGACAACGACAACAGCAACAACAACAACAACAACGACACCAACGACAACGACAACAATGATAACAACGATACAATCCTCGAGAGCCCACCACGAACCCCTTGCTCCGTAAGGCTCGAGTTTGCGACCGGACCGGTACAGATACGATTTGTCTACATGTATCAGCAACATCCGTCGCGACTTCATCGACGACGTCATCTTGCTCACCGCGAGTAATATCTGACCAATGAATGTTGACGCCGCCGATTGAGAAAAAAGACCAGGAAAGCTCCGTAGACGTACAAGTCACGTTGAGGAGTTGACGACGGCTGCCACAGAGAGTACGAGCAGCAACTTTTTAAGTAAGTCCACCACTATCACCTGTACATGTACAGTTTACTACGAGTACGACTAACAAGTTTTCCCACGTTGACGACCGGTGCATGCTAAAACGCCGCCTACGTAAGTAATACATACGACTAATGATGCCTGTTTGCACGCACGGCATCGTCGACCGCTATTGGTAAGATGCGTGGTCCACTCGACTCTGTATTATGCCACCGTTGTTATGAGCATGTAGCAGTAAATCGTATCACTAGTCGTAGTATGTCGCAACAAGTAATCTATCATGATTATCGCTCTGCGATGCTCTCTGTCTATCGATGTAACTCTCCGTGTAGCTCATGCTGCAACCCAAGCAGCTCTGTGCTACACCTCTGTCCTACGTTGTAGGCTCCTAGTATCCGTACATTGAAAAGAATGTTGAGTCCGTCTGTCCGGACGGATCTTCGGCATCCCACCGTGCAGACCACACGACACAACAAATCTCGATAGTCATCCCTTTCAAGAAGACTGGCAGATTTTCATGTTTCACCGGGTAATTTCAAAATCAAATGTGAGAGCAAGATACACGTACGTCGTTTAACATTTGATCTTCATTTTCCTCTCTCTTTCTTTTTTCTTTTTCAGGTGTCGAATTTCTGATCAATCACTCAATCACCGACTTACTCTTGTTTCTCAACGAGAGTGCAGGTGCCCCGCACTACGTGTTCCGTACGTGGAGAGAGGGAGGGAGGTAAGTTGCGTATGTCAAACCTCCTCAATCCATTTTTTACTTCCTCTGATTTTCCCCTCCCCTCCCGGCATAGATCCACTCGTCCCCCGGCCCACTAACGGCTCGTCGTTGATTCTTGTATGGAGCATTTTCTTATATTGACGCCAATAAGAAGGGTGGAAACAAGGAGAACATCTCTCCCATGACGACGGTCTTGAAGCTGGGTATGCGGTCGGTTCTCGATGGGAGAGCGGTCTTACCCAGGATGCGTGTCAGGGATATGTGATGTGTTCAGGCTCGAAGGGGTCGGGTTGATGGATGTGTGTTCACTGCCGGTAACAAGTCATAGACGCCTTCACAGAGCAGTACGGTTGAGGTTGAAGGCATGCGCGATCGCGCGTATGCATGTACGGGTAGCAGTTTTTGATGTAATACACGTAGTAGCAGTAGCAGTAGCAGTAGCAGTAGCAGTAGCAGTAGCAGTAGCAGTAGTAGGTATTACGTATACTGCATGTACGTACGTATATACGTGCGTTGTTCGTCTTCGCAAGACTCATCAGGCTTTACTGTCGACTCTATAGTCCCCTGCTCCTACCTACTCGATATCAGCTTGGTCAAACGTCCGGACAAAGTTGTAGTAGAACTTGACCATGCCGATATGTCCATCCATGCGGACGCGCTCGTCGACGGTGTGGATGTTGAGAGCGGTGCCCTGCCGGGCCGGGGTCCAGCGGTAGATGTTGGGTGAGAGGTCTGGAGGTTGTCCGGATCGGGTGTCAGCAGCTGTCCCGGCTTGACCGGGGATGCAACGGACGAGCGGAGAGGAACGAGGCAAGAGGAGACAGGGCAGGGGAGGGACAGGGTCCGGAGGCCAGAGTACGGCAGAGAGGTTGCGGGCAGCTGGGGAAACATACCAAGGTAGTGGCGAGTATCGGTGTTGCCGGTCATGATGATGCCGACGGGGACGACGGGCGCACCCGACTCGGTAGCGTACGAGTGCTGGATCGCGCCGGAGAACAGATCCCAGACGGGGCCGGACGTGGGCGAGATGGGCGTGACGGCCGTCTTCTCCCTGGCGCGGAGGACGAGCGTGCCGTTGTAGTCGACGTCGTACCGGGGCAGCGCGTCCCCGCCACGGTACTCGTCGTAGTCGGCGTCGCCCTCGTAGGCGCGCAGGCGCAGGCCGTACCTGTCCACGACGGGGGCGATGACGTCGACCACGTTGCGCATGACGCGCGGGATGCTGTCCTGGGGGGCGACGCGGTAGTTCACGCCGAGCGAGACGGCCTCGGGCATGGCGTTGATCTTCTGGCCGCCGCGGATGGTGTCGACGGCCTGGGACGTCTGCACCATGTACTGGGGGACGCGGCCGGAGGCGGCCAGGCGGCGGGCCAGGCCGTCCAGGTCGCGCTCCCGCACGAGCCGGGTGAGCTCGGCGTCGGCGCCGGGCGAGTGCCTGGCCTGGCACTGCAGCTGGCGGTGCACCGGGCTGTCGTCCAGCACGGCGGGCGACCACGGGTTGGCCTCGAGCGCGGTGATGATCTCGGCGGCGATGCCGATGCCCGTGTGCGGGAAGGGGAAGGAAGAGTGGCCGCCCGCCACGCTCAGGTCGAACCACACGTCCACGTGTCCCTTCTCCATGACGGCCGGGACGGCGTACAGGGTCCCGCTGTCGTCGCCGTCCACGGGTCCCAGACCGGTGCCGCCCTCGTCCAGGATGACGGCCACCGAGTCGGTCCCGTACGCGGACTGCAGGTGCCGCGAGATCGAGGCCGCGCCCCGCAGGCCGGAGCACTCCTCGTCGAAGCCGAAGGCGAGGATCAGCGTGCGCCGCGGGGTCCACCCCGTCTCCGGCGACAGGAGCGCCTCCACGGCCGACAGGAGCGCCGTCAGGCTGTTCTTGTCGTCCGACGCGCCGCGGCCCCAGATCCACTCCCCGTCGTACACGGCCGCGAAGGGCGGGTGCGTCCACGTCGAGGCGTCGGCCACGGGCACCACGTCCTGGTGCGCCGCCAGCAGCGTGGGCTTCAGGGACACGTCGGTCCCGAGGATGGTATACACCAGGCCCAGCGTGTTGACCTTTTCCAGTGATGCCCTCTTGTGCCTTTTTTTTTTTTTTTTTTGTAACTCTGTCAGTCTCTTCTCTTACCCCCCGGCAACTCCCCTCTCTCTCATCTCTCATCGCATGTTTCACCCGATTGCGTGTATTGTATGTGACCTACAAGTTGGGATACAACTTCTCCAGCACAGCATGGAGATCAAAGAACGGCGCCCACCGGTCATCCTCCCCGGGAGGACCGAGGTCGTCGTACGAGACGGTGGGGACGCGCACGACGGCCTGGTGACGCTCGACCTGCCTCTCTAGGGCCTCGCGTGAGGAGAAGAGGGACTCTGCTGACGGCAGGCCGTCGGACGAAGGGTCGATGACGGGGGGGAGGCTGCACGAGAAGCCCGACGCGGTCAACGGTCGTTGCTGGGAACCCGGGACGGCCACGGCGCCGGCGCCGGAGGCGGCGGTGGCGGCGGCCAAGGCTGCGGCAACCTTGATAACGGCTGGCTTCATCTTGAGGGGGGGAGTGGATGTAACTGATGCAGATTGCCGGAGAAGAAGAAGAGGTCAAGGCTAAAGAACTAGAGACGAAATAGAACGACGCCACTCTCCTGATTTTTAAAAAGGAATTCGATACAGATGAGGGAATTGGAGAGGGGTGAGAGAGGGGAGAGGGGAGAGAGGAGAGAGGGGATCAACAGATACGGACGCACGCACGATTGCAAGGGTTTTGATAGATAGCGATGACGCGATAGTGCCCCTCTCGGTCGTCTACGTAGCAGCCGAGCTTGGGCGTCACGGCAGATGCGCATTCGTCGATGAGGGCATTCACGGCCATCACTCTGCTATCGGCATCGGCGGTGCGAATGACTCTCGCCTATCCTCCATCCCACTTCCTATCCCATTCTCTATCCCACACACAGAGAATGGGAGCTGAAGATGAGATGAATCGAAGTAGGGAGAAGCCAGAAGAGAGGGAGCATGGCAAACCCAGGCTCCCGACAGATAATAGTCGGTCGCCAATAATAGTAACCGGTTCCTGTCTCCACCGTCAATCACACCGCACACACACAAGACATTTGGTCGATTGGTGGACGTCGTATCGAAACTCGTATGCATGAACCCGGAAGGAATACGAGTGCGGCCGTTCAGGTTCATCAACGCGATGAACCGACAGCTCCTCTACGTACGAGGGACGAGCATTATGAATGCATAAAAAAGTGAGAAGAGGACAGTTTCAGAACCATCAACCTCCGCCCCCCCGACAGGCAACAACCGAGTATCATGATAGTATACCGAGGGAAAAAAAAAGAAAAGAAAAGAAAAAAAAGTAGGAAGCTAGGGAGCCGATGTACCGGTACAGCCTAAAGAGGGAGAAGAAAGAAGGAAGAAGAAAGAGTTGGAAAGGAGAGAGAGTCGGTTTAGGCAAGCTTGTCCCACCCGTAGTCTCTCTCTCGTGTTACCAAACATGGTCTACGCATGTTCCGACCCATCTCTTGCTGAAATGATCCGCATCCTCGGCCGCGCGCGACATGGGGCAAAAAAAAAAAAGAGGAGAAAAAGAGGAGGAAGAGAAGAAGGATGTTGTTGTGTACACCTATATGGTGGCATGTCACCAGGTCAGATTGACGACACCATCTTCTTTTCTAGATCGAAAAAGGAAAGTATTATTAACCATCGATCCTTTCCCGTTTGAACCGCGGCTTGGACGCAGAGATATCCTTTTGAAAGGGGGAGGGGGGGTGTGTTCGTCAAGTTCATCAGACCACAATATGAGATACTCAGAGAGAGAGAGAGAGTGTGTGTGTGTGTGTGTATTCTGTATTATATTGTGTATTATGTGGCAGAGAATCAGAATCAGAACCCTAGCTAGGTTGATGAATGAATCAATGATTGTCTACTTGTCTATCCGCAATGCGCATCCGAGATTTCCTCGTAATACAATATCAGCAATGGATGAATTGTACAGGAACAGAGGAAGCATAATGGTAACATCACACACACCAACACACACACACACACACACACACACACACACACACACACACACACACGCATGCACGCACGCACGCAAGAGCCTCCAACCAAAAAAAAAAAAAAAAAAAAAAAAAAAAAAGTCAGACCATCCAAGAAAAGAGCGAAAGGGCGAAAGGGCGAAAGAGGGAGGAGGGCTGAGAGTGGGAGGAGGTGGGAAGCGCCAGATACATAATAAACAGAAACCCTCTGGTCCCCCTTCCCCTTCATCCGATGCCGAGTCCGGTACCGAACATACCATACCGTCCCACGTTATCCCCGATGGGAAGAACGGGAAATGATTCAATACTAAGGAACACTATTGGACAAGGGTGGGATCCTCTTGACCCGCAAGAGGTATTATTATTACAGCTCTGGAGTCTCTCCGGCACCTTCAATCGCTTTTGCCGATGTGCACATCCGATGTGGTCTCTTTTTTTCCTGATGGGACTTGTCGGAGCTTTGACCTTCTTGTTTTCCCCGCCCTCCCGCAGCAACAGCAAAATCATTTTAATTAAATAAAAATAAAAATAAAAGAGGACAGGAGCCAAGGGCCAAGAGACAACACAGCTCAGAAACTTCAGGTCCATGACCAACGAGGACGCAATCCTACTCGTCCATGGCACCACAGACTGGTCCTCCTCCTCCCTCCTCCTCCCTCCTCGTCCTCCTTCATTCGAGCCTTCTCGCTGTATAGCCGGTGGACACCGTCTTGGCTTACCCGCCCCGAACGCTTACCAATGACCCCTTGTCTCTGACCAACACACCTTCACACACACCCACGCGCGTACGTACGTAAGTTGTATGATATATTACTCTGTATATTAACCACTCCTATCTCCCTTCTTCCTGAACAGCAGAGCCTCGATCGGCTGTGGAAAATACAACCCATCATCTGGGGTGAGCTGCCGTCTTCGGACTCTTGACATCATCATCAAGACGACGCATACACATACTTACACTTACGCACACATAAAGACTGCTCCTCTTCTCTTCCCCAACTTCCCCTGCTGCTGCTACCTGACAGAGGGTAAGAGAAGGAGAGCAAGAGAGAAAGGAAAGGGGGGACGAGAGAAGAAGCAGAGAAGAAGGAAGGAGAAAGGAAGAAGAAGAAGAAGAAGAAGAAAAGGGGGGACGAGAAGATGTCAGCATTAGCCCGTATCCTCTCCCGACCTCAGAACAGACCATACCGGACGCGCGACCTCAAGCAGGATGACGCACCCCACACCGACGCCGACGGCTTCGTGGCCTTCCACGAGTCCGACGTCGAGAACCCCCAGAACTGGACGTCGGCGCGGCGCTGGCAGATAACGGTGTGCTCGGTCATGCTGGTGATGAACGCGACCTTTGCCTCGTCGGCGCCCTCGGGGGCCCTGGGGTCGATATCGTCCCACTTCGGCGTGTCGACCGTCGTGGCCGGCCTGACCCTGACCCTCTTCCTGCTCGGCTACGTGGCCGGCCCGCTGGCGTTCGCGCCGCTGTCCGAGTTCTACGGCCGGCGCTACATCTTCTACATCACCTTCCTCTGCTACCTCGCCTTCACCTTCCTGTGCGCCTTCGCCCCCAACTTTGGCAGCCTGCTGGTCGGCCGCTTCCTGGCCGGCACCTTCGTCTCCGCGCCCATGAGCAACGTCCCCGGCGTCCTGGCCGACATCTGGAACCCGCTCGAGAGGGGGGACGCCATGGCCGGCTTCTCCATGCTCGTCTACATCGGGCCCGCCCTCGGCCCCGTCGTCGCCGGCTTCCTCGAGCTCACCCGCCCGGACGGGTGGCGCTGGATCTTCTACGTCATCCTCATGCTCGGCGGCGCCACCGCCCTCCTCATGTTCACCATCCCCGAGACCCACGCGCCCACCATCCTGACCGCCAAGGCCCGGCGGATCCGCGCCCAGGGGGTCCACCGCGCCGTCCGCTCCCGCGCCGAGGGCGGCTCCCAGACCCTCCGCCAGGCCTACCTCGTCGCCCTCACCCGGCCCTGGGTCATCCTCTTCGACCCCATCAGCTTCCTCTGCGCCGTCTACATGTCCGTCGTCTACACCCTGCTCTACATGCTCTTCAGCATCTACCCCATCGTCTTCCAGGAGCGCCGCGGCTGGAACTCGGGCGTCGGCGAGCTCCCCCTGTGCGGCACCATCGTCGGCGCCGTCCTCGGCGGCGCCATCGTCGTCCTCGACACCCGCCGCCGCCTCGCCGCCATCCGCAGGGGCGAGGCCTCCGTCGACGACATGGAGCCCGAGGACCGCCTCCCCCTCGCCATGGCCGGCGGCATCCTCTTCCCCATCTCCATGTTCTGGTTCGCCTGGTCGGCAGAGTACAACTCCGTCCACTGGATCGTCCCCTCCATCGCCGGCGCCTTCCTCGCCACCACCCTCCTCCTCATCTTCACCGCCTACCAGAACTACCTCGTCGACACCTACCGGATGTACTCGGCCTCCGCCATCGCCGCCAACACCATCACCCGCTCCGCCTGCGGCGCCGCCGCCCCGCTCTTCACCCACCAGATGTTCTCCGCCCTCGGCGTCGGCGGCGGCGGCAGCCTGATCGCCGGCGTCGCCACCGTCTTGGCCGTCATCCCCTTCCTGTTCTACAGGTACGGCAAGGCCATCCGCATGCGCAGCCCCTTCGCCCCCACCATGCCTGCGCCCCCACACAACCCCGACGGCACCCTCATCCATGACACCGAGAAGGTCCGTGGTCAGGACGAGGAGGCCGCTGTCGCTTCCGCAGATGCCACTGTGCCTCGTCCCGCCTATGCCCACCTCGTCGAGGAGGGCGGTCCGGTCATTTCCTCGTCCAGTTCCTCTGCGCCGTCTTCCATTCATCGGCAGTAGGTCGTGTTGTTTACCGTGCATGTAATTGAAGTCGTTTTCTTGCATTATGTCTCGCTTCGCTCGCATGTATCATTCGTGCTCTCTACTCTGTACCTATATACCTTATCGAGATGTATATACGACAATGACAATACTACTCGTAATGTGATTACGCCTCCCGTGGCCCTGCCGAGGGTTCTTCTCGCTACGTTCGCACGCTAGAGGAAAGAAGAGGAACAGGTAAATCATGGATGGCAGTAGTAAAGAAGACAAAAAGTTGGAGATGGTTCCATATGATTGTCGTATCTTGGGTAATATCTTGGGTAATCGTATCCAGCGGCCATGCACCACATGAAGAGGTGGTATCTAATAAATTTCAAGTATAAACTCATGGGGTAGTAAGAAGAGGAGAACTCTGAAAGGAAAAATGTCCAGGGACGAGGAAAAGAAGAGAGGAAGAAGAAAAGAAAAAAAGGCTCCAGCATGCTCGTATATATATTCCCACAGCCAGCAGCACCTTATACATGCTCCTTCTGTAGAGCAGACCCGTCGCTGCCGGGTTTCTCGCTGGCCATGTCCCTTGCGATGGCGCCGTCGTTGAGGCTGCGGAAGTGGCTCTCGTCGCGCTCTGTGCGGGTGATGTAGCCCGGGGGAACCCACTTGTGGCTGGTCCAGGGCTTGAGCTCGGCCTGTCCGTACATGATGTCGACGTTCTCCAGGGATAGGGTACGCGACTCGAAGAGGAAGAAGAAGATCAACACCGAGCCGATCAGGTTGGCCCCGGCAAATGCGTAGCCATAGGCGTACGAGATGCCATCGGTGGCCAGAGGGGTGAGGAAACCGACCATGACTGTTTTTTTTTTCCCCTCTTGTCAGTAACGAGGAAAAGAAAAGAAAGGGGTGGGAGAGAAGGAAGGGAGGAAGAAAAATAACGTACAGTTTCCGAGCCAGTTGCATGCCGTAGCCAGAGAGGCTTGCTTGGCACGAGTGCGGAGAGGAAACGACTCGCCAATGACGACCCAAGCCATGGGGCCCCAGGTTACAGCGAAGGAGGCTAGGGTTTGGTAGTTAGTTTTCATGTTTTCTTTCTTCTCCTTTTTTTTTTTTGTAATCTCGGGGAGGGGTAAGACATACCGATAAACATGCAGGCAGATACAATCATGACGATACCAGATGCCTTGTTGTCAGCCGGGTCGAGACCGGTGCCGATCGAGGCAAAGACGATGAGCCAGAAACCCTGCCAGATACCGCCGATGATAAGGGGGTTGCGGCGACCGAACTTCTCGACGGCGTAGAGACCGTAGAAGGTTGTGACGACGTTGACGGCGCCGAGGATGAGCTGGACGAGGATGCTGTCCGAGATTCCGGCGCTCTGGAAGATGGTGGCACCGTAGTAGAAGAAGTAGTTGATGCCGGTCCACTGCTGGATGAAATGGATGCCCATGCCCAGGAGGGTGCGGTAGATGACCTTGGGGGTGGACTGGGAGGGCATGAAGCACTCGATCCACGAGCCGGTGCCAACCTCGCGCTCCTGCTCGAGGAGCTCGCGCATCTCGTTGAGATCGTCCTCGACGAGCGGGTTATGGAGGTCATCCTTGAGACCGCGGAGGCGGCCGAGCGAGAGGCGGGCCTCGTCCCAGCGGCCCCTGGAAGCCAGCCACCTGGAGGATTCGGGGACGGCGAGGATGCCCAGGCCCAGGGGCAGGGAGAAGGCGATGCCCAGGCCGATGACGATGCGCCACGACGCGTCCGAGCCCTGGATCTCGCGGACACCGTAGTTTACGATATTGGAGATGAGGATACCAAAGGTGATCATGAGCTGGTAGCTGGCGACGACGGCACCGCGGATTTCTGTTTGTTTTCATTCTTCTGTCAGACACCTGCCCCCTTCCCCATGTTTCGTCGTGACACGTATAGTGATCGGATGGGATCATGCGTACCTCGGGGCGACGACTCGC
Source organism: Geosmithia morbida (assembly GCF_012550715.1). Taxonomy (NCBI): domain Eukaryota; kingdom Fungi; phylum Ascomycota; class Sordariomycetes; order Hypocreales; family Bionectriaceae; genus Geosmithia; species Geosmithia morbida. Next base: position 2,392,156 of record NW_023336187.1, read on the forward strand.
TCTGGAACATGGGAACACCGACAGACAGGGAACCGACACCGAGACCGGCGAAGAAGCGGCCCATCATCATGTGGACCCAGCTGCGCATAGCGGTGATCTGGACAACGTTTCCGAGGATGAAGATGACGACACCAAAGGAGAGGGATCTCCTCCTACCCCACCAGTCGGCGGTGCTATTTGGAAAGGAGAGGTCAGCTTTGGTCTTCCAGGCTACTCTACACAGAGGAGGAGGAGGAGGAGGAGGAGCGTAGGAGACGTACTAAGCGCCAGACAGCGAACCGATAAGGCAGCCGATGCTCATGAGAGAGACGAGGAGCGACTGGATGATCGAGGACCAGTGCTTGTCTCCCTCTGGACCCTGGGCGAAGCGGTCCATGAAGTCGGTAAACAGGAGGATGGCCGAGATCTGACCAGTGTCGTAACCGAAGAGGAAACCGCCGATGGAAGTGATGGCACCAACGAGGAGGGCCTCGGCGCCACAGTCGGCGCCGTTGATCTTGACGGACACGCGACCCAGCATGATGGGCGATGTCGCGTGTATGTGCGTGTGTGTGTATGTGTGCGTATGCGTATGTATATGCGTCTGGTCTCTCTCTCTCTCTATATATATATATATATATATGTGTGTGTGTGTGTATGTGACAAGGAAAGGAGTTGTGGTGTGTGTGGGATAGAGTTACAAAGTCAAGTAGGGAGGGGAAGAGGGGAGTTTAAGAGGGAGAGAGAGAGAGGAGAGAGGAGAGAGACGGGGAGGGAATGAGTGGAGAGAAAGGGACAAGGAACACAGACACGCAGACAATCGCACGGGTTCGGCACGATATGTGGGAAGCAAAAGGCCTCCGAGCCCAATGGAGAAGGCGAGAAATAAAGAAAGAAGAGAGAGAGAGAGAGAGAGAGAGAAAAGAGCCGAGCGGAGAGTAGGAGGATCGGTGGAGACTGGTGTGTGCGTATGTGTGTGATGGATCATAGGGGGGGGGGGGTGACGGACGACTCCGCAAGTAAAAGGACGAGGGTGAAGATGGAGAGAGGGGGACCCAATAGGATAGGATGTGGGCCACGAATGCAGGTTGGGGAATGGGGAATAGACAGAGAGCAGAAGGGGACTCGACTGGGGTTGATGCAATGACGGGGCAATGGGCCTAGGTTCGAACTCTGGATCGCAGATGGCGTATTATCTATTTGCTTTGTGGGTTGGTCGATTGTTGGATCACAGCCCCGTTGCCCTCTCTGCATCCTCGACGCTCGAGTAGTATAGATGCTGTTACTGACTAGTATCAGTATACTAGCTGTAGTACTGCTACTCCTCTACCAACTACTCTACTGACTATATTACTGCTGCTACCATATACGTAACTAGTATAGAGCAGGTCACACTGTTATTCTACCAGTACGATGACGGTTGTATCCATCAATCGTGGCGCAATGATATGCAAGGCCCGACTATCAAAAACGTGTGCAGTCGTGCATCTGCCGTTTTCGTTCGTTGTGTGTGTGTGTGTGTGTGTGCATTGTCAGGAGAGACAATGAGGGACGCATGCGAACAAGATCGTTCCTCGTAGCATTACTAACAATATGTTTTCCACAATGTCGGCCACTGGTAGTTTACTCTTACTTCTCACCTCGGTTCACAGCCAGAAGCAAATTAGATTGTCGACGTCCAAGACATGCAGGAGTGAGAGCATGGTTGACACCATGTGTAGGTCGTAGGTCCGATGAGATGTAGTTTCGACAACACCCGACCCCCAAGCCACACAAAATACGGGGAGTGCCCGTGTCTCCGCAAAGAACGGGAGACCCATGGGGCAGCTGACTGCGCAAGATGGGGGGACAAGGGGGAGCGTGTGGTCGCTCCGTACGGAGTAGATTCGCTCTCTTCCCCGATTCCCCAAGGTCCCCACGAGACTTGGGGGGGGAGATGAGTTGAACCGCAACAGGTAGCACCACGGTGAGGCCGGCCGTGTGAGGAATCGAGTGGTCGAGTGGGGAAAAGGCCCGGTGTCTTGGTGGATCGTGCGAGACTCTATCTGTACCTGTACAGGTGAATATCCACCGATTGGCCGAGTAGGGTCCGAAACGGTCTGATTCGTACCTGGTAAAGCGCTAGTCGTGGATTGAGAAGAGACAAAGGGTGGAGGATGGGTCGTGTTACTCGCAGAGTGCCCACGGCATTTGGATGCCAAGCCGTGTCCAAGAAACAACCCAGTCTGTAGTGGTACGAGTACGTCACTTTTCCTGTTCCAGTTCATTCTGTCTTCCTGGCTGTTTCCTCTCTTCTCTTTCTCGTACTTGTCACCATTGACGAGGCAGATGCTGGCGATGGTGAGCGATGAACAGATGTGTGGAGAGATGAAGAGATGATGGAAGTGTGCGAAGAAGAACGAAGAGGGACACAGGAAAAAGAAAGGGAAAGGAAGGAGAAAAAAAAAAAGTGACGTCAACTGAGACGATCAAAAGGCTCGGCAAGTGCACGATGTTCAGGGGCGCAGCTTCCATTGGCTTACTTGACCTTGGCTTTTGGCTGCTTACTGAGGCTCAACCACGCTACGGCTGTACGGATTATGAGCCTATTTCATCTGCCGCGGGACTCACATGACCTTTATTGCCTTGGCATCTACATGTACACTGCGTAGCAGCAGAGCCTCATGACATGACAGACCGTTACGCCTTGTTCAATTCACCTACAATTTTCATTTCTTTCCTTTTCCGTTTTCGATGTTTTCCGAAAACAATATGATGTTCAATCTCCTTGTTTTTTTCCGTCCTTCTCTCTCTCTAATTTTCCTTCTTTTGTGTGTCTCTCACCAGCACACACAACTCCCTCTCTCGTTGTTCTCTTGTCAAGCCCTACCAAATTTGCTCTCAGTGCACCGAGTGGGGTGTCTCGCCTTGCTTCTAGGCCGGGCAGCGCCATTCAGTGGGTGGCATCTACGCTTCACGCGCGTATCGTCACGGTTCTCGCTTCCAACCCAAAATCTTCATCATTGCCACAGGTACATGCACTCTGACGTGTTCTAGAAAAAAAAAAGATACGTCAAAGAGTACATGTATACGGAGTGTGTGTGCGTGCGTGTGTGTGCATCGGAGCAATGGAGTAATACTGCATCTAACCCCCCCGTTTCACGCACCGCGTCTTGAGGACCCCGTCCATCGGTCGTTTACTCGGTTCGACTGTGGTCCCGATCAGCGCAAAAGACCCTCACTCCCACGTCATTCTCCATTCTCCAGTTCTGCCCTTTCTCCAGTCTTTCCCCCCCGCCCCCTCCCTCCTTCTCCAGTTGACTGAGTAATACTCTGGAGAGAGAGAGAGAGAGAGTGTGTGTGTGTGTGTGACGGAAGGAAGATTCGGGGGAACAGAGTACAGAGTAGAGTATTATTACGATTTACTCGTACTCGTAATGTCTCTGTAATCAGTCCCTCTGACTGGTACCACACTTCATGATACCCCCCCCTCGCCCCCCGCCCCCCCATACATGTACTCGTAAATATGTCTCACCTTGTTCTCCATCTTATTCGGGCCATCTCTTCGGCCGTACTTGATCGTTTTTTTCTTTATTTGCCTTCCCCATGGGCTGCGCGGCTTTATTCCCCGTCACTTTTCACTCACTCCGGTTTTCTCCCCTCCCCGTCCTACCCAAGATGAGGAGAAGAAAATGCGGGTGAAGTCGTGGGGAAGTACGTGAGCGCGGCGTGGGACGCGGCGTCGCGGCCATGACGCGTGTCCCGGGTACGTACTTTTCCCGTGAGCAGCGCACTCGGTCGTATTCGTAGAGACGCTGAAGACATGCTGCGAACGTACGGATACGAGATGGAGACATGGTGTAATATGGAGTATGAGGATATAGGCTCTGGAGAAGGAACTGTAAGTCTCTACGGCATACCCCACGGGTCACGGAGTACCGTATTTTATTACTCGTAACTCGTGTGGGGAGTAGAGCATCCATGACACGCCATCGTGCACGGTAATCTGCACAGTTCCAACTACTTACCGTAGATAGTACCCGTATATTGTATCCCCGTATCACGTGATTGCATGGATATAAGCTTAGCTACGAGCATAAATGAATCGGAGGACTATCAAATAAAGGTTACCCTTTCAACTTTTTCGGTCTCGATGTTTCTAGGATGACGGTCGTACGTCTTCTCATGTACGGCGAGTATGTAGCCGTCGTCTGTCTCCAAAACAAGATGCTGCAGAATGGCGCACTGAGAGTGTGATGAGATATATAGAGAATCCGAGGAATCACCCAAGTGCCGGGTATCCATCTCTACAGGATTGGAGAGACGTAAATGCCGAGCAGACAGACAAAACAGACAAGTACGTGCACTGCGCCACCCAAATTGCATGGCTGAGCAGACAACCCCCCCCTCCCCCCTTACCCCCCCGGGTGCTGCTGCTGCCACACACTCGACTGTGGATAGCCTCATAGATGGATTTCCACCTATCGACCCAGGACGTAGACGTAGGCAGAGACTACTATATTTGCGTCTGCAGGTCATCGTGTGTCGTCGCCGGCAGGAAGCACAGCACCTCAAGTGTAGGGTAGTAGGAAAAACACCGGAATAATCACGTAGGTAGGGTATCTCATGCGATGCAATGCACACGATTGCGATGATATATATATTAGATGTACATGAATATGAAAGTCGTCCAAGGCAGAGTAGAACCCAGAGAGAGAAGAAAGAAAAGTGTTGACTCCTGAATATGACCTATCTATATGATAGAAGAGAGGGGGAAAAGAAAAAAAGCGACAACAAACCCCATGAGCGAAACCCCATGATAGAAAAGACGAGAGCCAACCAGCCCAAAAAAAAAAAAAGATCCAAACCCGCCCCCCCAAAAAAATGAAAAGATAAGATGTAAAAGATCAATCTTTCTTTCCAGTTACCTTTTTCTTTTCTCCATTCCTACGTGCAAAGAAACAACGACATGTAAACATCTAGACCGGCAAAGCAAAAGAGAGAAGAAAGAGAGGAGAGAAAGAGAAGAAGAAGAAGAAGAAGGAGAAGAAAGAGGCTAGACATACTCATACGTGATTTCCGTCGTGACCGTGACCATTATTTCCAGCTTCGTATCGAGACTCGACACGGTGAGCCAGTCTCCCTTGCCGCTCATGACCTCGGGGGTGAGGCTGCCGACGGAGCAGATGTACAGGGTCGGTTTCGTGATGGCGGGGTCGACGCCGGGACCGGGGTAGAAGAGGTCCATGGCGGTCGGGGTGGCGAGGTCGGTCCTGACGGCGGTGACGGTCGACGTCGGCTCGGAGTCGTACTCGTCCGACAGCCCGTCCACGCGCCAGAGGGTGCTCGTCGAGATGCTGCCGATGTAGGCCGTGGTGCCGTCGCGGGTGATGGACAGGCCGTCGGGGGCCTGGAAGCCCTCGGCCATGCGCTCGGGGGGACCGGTGGCCCGGATGAGGCCGGTGGCGCTGTCCCGGCTGACGGGGATGCGCAGCAGGGCGCCGTCGCTCCAGCTGGTCACCCAGGCGTGGTTCTCGGTGAAGCGCACGCGGTTGGCGCCGAAGACGCTGTTGTCCCTGGAGTAGGGGGAGGGGCTGAGGATGTCGTGGTCGCTCACGACGTCGACCGAGCCCGTCTCGATGTCGAGCAGGCACAGCCGGCCGCGGGTCAGGTCGCAGGCCGCCATCTTGTTGGCCGGCGCCCCGGTCGGCCGCACGCCGACCATGCCCTGGAAGAAGCCGAAGTCCTGCAGGTCCTCCGACTCGACCCTGCGCGACGACAGCACCGTGGTGAAGCCCGTGAGCCGGTCGGTCCCCAGCGTGATCCGCCACAGGGTCCAGTTGCCGAAGAGGTACTTGGACACGTCGGCCGTGCCCGTCACCACCGCGAACTCCTCCTCGTCCACCGGCACGTCGTAGCCGGCCGCGTCGTCATCCGGCCGCGGCACCCGCCCGATTCCGTAGATGCCGTTGGCGTCCGGGAACCGGTGCAGGCGCTTGACCAGTCGGTTCTCCGGCTCGTCCGGGTCCTCGGCCACGTTGATGACCAGGATGTCCGGCTCATCCAGGCACGTCACCAGTATGTCGCCTGTGCGTCGTACCGATATCCCTTCCGGCCAGGTGTCTGACGGGAGCTGTTCCAGCACGGATATGTTGATGTTGTCTGCGTGACCCATCTTGCGTGCGTGCGTGCGTGCGTGCGTGCGTGCGTGTATGTATGTGTGCTTGTATATGTGTGTTCGTGTGGGTGTGCGTTTGTGTGTGTGTTCGTATGTGTGTGTGAACAAGGAATATATAAAGAGAGGAAAAAAACAAAAAAGAGACAAGTATATTCGTCCTTCTTCCTCTCCTTTCTCCTTCTTCTCTCTTCCGTCTCCTTCTGACGTTCTTCTGCTCCCAAGGACGACTTCACTTAGAATAGGTTCAATACGTCGCTTCAATGAGGAAAAAAAAAAAAAAGGGTCGTTGTGAGGGTATTCTGGCGAGGGGGTATCTCGGTATTTTTGCGGGCACAAGAAAGACAGCGAATGCAGAGTAGCCAGAAAGAGAAGACAGGATAAAGAAGAGCAACACACGAGAAAAGAAAGGTTGCCAAAGCTGGTTGATGGGTACGATTTTAATAAGAGAAGGAGAGGGAAGGAAGGAAAGAGAAAGATGAGGACATAATTGGGGTTACATACGCGGAGCAGGGGGGTTAGAGGGGGAGAGGGGACAAGAGGAGGGGGGGGGGGGGGGGGGGGGGGGGGGGGGAGGGAGAGAGCTGAGCACGACGTTGAGTCTAGTCTACTATGGAGACTGTACGAAAATGATGGGCCTACCTTACCTCATTGCAGAGAGAGAGAGGAGAGAGAGAGAGAGAGTATGTGTGTGTGTGTGAAAGAGAGTATTACTAGGTGCAGTACTTGAGAGTGATATTGCTACTACTACTACTACTACTACTACTACTACTACGAGACTACGAGTACTACTACTATGACTACTACTACGAGTACTACCTACTACTACCTACTACTACCTACTACTTAACTACTACTACTACTACTACTACTACTACTACTTACTACTCTAGGTACTAATATGAGATGAGAACCACACATATGCGTGGTATTATTTAATGCTACTGTAAGTGTATTAGTATATGTAGTTACAGGGGGAAAAAAGAAGAACGCAGAGAAAAAAAAAACCTAAACTAAAGTAAAAACTGAGAGAATAAATATGAAAAGAAAAAAAAAATAAAGAAAGAAACCACTAATAAACTAGCAGAACAGGTGGATGTTTCGCATAGCAAGAGAGAGAGAGTGAGAGAGGGGGGGGGGGTTAGGAAGAAAGAATATGAAGGATCCATTCCATCTGTCAGGACGGTTAACCCATGTAGCAGGGGTGGGGGGGGGGAGGGGGGCTGATCAGAAGACTCTCTTCTCCTTCTCCTCTCATTAACCATCACCATTGCACGTACTCAGGAGAGGTAGGATGGTCCTCGGTGAGCTTACCAAACCTTCTCTGTCGATGATGGATATAGTACAGAGACTCGCAGCAGCATGACGATGGAGGTTGGGAGGTTATTGGCTACAGGTGCGGGTGCAGGTGCAGGTGCAGGGGACACGGGGTAGGAGAAGGAAGAGAGGGTGTGGCCTGGTTGCGCACGAGCTGCTGCGCAAGTCGGGNGGGAGAGAGCTGAGCACGACGTTGAGTCTAGTCTACTATGGAGACTGTACGAAAATGATGGGCCTACCTTACCTCATTGCAGAGAGAGAGAGGAGAGAGAGAGAGAGAGTATGTGTGTGTGTGTGAAAGAGAGTATTACTAGGTGCAGTACTTGAGAGTGATATTGCTACTACTACTACTACTACTACTACTACTACTACGAGACTACGAGTACTACTACTATGACTACTACTACGAGTACTACCTACTACTACCTACTACTACCTACTACTTAACTACTACTACTACTACTACTACTACTACTACTTACTACTCTAGGTACTAATATGAGATGAGAACCACACATATGCGTGGTATTATTTAATGCTACTGTAAGTGTATTAGTATATGTAGTTACAGGGGGAAAAAAGAAGAACGCAGAGAAAAAAAAAACCTAAACTAAAGTAAAAACTGAGAGAATAAATATGAAAAGAAAAAAAAAATAAAGAAAGAAACCACTAATAAACTAGCAGAACAGGTGGATGTTTCGCATAGCAAGAGAGAGAGAGTGAGAGAGGGGGGGGGGGTTAGGAAGAAAGAATATGAAGGATCCATTCCATCTGTCAGGACGGTTAACCCATGTAGCAGGGTTTCATGGAGGGGGTCAGGCAGTAATCTGCACGTGCACGGGGGCGTAACCTTGTACGGAGTACAGATTAATCTGTACAGATTAATATGGCAGCGAGTGCTGGTGGAGATTACGATTTTTTTTTTTCCTTTTTCTAGCGCATCGTATCATGGGAGAGCGGGAGTATGGGAGAGCGGGAATTGGTACTGTGTTACGTGCATGAGGCCCGGGGGGGGGGGTCTATGAGAGTCGAGAGTCTTGGGAAGTCTGGAGTGTGTGCAGAGTCAGCCCCGGTGCAGGTGCAGGTGCGGGTGCAGGTGCAGGTGCAGGGGACACGGGGTAGGAGAAGGAAGAGAGGGTGTGGCCTGGTTGCGCACGAGCTGCTGCGCAAGTCGGGCTCGTCATCAGCTCTACCTGCGAAGAAGTCTACAAAGATGTATGCCGAGTATCATCGTCTCTGTCGTCGTCGTCGTCGTCGTCGTCGTCGTCGTGATATGATACGCTCTGGCCAGGACTGATGCTAGTACGGATTACTCTTCCTATCCTTGAATGGATTCAACTCTACGGTTGCGAACAGGGTGCCGCGACGTCGTGTCGAGCTGCTACTCGGTTCCCCATATCAGTACGTATATGGAGAGTATCATTACACATATAACCTGTACAGAGTACGGAGCAGTACGCTACTGCCATACGAGTACGGATTATATTAGTAGTAGTATGTAGTATGTAGTATATAGTATATAGTATATTAGTACAGATTACATGTGAGTTAGTCATACATGTATATATATATGTAGTGTCCATCCCCCTCAGATAGTAATAGTTGTCCCATCTCCATCTCCAAAGCAACAATCCTCTTTCTCTTCCTTTTTTTTTTTTTTTTGCTACGGATTTTTTTCTTTACACTGTATAATATTACCGAAAAAAAAAGAAAGAAAAAAATGACCCCTGATGAGAAAACCCGACAAGGCGGACAGCCGTAAGAGGAACAGAAGATAGAAGATAACAGGGAACTGCAACTGGGCAAGGGCGGGGGGGGGAGAGAAAAATATGGAAAAGAAAAAAGAAAAAAAAAACTCCCCGCTTCGAATCGAATCCCAACAAACCATCTATCCACCCCCCCCCTCACACCCCCCTCCACACCCCCTCCTCCTCCTCCTCCCCCCCCTTTCTCAACCAACCAACATCCCAGTTCCTTATATTGGCTTGACGACGGCGGGAGTAGCTTCCGATGCGGACGATAGGATAACTCGTCCACTCCTACTTTACCTAATTTGTCTACGTCGTAATTCTTCGTCGTGATGGAATCTTCCTCGCTTGTACATGCTAAAGTTAAAAAAAATTGTTATTATTATTATCATTATTTCGATTCCGCCCCTCCCCTTCATTCCAGACAGCTGGGGCCCGCGCCGAAGGAGCGATCGGTCTCGGCAGTGGGAGCATTTCCGCCTCTCATGTCTGATTGGTCAGTATCTGTATCTGTCATCGAAGCTGTCCCCCCCCCCCGAAATATTACATACTAACCTCGTACGTATACTATAATATACTCTCTCTCTCTCTCTCTCTCTCTCTCGGACGTTGTAATTCCTGTCGGGGGACCGGGGTTGACCATGCCAAGAGACGAGGACCTACACGGAGAGTAATATTGGGATGGGAGGGGAAGAAGGGGGAAGAAAAAAAAGTGAGCTGGTCAAGGATCGGCTAACTAACTGCATAGACAAAAAAAAAAAAAGTTATAATACTACTTTTATAATACTACTTTTTATTATTATAGTATTGCATATTATTACTCTGTCAAACGATTAACCCGTACTTCCGTACGAGTAGCAGCAGTGATATTATATAATAACGCCCGTACCTGACCTGACCTACCTGACCTGGCCCCTTGTTGCAGAAGCGATAACCTAGGCTGGACCCGACAATGACGAACGACGTATGATGAGTAATACAGACTAAGACCCTACGTCAGGACTACAGAGCAAAACGTAGGAATCGTAACTGTCTTTTTTCTTTCTTTTCTTTTTTTTTCATCTTGTCGTCAGTTGAATCTCTTGCCATGGGTTGCTGAACCCTTGAAATCAACTGATGACAAAAGACATCATCGGGATGCAACGGATGGTCCCACAATACTGTCTGGCCCCGTCATATATTTCTTTCTTTCCTTTTTTTCATCGTTATAATTACGATAATTTATATATATTCTACCTACTACATGGGGTTTTTTTTTTAATTAAATATTTTTTCTTCCCTCCGTAATATTCTCCGTACATGTGTACGAATATACGATTAATATAATAAATAATACATTAAAAAATGCTAGGTGCCAGTGTCAGTGCCAGTGAGTGGCTGACTGGGTTAGCATCTCATTTCCATCGACTCTTTTATTATTATTTAAATTTTTTTTTTTTCAAGATCGTCCCCCAAGACTCCTCCTCGTCGTCTCTTTCCCTCGTCTTCCGTCTCATCCCATCCACCGAGTGCTCCGTAGTCGATACAATTTTGCGATACGACTGGGTACTCGTACTCGTCCTCCCCAGCAGATAGATCATGCTAGCATGACCTCCTTACACGAGTAGCGGACTCGTACCTGTACTGTATGTACTATTAGCAGAGTATCGCCTGCTCTATCGCGTACCGAGTGAATGTGAGCAGACATGTCATCTGCTGCAGGTACGGCTACCACCTCAACTTCGTACTCGTACTCCTTTACCCGTACCATACTCGTACTGATGCATATTACATGCACGTACGAGCACTCGCTGTATAGGTAGTTGGTAAGATAATCACAATGATAACCATAATACCTGGGAGCCAGGCGTACGAGCGAGGCGCATGGGCGAGGCGCACGAGCGAGGCGTACAGACGAGACTATTCATTACCTGATACGGATCTGTCCTCACCTCACACCAAGGTCACATCAGACCGCAGACGTTGCTGGACCCTGGTACGCATCATCATATCCGTACATGGATTTCAACATGACGACACACAGCTACAGCTTCAGCTACAGCTACAGCTACGGATGTAGATAGTACACAGCCAGCTACACAGCCAGCTACCAGTCCGTTACACTTAACCCTCTCTCCCCTTCACCTTTAGAGAGAGGGGGGAGAGAAAGGCACAGAGAGAAGCGGATAAAAAAGTGGAAGAAGTAGACGTGACAGAAGAAGAAGAAGAAAAGACAGGACGATGAGTCGCTCACTCAATCTCAAAATCTACCTCGTAGGCGCCGCCTCTTCTCACCAGCCCCCCCCCCAGTCATTTTACCGACCGAAATACTCAGGAAGGGATGACGCCAAGATAGGAGAGGAGGGGCTATGCCTCATCCCTCACAGACAGGACCCGTCACGGGAAGAAGAGGAAGCAAAAAAAAGAGAGAGAGAAAGAGAAAGAAATGTCATCGAGATTGAACGGTATTTATATAGAGCAAGAGAGAACAGAGATAAATATGCCAGATGACACCGTATATATATATAAGAGGCAACCCTAAAAAAAGGAAAAATGTACACCGAAAAGAGAAGTAAAGAGTATCTTACCTGCTCCCTACACATACACACACACACACACACACATGCATATACATGTATACACACATCACCGCCCATTCTCCTTTACCGGCAGAGTCGACTTCTCGTCAGACTCCCTCTTCTTGGCATACGCGTAGACGATACCACTGACAAAGCCGATGAGGATGGCCGACACGCTGCCGACGGTGACGGGGGCCGAGAAGAAGATGAGCCCGCTTATGGCGATGGGGAGCTTGTTGAGGGCCCCGACCATGGAGTAGGTGGTGGACGACGTGACGCGGATGCACCAGGCGGAGCAGTACGAGATGAAGATGGCGGCGAGGCCCGAGTAGACGATGCCCATCAGGATGCTGTTGCGCTGGCCGTCGGGGAAGTTGCGGGCGAGGTTGTCGGCCGACCAGTCCTCGGCCAGCAGCGTGGCGGCCACGAGCACAGGGATGGACAGCAGGTTGTTGTAGTACATGGTGTCCCAGTCGCGGAAGTCCATGAACTTGATGACCTTGCGCAGCGACAGCGTAAACGTCGCCGTGCACACCACGTTGAGCGCCATCCAGAAGTACCCGGCGTTGAGGGCCGCCATGGCGTCGTCGCCCATCTGCCCGCCCCTGGCGCTCCTCACGTCCGACACGGCCGCCACCACGGAGCTGAGAACCATCAGGCTGAAGGCTCCCAGGGCTATGCGCGTCACGCTGCCGCCGAACAGGAAGACCTCGCCGTACGCGATGGCGATGATGGTCAGGTTCTTGAAGATGGTGTACACCGGTACCGAGAGGAACTGCAGCGCCTTGGTGCTCGTGTAGATCATTCCCACCAGCAGGAGGGAGACGGGGAACCCTAACAGCTAGGTCAGCATCAATCATGTTTTCTCATTCTCCTCCTTCTTCTCCTTCTTTACTTCTTCTTCTTCTTCATCATCATCATCATCATCATCATCCTTCTCCGTTTGCAAAGTATACCCCCCCCCCCCCGGATACGTACACTTCTTAGACTTCTCCACCGTGACAGGCGCGAGATCCTTGATCAGCCCAGCCTTCTTGCAGGCGGTGATGGCGGCGATGCAGATGACATTCTACCGGGTTCAGGTTCAGTCAGCAAGGTTCCGCGACGGGATATAGAGATGGCAAGACAGGTAGAGCGGAGGCACACCTGAGCGGCGAGGTAGAAGAAGGTCAGATTCCACGAATCACCCGACACGACGAACTTGTTGACGACGGTCATGCTGATGGAGGCGAGACAGTAGGCCACGACCGATATGGGAGCGCTGTTGGTGATGCCCGACACCACGGCCAGCTTCTGGTGCGCGACGGCGGCAGCTGCGTCGCCGTCATCGTCATCGTCGTCGCGGACCAGCCTGTCGCCCTCTTGGCTGCCCAGTTCGTCTATGGAGTCTCGGCTGCGTAGAGGGATGGCATCCTGATTGCCGGGTTGGTCGTCGGCAGCTGCCATCTTCTATCGTCGTCGTCGTCGTCGTCGTCGTCGTCGTCGTCGTCGTCGTCGTTTTGTCGTCCGTCGTCAAGCGTGCGGGTGTGGAGTACAGGACACACGACGGGAGAAAGGGAAAAAAAAAGCCAAAAAGCAGAAGAAGAGAAGAGAAAGAAACAGAAGCCACACACGCGAAGCAGCAGCTATCCGGGGAAGAGAAGGGAGGCTTCTTGTTGGAGTCAGGAGAGAAGGGAAACGGTGAGAATCCTTCAGAGATTATTCAAAATATCAAAAAATCAAAAGCCAGATCTCCCAGGAGAAGCTTGACGGAAGTTCCGGTTTTGCTAGCAGACAAAGTGCAGGAGGAAGGTTCTTTCCAAGGTCCCCACCCCCTAGACAAAAGCAGCAATGACGGAATGTGGGAGGTCCATCCTGGAGACGGTCTATTACTCGCAGTATCACTCGCAGTATTACTCGCGGTAAATGGCAATACACAAGTAACATTACTGCTACCACCGTTGTGCGAGTACCGTACGAGTACGGAGAGCGGCATTGTTACTGCTACCGACAGCATCGATCGCACCTACCAAGAGCTTGAAAGGGAAGGGGAAGAAAGGAGGAGGGAGCTCTCATGCATGCATCCGGCGTGGTAATTACGCTGTACGAGTACGGTACGAGACTCCGTGGAGGAGACGCACAGGGCTGCGCCCAATACGGACAGTGCACGGTACTGGGTGGTTCCCAGTACATTTCAGCACCGGGTGGAATCTCAATACTGCCTACGGAGTGATCTGCACAGATACGGCGAGTTGATGCCGTAATCGGATTAGCTAGATGGTGAAGGTTTCGGTATCCGCTGGTGCGGAATCAGGTGCACAGAACGTGGTGCTGTGCTCCCTTTTTTCTTGAAGCAGAATAATGACCGTGATAATAATGAATAATGACAGATTATACTCCAGTTGACCTGGGCACCGTCTCTCGTCATCACCGTCACTGCAGTGAGCATCATCACCTATACAGTCATCGTCGACAGGGCGTACTACAGGCTAACATGTACAGAGTGATGATACTCTTGCCGGGTACGAGTGGTAATAGCCATGTAGCGGCGCGGAGTGTTGTTGACAAAGCTTGTAGGCGATACGGTTACGAGTACAGATCAATCCGTACGGGGTGAGCGCATGGTGGACTATGTGTACTCGTACAGCGCGTTACCGCTTATCGTTAGGCTGTCAAGTCGACGAGCAGCGGCCTCGTATCTTGCAGCGATAAGCCTCTCCAGAGCTGTGATGATACATGTATACATGCATGCACGTACCGTCGTATGCTCGTATCGTCTCTTCTATTTCTCATGGGCATGGGCATGGGCATGGGCATAGGCATTGTCCGTCCCCCCCCCCCCTTTCCGTTTCTGCTGACATGCCCCTCGGCCGTTTTGGAAAGGTTCTCGGCTCATTGGAGGCTGCTAGTGGCCAATGATGGTGGCGGTGGTGGATAATGAATCACTACTAATGCTGCCTGCACCGAGTAATACTTCTTCCAGGATGCAGGATGCTAGCCATCATCACTAGAGACATCATGATTGATTCCTTCTTCATTCAATCGTACATGCGCATGAAAGCGTCCATCATCAGAATGAAGGGACAGTGACGAACATATATTGTTATATATAGAGAGAAAAATAAAATAAAAAGAAGAAAGAAAAAAAAGGAAGAAGAGGGGGGGGGAAAAAAGAAGAGGAAGAGGGGGAAAAAAAGTACAGTCTGATGCCTATTACTCAGCCACATATTCGGTAGGTGGGGTTGGGCGGATCTCGCAGACCCCCAAGACTGAAGGAACCCCCAAGACCCATGGCATCATACCCTGTACAGATTACCCTGGTTAATGTCATGCTGTCCAATCAACTACCGGTATTCCCCTCTAATTTGACTCGGATATGCTGGGCACATCCCCCCCCCCCGCGCCCTCTCACTCTTTTTTCTCTCTCTTCTTCCCCCCCTAACATGCATGGTATCGTAATATAATAATACGAGTATACCGAGTCATATTCCTAGAGCCCAGTACGGGTTACTCCATAGACGGCTAGTAGACAGTGCTCATGCTACCTACCTGCCCGTACACGACTGCAGAATACATGTGCAGGTAAATGTAAATTAGCTTTCCGCACAGACGCAGACATTCGTACGTTCCTGTAAGGATACATCGTACAGAGTATTACATGCCCGTATATTCCTCATGTCGCCATCTGCGCATCTCATCCGTCCCGCTGATAGCGAGCCTTGTTTCCTTCTCTGCGTTCCCAGCCGTCTGCACGCAACGGGTGATATATACGTGTTAGAGGAGTAGACGTGATATTACGGCAGCAATAGCAACTGTGTGGAGCCACATCAGTGTGCACGTGCATGTACTCGGTACGGCCACCTCCTGCAGTATTCCTACAGGTACTGACCTGACTAGTACCAGTGATACTGCCTCCTGTGGCGCTCCCCGATGGTCTTATATATACGCCGTACAGATGGATTGCACATATCACCGCCATCTCGCCCTCCCCTTCTTCCCATCCATGACACGGACCGCACACTCTACCCGGTGCCGATGCCTCTGGCCAGCCCTACAGGTAATACGACTCCCATCCTCCCTCCATCTGCCCCGTACATTACGGAATATAGGTCTCCGTCATCACCTCGTGGTGGGACCTGAATGATAGGGAGGTAGACGGGTGTGACCTGCGACCGAGGATACGACCATGTTGCAGGTACTTGGAAGATTTCAGACCCGCCGCTATTCTTGTATGGAGGGGTGGGCATCGTATAGGTACTTATACCATGTCCCTGTCCATGCTCATTGACCTATCTTGCTTATTCTTGCTTATTCGTATTTCAATCTAATCCAATCTAAACCAAATCTAATCCAATCCCCTTCCTTTCCTTCCTTTTCTCCTCCCCCCCCCCATCAAAATCTTCTCTCCATCTTTCTCTACCACCATTTACCTCCTCCTCGCCCTGTCCCGTCAGAGACGCAGACGCCGCCCCTCACGACTGAGAAAGAGGCGGACCGCATACCATAAGAGTGAGAGAGCCCTGGACACCCGTAGTACTACCTCCAGGTCAAGCATATACTTGCTACGTCCCCCGACAGTCCGAGAGATCAGGCTCTGTCTCTCGATTCCCCTCTCTCCTCTCCCATAATTTCTCTAAACCGGGGGGGCAGGGAGTTTCCCATCTCCACACCCTCTTCCATCATCTACGTCGAGGGAACATTGTGTGTGATTGACACACACACACGCACACTCAACTCAACTCGACTCGACTCGACTCGACTCGACTCACTCGCTCACAGAGGCGAGCCATGGCCTTCGCCTTCATGCAGCGCCGCGTGGCCATCGTGTGGGTCTTGTCCTTGTTGACCATCCTCCTGTTCTTCGTCTTCCTGCACCGGGATGCCGCCATATCCAAAGCCGCGAGCTGGGGCTTCCCCGGCATGGCCGACACGGACGAGTCCCTCGCCTCGACGTCTGACCCGTCCCCCGCCTCTACGTCCGATCCGTCACCCCTGCCACCCCTCTTCTCGACCTGGACCGACGACGTGCGCCGCGTCGCCATCCTCGAGACGGGCGGGACCCACGATGAGGTGACGGCCGCGCTGGTGCACGCCTTCGGCGGTGTGGACAAGGTGGAGCTGACGATGATGCTCAAGCGCCAGCGCTACAAGATGGAGGACATCATGGCCGCCTTCGACCTCGTCTCCCCCGTCAGCAAGGTGGCCTCGTCCGACGACTTTCCCGGCCTGGTGGGCCACACCGACAGGCCGCAGGCCCACGTCCTCGTCTCCACCACCTGCCTCCTCGACACCAGCGTCCACCCGGCCGCCTTCCGACGCATCCTCGACAGGACCGACACCCACCTCATCTGCCTCGTCCACCACGCCGACCGCTGGGAGGAGGGCGAGTCCATCGACCTGATCCGCGACTTCGCCGCCCAGGGCCGCGCGGACTTCCTCGGCCTCAGCCCCCACACCGTGCAGTACCTGCGCGACGTCACCCTGAAGAAGTGGGGCACCCAGGCCGACGCCGTCACCACCCGCGTCCTGCCCCCCGTCTTCCCCGTCGCCAGCCTCCCGGAACCCCACGGGTCCGCCCTCGGCGCCGGCGGCATCAACCTGGCCCTGCAGGGGGACTACTCGTCCGGCCGTCGCGACTACGTCCACACCTTTGAGCAGCTGGCCGGCCTGATGGACGAGCTGGCCGGGAAGAAGAGCGACGGCGTCGACCAGACCGAGACGGACGAGAAGGGCCAAGAGAGGGGAGACACCGTCACCCTCCACCTCATCGGCCACGGCAACAAGCCCGACGTGCCCGACAACCTGACCGGCAACGTCGTCTTCGACGAGGACCTCTCGTACCCGGACTTCTACCGCGTCCTGTCCGAGGCCTTTGCCGTGCTGCCGGCCTTCGCGTCAGACGAGTACCTCGACCGCAAGGCCTCGTCCACCGTCCCCGCCGCCCTGATCGCCGGCGCACCCATGGTCGCCACCCAGGCCATCCTGGACGCCTACTCCTACCTGCCCCGCGACGCCGTGTGGCTCTCCGAGCCTGACGAGGACGAGATGGACACGATCCGGAGGTTCATCGGCGACGAGGCCGCCTACCTCGAGAGGGCTACCAAGATGCGCGAGGGACGCGCTCGCATCCTAGAGGAGAATCGTGTCCATGTAGGGGAGTGGATCGATGAGATTCTGGCAAAGAAGCCTTGAGACTTTGATGTCTTTCTCTCGCTTTCTTCCATTTCTTCTCTCCCTCTTCCTTCCTCTCCCTCCAACTCTCTCTCTCTCTCTCTCTCTCTCTCTCTCTCTCTTCTTTTTTTTCCTGGTCATTTCTTCTCCCACCCCAGAGGATTCATTTCTTGGTATATATTCTGCACATCATATTTTTGTGTATATGTTTTTATCCATAGCATTTTTCTCTTTCTTTTTCTTCTTGTCTCTGAGAGTCTAATCATGTCGTGTTCAGCGATTTCCTTTTTTTTTCTGCATAAAAAAGTATAAATGCTCATTCAACGTTGTCAAGATGTTCATATATATAAAGACTTATTCAATACTTTCTTTTGTCTTCTGACAATCTCTTCCTGTTGTATTCAGCCGAATGGGGGGTTTTCTTTTTTTAATTAGTTTGGGGTTTTTTTTCTCGTCCAAGTATAATACTCAATGTTGTCAAGATATCTCATGGAAAGACTATTCAATGCTGTCATGTTGCATAGAATAAACAGAATAGACATTTGTAAGTGGATAGCAATGTCTCGAGAGAGTAAACAGAACCGAAATTGTGGGTGGAGAGTAGAGAGCGGTAACGTTGAAAACAAACGTACGCGTAACTCGCAGCATACAGTGTAGGTAGTACGCGTACCCTGGACTGTCTTTGCATTCCGCATTTTTGACCAGCAACGGGGAAAGGTGGTGGAGGGTTGAGATCTTGCAGGTGGTTCTTGCAGGTGGTGATGGACTGCGACTTGATGGGATATTATTGTAATGTTTTATTTCCGATCATCGCCATCGTCATTCGTTTCCCAACGGTCTTTACATATATTCCAAAGCGTCTAGTTCCTTCCGTCTCCTTCTTTCTACCCTACCCTACCCCCCCCCCCCTCTCCCCCTCTTTTTATTTTTTATTTTTTCCAAAATTTTGGGTTTCTTTTTCCACTCCTACCCGGCTATGATGGCCGAGAAGGAAGAAGAAGCAAGGGCCCTCCCTACAGGCTATCCTGTAAAGATAGCATCAAGCAACCAGAGTCCTCAACCACCAAGAGTGTATCCTCGCATCATCCGTCAGCTCAGGATGAAAGCTCGTCCCTAGGACGTTTCCGCACCTGACGGCCACGATGTCTCCCGAGCCGTCCTTCGTCCTGGCCTGCGACACGCCCGGCACGGCCCTGTCCAGCCTCCCCGGCAGCTTGGCCAGGACCTGTACGGTCTGGGTGTCGAGCACCTCTTCGACGACGGGGGCTCGGATGAAGACGCATCGAAAGGGCCTGTCCGACTCGGTACCGGCATCGGCACCGGCACCGTTCTTGCCGTCCTCCTCTTCCGAGGCAGTCGTCGTGGGGGGGCCCTGGAGGAACGGGAGGGTCATGTCCGCCTCGAAACTCTCCGTCTGTCGACCGAAGTGGTTCCGGTGGACGCGTACGGGCAGGCCGCCGATGAGTTCCTGACCACCCTTCTTCGTGGCGTTGGCCGCGTCGGAGAGGAGGATGAGGCCGGCGCACGTGCCCCATACTGGCTTCTTCTGGACCCTGCACCACCGTCAGACAAGGTTGGCCAGAAGATGGATGGTATAGGGGAGAGAGGAGAGGGGGGGAAGGGGGGGAGACGGAGGAGGAGAGGAGAAGGAGAAGAGAGAGGAAGGTGAGAGGGGGGGAGGGAATCCGCACTTTACAAAATCTCGTAGCCTGTCGAGGAGATCAGTCTGCGCTGCAACGAGCGACATGGTTGTGCTCTCGCCTCCAGGGATGATGAGGGCATCGCACCGGGCCAGCTCGGCAGACGTGCGCACCTCGATGAAGGAGTAGTCTGTCCGTGCAGAGCCTGACGACGCCAGGAGCATGTGCGATGCTTTAGAGAGGAGGGAGAGATGCTCTCGGAAGCCGCCCTGGAGGGCTAGGACGCCTACAGTGGTGGGCATCCTGGATGCTGTCCCGGGTCGGTCGGTCTGTGAGTGAATGGATGAGAGAACAAGAAAGGAAGACGGACTGTGAATGGATCGCAATCGTGATGGGTCGAGGGTGACCAAGGTCTCCTCCCCCCTCCCCTCTGAAGAAAAAAAAAACGGTTTCTAGGTAGGGGGACGGGCAGTTTAGGTCCAGAGGAGGAATAGGGTATTTAGTATATATTACAGGGCTCACTGAGAGTGTATGACACATATAGTATGACATGTGTAAAGATTACATGACTGATGGATGATGACTGTAACAATAGTGGGGTTTGGATGATCGAACTTCATGGACCCTTTTCTTCCCGAACCGTGCCCCCTCCATTGCTCCAAAAAAAAAAAAAAAAAAGGCGAAGCTACTCAAGTTGGAGAACAATCATCAGTCGCCCTCCCCTCACTCGTCTATGATATCCACATTGTGGCAACCCCCCTGAGTGGAACGGGGCGTTATGATTCTACCGGTGCCAGTGCAGTATTTCAGTTACGGAGTGGCAGACTCTGCAACGGCTAGTCGGAGACGTGCATCGATGAATGGGGGGGGGGGGGGTATCGCTGATCGCTAAACCTGTAAGAGTCTGGTCCGATTATTCCGCAGTATTCCACACTACACCGTTCTTGGATACTCCGTGCCTCCCCATCTTCCTCCTCCGTGCCACTCTTGCGTTGCTCTCTGTGCTGCTCCGAACTGCTCCGCACTACTCCGCGACTTGATCGATGGACAACCTGCAGTAGTCTGCAGTTAGAGTTGCCTTGCTGCGCTCTTCTCCGATGAGCGGAACCGTGCGTCTGTAGTGATAGTGGTAGTGACAGGACAAAACTACCCGAGTCTCCAATACCGCGTACATTGTACCCTCCGTAATACTATTACTTTACTTGCACCAGTATGGACCGATGACCAGTGTCGCCAGCGCTAACCGATGATTCCCGCGCGGTGCCGTGTTTTTTTTTTTTTTTTTTTTTTCTGTTTCTCTGTATGTTGTTGGGCTCAGTATGTGTTCCCGTATTCTACCAGTCACAAAGTGTTCGTGTAAGTTTTTTTTTTTTTTTTTTTTTTTCGTGGGGGAAGGCGGCGGCGGAGGGGTGTGTGATGTGACTCTCTCTCTCTCTTTTCTTTCCCATTTTCATCTTGTTGCATGTTTTTTTTCCCATCACTAATTCCCTCTTTCTCTTTCCCTCCTAACCACATCTACATCCGTCCTACAAGAGAAAGAAAAGAATCTCTCTCTCCCTCTCCCTCTCCCGCTCTCTCTCGCACGTACATTCCCAACACACACACACACAGGCAGACACGATGACCAACGACACTTCTTCAGCGCCCGCCGCCCCCGCGGCTGCCCCCGCAGCTGCTCCCAAGGCATCCTTCGCCGTCAAGGCCGGTCTGGCTCAGATGCTCAAGGGCGGCGTCATCATGGACGTGACGACTGCGGCGCAGGCCCGCATCGCCGAGGAGGCGGGAGCGTGCGCCGTCATGGCCCTGGAGCGAGTGCCGGCCGATATACGGGCGCAGGGCGGGGTGGCGCGCATGTCGGACCCGGCCATGATCCGGGAGATCCAGGAGGCCGTGACGATACCCGTCATGGCCAAGGCGCGCATCGGTCACGACGTCGAGTGCCAGATCCTCGAGGCCCTGGGCGTGGACTACATCGACGAGAGCGAGGTGCTCACGCCGGCCGACGACGAGAGCCACGTCGACAAGTCGGTCTTTGGCGTCCCCTTCGTCTGCGGCTGCCGCGACTTGGGCGAGGCCCTGCGCCGCGTGGCCGAGGGCGCCGCCATGATCCGCACAAAGGGCGAGGCCGGCACCGGGGACGTCGTCGAGGCCGTCCGCCACATCAAGACGGTCAGGAGGGACATCGCCCAGGCCAGGGCTGCCCTGGAGGAGGGCGGCCTCCCGCGCATCCGCGAGCTCGCCCGCCGCCTCGAGGTCGACCCGGACCTGCTCCGCCAGACCGCCGAGCTCGGCCGCCTCCCCGTCGTCAACTTCGCCGCCGGAGGCGTCGCCACCCCCGCCGACGCCGCCTTCATGATGCAGCTCGGCTGCGACGGCGTCTTCGTCGGCAGCGGCATCTTCAAGTCCGGTGACCCCGCCAAGCGCGCCAAGGCCATCGTCCAGGCCGTCACCCACTTCCGCGACCCCCACGTGCTCGCCAGCGTCAGCACCGGCCTCGGCGAGGCCATGGTCGGCATCAACTGTGATGGCCTGGACAAGGGGGACAAGCTGGCCTCCAGGGGTATCTAGACCGACTTATAGAGGCAGATATTATGGGATCAAGAAGAGAACTGCTTACTACCTACCGGAGGAGAAGAAAAAAAAAGGAGAAGATCATCGAGGAAGAAGAGAAGAGAATGGTTGGAAGAAGATGAGCACACACCATGAGCATACAATACAGCCGAAAGGGTCATGATTCAGCATGTGGAAATATAGACAATCGATTGACAACCATCTCCATACCCATGCCCGTATTATCTGTTCGCTTAGCTCAAGGAACAAAGTCAAGAAGGAAGAGGGAAAGAGCAGAGGGAGTAATTAATCATCCACAATTTTCCATGTTTATGCTGGGGAAAAAAAAAGAAAAAAAGAAGAAATAAAGAAAAAAAAAAAAGAAAAGGGCAAAAAAGTTGGCACGTTGCACTCGGTGAGGATCGAACTCACGACCTCCGCATTTTATCATAGTCTCAAGCAAAAACCTGGCCTATAAGAACGGCGTTATAACCACTAAACAACGAGTGCCGGGTACCGTGACGGTGAATAATTTTAGTCTATATACCCTTACGCCGTGGTGGGCGCAACTCTACGAGGCCAGCATCACCAAAAGCCCCAGACCCAGGGCTTGATGGTCGTCTGACACGTACGTCTACCTCTGCCCTCCATTCCCACGCATGACGATTGCAAACGACGAAAAAACAAGATAGAACCATCCCGACTGGTCGTATATACGCGGGGCTCTGCCTGCGTACTTCAACGCTAAACCGCTAGCCCACAAGACGTCCAAGTCACATGGAGGGTCGGAGCTGGGAGAGAGCGTTGCGTCCAGGGGTAAATGAGACATTCAATCTGTTCATAATGCGTACGTGCGCGAGTTACTACGCTGCACCGGATTGGATCAAGAACACGGAACGCAATCGAGTGTTGAGATCATGTGCATATGAGCATCTCGTATCCCATGTCAAGAAAGACGTTGGAAGAAACCGTGCCATCATTATATTGTATATAGAAGAAGAGAAGATTACCGTTGGGCATCATCAAGTACGTGGAATAAGAAGCCCTGAGACACGAATGAAGAAGGGATAGAAGAAGATGAAAAAAAAAAAGGTAAAACAAAAACGCCACCATTTTTAACCAGAAAAAAAAAGGCAACATGTTACGTGTCATATAGCTTCATCGACTCTTGGTGCGAGTCCTCAAGCCCAACTTGAGCATGTTCTTGACGAGGGACATTCTGCCGATGGGCCTCCTCGTGACGGGGTTTGACCTCTTGGACCTTCCGGAGCTGGAGCTGGAGCTGAACTTGCTGGCGCTGCTGGAGCCCTTCCAGTGATCCATGATGTCGTCGATGAGGGTCCTGTTCCCAAAGGCCCCGCCGAGGACGTCGACGAGGTCGGCAGTGCCGCCGTCGGAGCCGGTCATGGCCTTGAGCAGCTCGCCGACAAAGGTGGTGACGGGGATGCCGAGGGGGATCCTCTTGGCGTTGAGGACGCGCTCGACGAAGCTCACGCGCTCCCCGTTGATGACGGTGGTGTTTCCCGAGACGTGCAGGCCCAGCTCGCCGTTCTTGAGGTACTGACCCTGGCCGGAGAGCACCTCGGCGATGTTGGGCAGCAGGCGGTCGAAGAAGATGTTGCCGTAGAAGGCGGGGTGGTTCGTGCCTCGCTCCATCGTCAGCTCGTCGACGTGGATGAGGCCCAGCTGCACGTCGCCCGCCATCAGGTTCATGGTCACGTTGCCGAGGTACAGGGCCAGGCTGCCCGGGTTGGGCAGGTCCAGCTTGCCCCGGATGTTGTAGCCCCCCTCGGACGGGATCGTGAAGTGCATCTCCTGGATCGCGAAGCCCGACAGGTAGTTCAGACCCCGGAGGTGCGCCACCTGCGACAGCTTGGGGTGGTAGTCCAGCCCGTTCAGGTGGACCTTGGACCGGGGCGACCCCACCCGCACCTCGATCGAGTCCTGGTCGAACAGCCTGGTGAACCAGCCGACCAGCGCGTCCTCGTCCAGGATGTCAATCCTCTGCGGCGGCACCGTCAGGTTCGTCTTGTGCAGAACCCTGGATTTGGGGAATGCCAGGCTGAGGAACGCCGGCGCCTTCTCCTCCTCGTTGCTGGCGAGCGTCATCTGCATCGGTCCCACGTCTACCTCGAGCGGCGTGTTGAGCATCGTGTCGAGCGTGATGTTGATGGACTTTGATGACAGAGCCCGCAACCTCCCGTCGTACACCGGCAGCTTCTGGTCATTCACCACATCCTGGACAATGGCAGGGATGATGACGGTGAAGCTGGCGTTGCTCTCCAGTCAGTACTTGCACGCCACCTTGGACGGTATGAGATCTGAGGCGCGCTATGAGTCCAACTTACAGGATCGGTAGCAGGATGATCAACAGCACCAGAACAACCAAGACGTGCACCCACCAGAACTTGGCGCAGTGATTCTTGAGCTTCTGCTTCTTCGTCGGTGTCGGTGCCGGCTTCTCCAACACCTGATCGTCGACTGACGATGCCGTGTCCTGAGCAGCCGTATCGGTAGCAGCATCAGCATTGTCGCCTCCTCCGGTTGCGCTACCAGCAGCCTTGGCCACGTCCGGCGCAGTGGCCGTAGCTGGTGAGGTTTCTGAAGCCATCGTGTATGGGTGATGTGTGTGCGTGTGTGTGTATGGATGGGTCAATGAGTGAATGAATATCACCCTTCCGCTTCCTCTCCTAGAAGAGAGAAGAGAAGAGATAAGGGAAGTCAATAGTGAGTAATCGAGTGACCGAGGTGGGTTTCAAACAGAGACAACAACCAGAACCGCGGACTAGAAGCAACAGCAGGGCAACGACATGAGAACAGCAGCCGCATGTACATGTAGTATCATCATCCTCCTTCTTCTTCCCACACCAAGGTAAAGAAAGAGAGGGAGAACAAGCCAGTAAAGGAGAGAAAGAAAAAAAAAGAAAAAAAAGCTGAACATGGGTTGCAATATTACCACCCCAACAGTCCGAATATCCCTGGTCGAGCTACCATCACACATTTTCGGTCCCGTGTTGACCTCTCACATGCGCTGATCCATACGCAGTAGAGCAACAGTCTCCGGCGACGCGGGGAGATTAGCACTACCACGGTAGGACAATGTTACCTCGACAAGGGTCGATGTATCTTGTTTGTATCGTGGTACTTGATCCGGTACAAGGCGGGTACGTGGAGGTACGTATCCGGTTCGCTCACCCTGTCCGTCTCCCTCCCCCCTGCCCTGGACCATGATGTGCGCCGTGCGTCATTGTACGGACCAGTTCCTGCTCATACAAGTTATTGTCATGCACATCGCGTCCCCCATCCGGACCAACTTCTCTCATGGCATGCCACTAGAGTCAAGTACCGCTGAACTTGGGGTGCTTCTTCCTACTCACCCGCACGGCAGACGCCATGCAGCTGTGGAGAGGCCCGAGAAACAGTAACAGTCCAGAGACATGGCGGGTATTGGTGATGATCGCCCCTTCGAGGCTGTCACAAGTCACACACACACTCCTCTGCTTTGAGTTCAAGTTGACACTTCCCTTCCCCCCCCCCCGGCGTGCGCAGCGCCAGCCATCAGCCTCGCAGCCCAATTTTCAAGATGCTCGCAAGCCTCGTATTGCCTAACCCATCCGGGGTCTCGGCTCTTGATGCCATCCCTCTATAATCATAGCTCCCCCGAATTGTGCCCTGATGTTCACCTACACAACTCTGTCTATAACCAGTCGCCTTTCCTCAACTAACCACCAACAAGGAAACGGGGAGTCAAAAGAGAAAGAACCAGGAGAGAAGAAGGAATCATCCCCGTACGATGCTACTCTGCATACCTCGCAAGCTCTACCCACCCTTTATTTTTGGAAGAGTTTCCGGGACAGCGGTTCACCAACAACCTAACGGGTCTGGTGAACCGACGTTACAAAACCCCAGAATTATACGCAGGCAAGACTTGACTAGCCCAGTCCGCGGAGCTGTACGTGCGTCGTCTGGGCCCCTCTTGTTTCCCTCCTTTCCCCGCCTACTAGTGCTTAGTGTTGATCGTTAGACCTGACAGGGAAGAGGGAAGAAGAGGAACAAAGGCCTCCGAAGTTCTCTTTGCCCAAAGAAAGTACCGCCACACGCGAGGACTTCTTTCCAATTAGCCTTGACCTCATTGGCGGTATCGCGTAAATCAGACCTGGGGGAAGAGGTCAACCCCGGACATCACATCTCGGCAACTGCATCACTAGTGTCGATTCGCCATACGAAGAAACGAAAACGTGGGGGAGAGGAGATGTTACGGTAGACAGAACGACTGACAGCCTACATATCGATGTAATACGTGACATCTTGCTATGAACAGTCTAGAAACAGAAACCCCCCTCTAATGGGATCCTGGGCGTGTGAAGTGAAATATTTGCACACAGCCGAGGTATTTATTAGTAGAAGAGACCTAAATATTTCATATGCAAACCATTTCATATATGCAAACACGACATTCAGAAGAGGGCATACTCGCTCAGATGGACGCGCATACGGAATCCGCGTTGTATCTACACTGCCCCGGTCTCAACAACCCCATAACATGGCATGTTGCTCAATGAGACATCATCCGATACAGATATTACTTACTCCCCAAGATGAAAACCCATAGTGTTACACTGAGGATATAATACAGAATACAGCATCACAATGATGAGAATATTACAAGAAAAAGTGAACTTGTACATTATATGCAATTACTATCATTTACCGCCTCACTAGTCCGTGGTATTCATTACGTTCAAACACATAAACCCCCCAAGAGCAGATTAAAACTCGTAAAAACCAGACAAGACAATCATCTCTTACTCTTTTATAAAATTCTGCCGTCAATTAACCGTCGTCACCAGATGCGCTCGTAAGCTCCTTCATGATAGCGTAGAAGAGGTCCGCAACAGACGCAACGAGCTGTAGAAGTTACAGAGTCAGCATATGTTCGTTTCATCATGAGAAGATGCATGGGGGGTCAAGGGAAAGGTGGGTCAAGGGAAGAGGAGGAAGAAGAGAGCATACCGGTGTAGCGTCGCCGATGAGCTCCGATGTATCCGACACAAAGTCCTTGCTGAGCAGGTTCTGAGCGTTGGTGAGCAGCGTTGCGATACCCTTGACAGTCTCCGGGGTGAGTATGGGCAGCGCGGCATCCACGAGACCCTTGACGTCAATCTTGTCGATGGCGTCGAGGAGGGGCTTGAGGGAGTCGATGATGCCGGCCAGGTCGATTCCGTTGAGCTCCTTGAGCAGAGGCTTGACCAGCTTGAGCAGGCCCTCGATGTCGATGCCGCCGAGCAGCTCGACCAGGGGTACGGCGTCGCCGACGAGCGTCTGCGTCTGGTTGACGAACTTGTCGGTGAGGAGATCCTCCGCATTGTCGACCAAGCCGAAGATGCCGCTGAGCTTCTGGGGCTTGAGGTAGCCGGCCGCCACGTCGATGAGGCCGTCGACGTCGATCTTGCCCAGGCTGTTGAGCAGCGGCGTGACCCTGCCGATGAGCTTCCCGAAGTCGATCTCGCCCAGGGCCTCGAGGATGGGGCCGATCTGGCCGACCAGCGACTTGATGTCGATGCCGTCCAGGGCGTCCAGGAGCGGCTTCACCTTGCCGACCAGGCTCTTGACGTCGATCTGGGCGATGGCCTCCACCAGCGGGAGGGCGTCGCCGATGAGCGTCTGCGTCTGGTTGACAAACTTCTGCGTGAGCAGGTCCTCGGCGCTGCCCAGCAGCCCGACGATGCCCTTGATGCTGTCGGGCTCGAGAAGCGGGCTGACGGACTCGAGCATGCCCTTGAGATCCAGCTTGCCCACCTCCTCGAGGATGGGACCGATCTGCTTGAACAGCTTCTTGAGGTCGAGCTCGCCGAGGCTGTCGAGCAGCGGGCCCGCGCTGTTGAGCAGGCTCTTGATGTTCTTGACCGACTCCTGCGACAGCAGGTCCTCGGCGTTGTGCAGCAGGGAGACGATCTTCTTGATCTCCTCCGACTTGAGAAGGGGCGCCAGAGCGTCCAGGATGCCACCGAGGTCTAGGCCGCTGACCTTATCGATCAGCGGGCCGGCCTTGGTCAGCAGAGACTTGAGGCTCTTGACCATTTCCTGAGACAATAGGTCTTCGGCATTGTTGAGAAGGCTGACAATCTTCTTGACTTCCTCGGTCTTGAGTAGCGGCTTGAGGGCATCGATGATGCCAGCCAGATCGATATCGTTGACCTTGTCAATCAGCGGGCCGGCCTTTGTTAGCAACGACTTGAGACTCTTGACCATTTCCTGAGACAGTAGGTCCTCGGCGTTGTGCAGCAAGCTGACGATGTTCTTAATCTCTTCGGTCTTGAGGAGAGGCTTGAGGGCGTCGATGATGCCGGCAAGGTCGAGGTCGTTGACCTTGTCGATCA
>NW_023336187.1:2422021-2423187 GCF_012550715.1 Geosmithia morbida
AGGCTCTTGACCGTGCCGGCGTCGAGGAGGGTCTCGGCGTTGCTGAGAAGGGTGACGATGCCCCTGATCTCGTCCTCCTTGAGCAGGGGCTGCAGGGCAGAGAGGATGCCGTCCAGGTCGAGGCTGGTGAGCTTCTTGAGCAGCGGGCGGACCTCGCCGAGGAGGGGCGAGACGTCGCCAATGAGCGACTGCGTCTCGTTGACGAATGCGGGCGTCAGGAGGCTGGCGCCGTTGGTCAGGACATCCTCGATGTTCTTGATGTTGCTCTCGGTCAGGAGCTTGAGGGCGGCCTTGACGATGCCGGCGAGGTCGACATCCTTGATCTCGTCAATGAGGCTCTTGAGGTCGAGCTGGTTGAGGAGCTGGACCAGGGGCTCGGCCTCCTGGAGGAGGCTCCTGGCAATATTGGGGATGGGCGGCCGCAGGGTCTGGGCGAGGTAGATCATGGAGTCGTGCAGCCCCTGGACGAACTCTGTGGTCAGGAGGTCCAGCGCGGCGTTGATGAGCTTCGGCAGGTCACCCAGGGCCTCGATGAGCTTGGGGATGGCGCTGAGCGAGTCACCGAGGTCGCCGAGGCCGCCGATGTCCAGGATCTGGGATCCTCCGTCATCGCTGCTGTCGCTGGACGATGACGAGCCACCGGTGCTGGTGCCCGTGGCGGTGCTCTCGCTGGCGCTGGCGCTGGCGCTGGCGGTGCTGGTGCCGGCGATGCCACCGATTATGTCGGTGCTGGTGTCGGGGTCGGCGCTGGTGTTGGCATCTGCGTTTGTCCCGTTGCCTGTCTGCCTGGCCTTGAGGGCGATTCTCTGCGTGGGCTGGCGCCGTTGCTGCTGCTTGAGCAGGGCGGTCAGCTCCGCCAAGGTCTCAGTAAGCTCATTCCTGGGCACGAGAGCGAGGTTGTGCCTTGCGAGAAGCTCGTCGAGCTGGATGTCGCCCAGGTTGAGTGACGGGGCGCCT
The DNA here is from genome assembly GCF_012550715.1 of Geosmithia morbida. Taxonomy (NCBI): domain Eukaryota; kingdom Fungi; phylum Ascomycota; class Sordariomycetes; order Hypocreales; family Bionectriaceae; genus Geosmithia; species Geosmithia morbida. The sequence continues at coordinate 2,422,979 of NW_023336187.1, forward strand.
TCAGCAATGGCGCGAATTGGGGCCAATGCGGCCAGGAAGATGGATGCAAAGCGCATGGTGGCCCAGCTAGTAGCTGTGCACCCCTTGTGAGTCGTCGCGGGTTGCCGTCGTCCTCGAGCCTTCTTCCCTTGTCCTCGTCTCTGTCTCTATCCTCCTAACTATGGGCGGGACTTCCTCTGCTCGTATGCGTCGGAGAGAGGAGGGGGGAG
>NW_023336187.1:2423402-2491586 GCF_012550715.1 Geosmithia morbida
GGGGGGAGGGGGTGATGAAGAGGAGGAAGGAAGAGTACGAGTACGAAAGACGTTCCCCGTAGGGTTCAAGTAGTAATACACAGTCAAAGCATGAGCAAGTCAACCACGAGGCACGAATAACTTTGAGAACAAACAAATAAAAGCCAGTGGCAGTAGAGAGAGAGAGAGAGAGAGTCTGGTAGGGGGGTGTGGTGGTCCAGCACGGACATCAGACGGGGACATCGTGTGCAATTTGTCATTTTGTCGTTGGGTCGGGTCATCTCCACATGAATTTCGGTGGATGCAAAACGGCGCGCGCGCACGAGGGAGCAGCCGTGCGCCTCGGCCTTGGCACCAGCTAGGGAGTATTACGGAGGAGATAATAGCATCACTCGTCCTCTCTACTCGACGCTTGTACTCGTAGATGGAGACCATGCCATCGACCTTGGTTGATCGCGGTCCCGTCTCCACGTTGATGACAAGGATTCCATGACAAGAGTGACGGGTGACGCTTGTTCCCCTTTTTAGCGCCACCCGTCAAAAGAAAGAGTATACACACGGGTACGGACAGAGAGGGACGGAAGGGAAGTTTCTCTCGAGTTGGTGTGGGACCTATTACGGCGCAAGGACAAGATCAAGCGGGAAGGCGGGCACACACCCACACAGCTTGGGAGAGACAAGAGAGAGAGAGGAGAGAGAGAGAGGATGTTGCGTACTCCTGTACCGATGTGACCACCGGAGGCTGATCTGGTACATGACCTGTACAAGTTGCAGAGAGAGGTACAAGACGAGGTACAGCATGCTGTATGCATAGCAAGAGTGGTCGTACCTAACAGTACATGTGTACATGTGTAGGCTGTAGCTGTACGTTGTATCGACAGATGTAATGGTACATGCTAGAGTACCAGTATTACTACATCCGGACAGAATATGCGTGATACTTGATAGTTCAAGGGTAAGGTAATCAAATCGATCGGTCGAAAAAAGAAGATGGTTACCAAAAAAAAAAAAATTAAAAATAAAATAAAGAGAGAGAGAGAGAGAGAGGGAGGGAACGGAAATGTCATGATGGGATATGCATGTGTTATTACCAACTTCACTCCCCGCATTGGCACCGGGAGCTGATGTGCATGCATTAGCGGAAGCGGAATGCCCAGTGGAGTATGAGTGCTCGCAGAGCAACATGGACATGGATCATGGTGGCAGGGCGGCATGGCGACATGGTACTTCTCTCTTCCCGGTTCCTCTTCCCGTGCCTCTTTCCCGTCATGATGACTGATCCCTCGTAACTCTGCGGGCTCTCTCACTCTCTGGGTTCCTGCTCCACGTTAATAGGAGAGTGCAGGTTACAGGTTACATTCATCTGTTGAAGTATCTTGACTACATTACCTGCTCGCAGCTGCAGCATGACCACCCGTAGCATCGCGCTCGTCGGGTTTGCTGTTATAAACTCACATGTACTCGTGCTCAGGTCGCATGGGGCATCTATAGACAAGACATGGCGAGTAAACATGGACCACGGACGTATGCAGTTTATGTCGGTGGCGGCCGAGGAGATGGTGTCGAGGTGGAACACACACGCACGCACGCACGCACGCACGCACGCACGCACACGCAGACCAGAGTCCGGTTTAGTGCTCCGTACATGTTACCTGAGCTGTACCAGCAGTCGGTGCGATACCTGGATGGGCACTTGCAAGCTCACTCAGAAACAAGGTGATTGTGCTGCTGCCGATACCAGGCCATGCTCGACTACCGGTACTCTCGTACTGACGCGGTGCGAAAACCCCCAGATGGAACTGCCACGATGCTAGTCAACAGCAGCACGAACGATGGCAACTTGCGGGGTAGTAGCTCCTTGCCTCTTGTAGGCTAGGATCCGCCGAGTAGCGAGGAACTTGCACTTGGCATGTCTTGCCTGGTTCTCGGTACTGTGCCTGACGTGTGTTTTGCCTCTCCTTTGCCTCTCTGCTTACTCGTGACATCTCCCACCTTGTATGCTGGTGTGCTCGCACCTCTGCACTGTTGCGCCGTAGCTCTTCTGTTTTCCTTGTTTCCCTTCTCATGTACACCGTCGGTAACTACTTTGTGTGTTGGCGGTCTTCGTGTCGGCCCTACTACTTCGTACAAGTGCGTTGCTTCCATCATCATCAATACGACGTGGCCGCCCAACCGCCTTGTACCCATGCTTGTACCTCTCCTCGTACTCTGACCGTAGTATCTCCGTCGAGGTACGAGTACATGTACTCGGAATACTTGGAACAGTTGCAGCTGTACAGATCATTATGCCCCTAGTACCTGACCCCTGTCGTCGCCAATCTCCACCGGCAGCACAGCTTCCAACCAGAATGACCAGCCCAAGCCAGGCACCAGACAGAGCTGGCAACTGGCAAGCAAAACCATCAACAACAACAACACCCACTCGCTCGATGCGCTTTGACCTTGACCCATCTCTTCACAGTCGAACCCCCCTACCTGTAATCTGTACTCCTGCCCCGAACGAGTTAAGTATACGAGTACAGTTTACCCATGGCGCCGGACTGATTTCCGTCTCGGTCCTCAAGCTCTCTCTTCCGCATCCCCCCCCCCTCACCACCACACCACCATCAATCGTCAACCGCACACCGCGAGTCTAGAGCTCTTCTCCCTGGTCGAGAGATGGTGATGCTGGGCAGGGCTGCTGAGTACACGCAGTACTCCATACCCAGAGTTACCTCGAGAAGAGAGCTCGCAAACCCCACGTCTTCTTGGCCATCTGGCTGGAATCCAAGCCACAGAGAGGTCCCATGCAACCCCCCCCCCCCCTCCATTATCCGACAGATTCCATCCCGTATCGACACTGCCAGCAGCTAACCCGGTCCACTTGGAGCGCCACGAGAGCCATCTTGTGAGCGCCCACATGGTGTACGCGGCACGCGACCGGGAGGGGGAAGCCAGAGGTCAACAGAGCGAGATCGGGAAAGCCAGGCGGCCAAGCTTCCGCTCGATGCTCTCGGTGACGGTTTCTTGAGAAGAGTCACAGTAGATGAGATGACGTACCTGCACGCCATCGTACAATGTACGTGCGATGACGCCAGTTCGACGAGCTCTGAGCTTGCCGACGTCAAAATCCCTTACTCAGACGTGCCCATGCCAAGCATAACCTAGTGTATAGGAACACAACCGTACATGAGACTCTGAAGGCTAACGAGGCAATCATGGACTCTTCCCGTCAGACAGAGGCGAAAGCCCCTCATGGACCCCCCCCCCCCGGGGTCCCCTAGGGACCTCTCAAGGGGTCTCCCCTGCCGGTAATCTGTAGACCCATGAGTATTAACGCGTCATGGGTAAGGGGAGAGGGAGGATGCCGTTGGAATCAGATTGAATCCCCCAACAGAACCGGATGTCAGTTGCCGTGGGACTCATCATATTGCGACGAGTAATGCTACCATGGGAAATCTCACCATGAGCCTTGTCCTACGGTCCGAGTGTCCCCGAGTGTGAAGGACAGCGAGGCCCATTGATGCGCAGATTTTTCTTCTTCTTGTATTACGCCGAGCAGATAGGGTCCCACTTACCGGTAGTCTTACTCGGTTGTGCTAGAGACTAGAGTGAATGTTTCCCTATCATCCCATATAGCAGGGTCAAGTGTCTGGCCGTGTCGGGCGGTCATCCTCGAGCGGTGATAGGTAACACCTCACTTGCTCGTACGCGGCCGTATTACTTCCGGCACCAGGGCAGAGGACCCTTGCGTAGTATCGGTATTACGGCCAAGGATACAGCTGGAGTTTCCAATGGCTTTCTAGGCGGTGCTCTCCCCCGTCAAGCGTAGCAGTCGTCGGTCCGTAGGTCCTATCCTCCAGCCGTGAGCAAGGAAGGATTCGGTCTGTGGGCAAGGCTCGAGGATCCGGTGTGTAGTGTGTACGCATGTCAAGACCCACCGACATACTCCCTACACCTATCTGTATATCTCGCTGCTATCGATGCAGACGCACGTACATGTACGAGCCACGGTCAATAGCGGACACGTCTACATCGTAGAATTTAGATCGTCAGACTGCGTACGAGCAGGTAGGTACAGCTGTAGGTAGCATCATCAGTAGACGGAGAGATGGAACCGTTTTGATGGAAAGAGAAATCACTCACATTGTGGCAGAGAGAAAAAAGGAAGAAGGGAAGAAATTCCCCTCACCCCCCCGATAGGTCAAGGCTCCGCGCTGCCCTATGTATTGACAGACTTACGGAGAAAAAAAGAAAGAAGAATAATGACATGGTGGGATTAATTGATGTGCCTCGTTGGCCAAGCCAATGTCTCCCACAAGGCTGCAACGAGTACGGAACATGCGCCTACTCCGCACAGAAGTAATGCCAATACGGGCGAGCATCCATGCACTCTTGATCCGTACACTCGGATGAACCATAATTGCCTTACCTTCGAACAGTGCCAACGGCCGAATCCGTCTAGGGGGGGGAGGGGGAGGAAGCTTGCCTGCTGTGGTCATGAGGATTTATATGGACAGACTCACTCCAATCTTCTTCGCTGCCAATATCAGAACGAGAAGGGCTCGGTCTCGGCAAAAAAAAAAACAAAAAAAGAAAGGGAAGGAAAGCTATACGCATGCTAGTAAAGCAGGCCTATCATCATTGAAAATTCACCGAAAATTTCTGCTTCGTTGCTCGCCTTCTCTCAGGTCCAACTTGAGGATCGGGATTCACCCCATAGCCTTTACACGGCCATTTCATGCTGTCTGTTTCCATCACTTAAATGCACTGTGTCTTTCGTTGTGCGCATGTAGGATATCTGATTCAGCGAGCTTGTATCCTGATCTCTTACCGCCCACAGTCCTCACTGGTCACGATCACGGGCATGGCCCTGGACGAGGATGGAGGTTGTGGGGAGGGCTCACAGCTTAGAGCCATCACCAGTCATGGACACGTAGTGGGGTTTTGCTCTCATCATCGGGGTTTTTTTCGCGAGGAGGGCTACGTGATAATTCGTCTACCCAGCAGCAACCTGGCATTGCCGACGTCTCTTGCCAAGCACATTCAGACGTCCCGAGGGGGTATACGAGAGAGTGCAGCGCTAGATCCCATCCGCACACAAAACAGGGCAAGGATTAGAGCCCCCCGCTCTGAACGTTGTCATCCAAACTCCTTCCTCAGCGCTGACAACGACGAAGTTCCAGGCTCAGCAGGCGAGCGTGTCAGGAAGCGGCAATAGAATGATATAAGAATACCAGCTGAACCGACGCTGCCTCGCCCCGCCCGACCTCACACAAGCCTCGCTCTTCTCCATCGCAGACCCCGAATTAGTCCCAGGCATTACAAGACCTTCCTCCGCGACACCACGTACCCACCCCCGCATACTAAGGGGTACTCTACGGCTATCGGCCACGATAATCCCCTGGTTCGCTCCCGGGATGAAGCTGGACGTCCTCACCTGTCCATGGACCGAGTAGGAGGTCATCGGGTCCCGCGTGGTCCTAGAAGACAGCTTCTACGATTACCTTGAAAGCCCATTACCCGTCGACTAGGGTCGGCCGCACACGGCCAGTTGGATACCCCTCGACTTGAACTAGCCGGGGTGACGAGGCCATTTCGGACGTCTCCTCGCTCTGTCCTCGAGGACGCCGCCAAGCGAATCCGGTACAGCAGGAACGGTTGCCCCCGGACATCCGTCGACCATGCCTCCCTCTCTACCACCCTCGGCCTGTCGTGGGGCGAAAGATACCGCCGCAGATGCAGGAGTCGAGACTGTAAACGACGACTTCGCACATGGTACCATACAGCGGCTATGGGGTGGCACACCTCACAACCGAACGGGACGTGACGGAGGCAAGACCTTCTGGGGTATGCACTACGACCCGTCTTCGGGGGACCAGGGTCAAGCTGGACCCGTGCGAAGCGAGTGTGGTACATTGGTGTGTTTTCTCGGAGTTTCCATACCTCCGGCGGACCTACCGGAGTTTCTTCTGGTTTCGATCGCATAGTCCTTTCATCACAAAGGTCTTGATATACCGTACGGATTTGCGTAATATATTACATACTATATCCGTATCATCCTGGATCCCGATTCAAACTGCAACACACATGTGGGCACTCATAGCTAGCAGCTGACAACGGCGTCAAGAGTACAGAATTCAATTGCAAGACAGGTAATGGTGGGAGACAATGGAAGCGTCGTTAGTCGGAAGTGAAAAGGCCGAATGCCCGTCGAGAATGCCAGTGCAAGACCTGCAATAGAAAGAAAAGAAACCAGAGGAAACTAAGAGAACAACCAGATGGCAAGAAAAGCACGTTGGTACGTTCAGAGAGAAGACAATGCCTACTGGTACCAGGAGGATGTAGTGAGACGCAAGAGACAAGATGAACAAGACACAAGTGATAAGACACACAAGAACAATAATGGATGGCATGGTACGACGCAAAGACACACAAAGGTACAGGATTATGGCAGAGTCACTAAAAAGAACCAAAGCAAAAATAATACGTCTGTCGTGATTTCGAACTGGATGGCAATCCACCGAGAAGATTTTTGCTATCTCCAATACGCCAAGTCAATGGGACCTAAACTAAAGGAAAACCGCGCGTTCGTGGGGTGTCGTAGCAACAAGTTCCAGAGAGTCAAAGAGCGTTTTTTCTTGAAAAGACTTGAGAGTTGGAAAGGGAGAATAAAAATCAAAGGAAGAAGGTGACAAAGGAAAATAGATATTTTGTCGCGAGAGCGTGTGGTTGGAAAAGCCATGACAAGAAAAACCAAACGTCTTTGTGAGCGTCGAATCATTCAAAACCAGTTTCTCTGCGCCGTAGTAGTCGAATAAAGAGAAGAAACAACAATTACAACCAGGCACCAGATGATGTTAATTCGCAAATTTTTTTCGCAGAATGAGCAAAAAGGGGGCCCTCATGCAGAAAATCCATCGTAGACGTCAGGCTTACTTGAGAGAATGAAGTAGTTAGCAAATGTACACAGGAGAGTTGAGTTTTCGCCGTCCGAGTTACGAGAGGATGCTCACCTGAGGGCCAGCAGGTCCCTGGGGGCCGGCGAAGGCAGGACCATAGGGGCCAGGACCGCCAGGACCGCCGGGGCCGGCAGGACCATGCCCAGGCATGCCCAGGTAATGAGGAGGAGGGGGGGCAGGGCGGTAGGGGGTACCAACGCCGGAGTTGTTCTGGGAGCGGCCCCAGCTGAGGCGGACGCGCGAATTACCGATGGGGTAGCCCTGCATCTGGTTGATGGCCATCTCGGCGGCGTGGCGGTGGACAAACTGGACAAAGCCGCAGCCCTTGCCAGGAGGGATCTTGACGTATGTTATCTCGCCAAAGCCCTGGAAGAAGGAGCGGAGCTCATCCTCGGTCACGTAGCCCGAGAGGCCACCGACGAAGACGGTCGTGTTGTTCGGATCGGTGAACTGGTTCATCTGGGTGGCGGGGTTGAAGCCGCCGCCGCCGCCGCCACCGCCGTAGGGGAATCCTCCCATGGCATTACCAGCCCACATCTGCTGCTGGGGCATGCCGCCGCCCATCATGGGGTTGCCGTGGTGACCGTGGTTGAAACCGTGGTGGTTGTTGTTGCTGCTGTGACTGTTAGTCCACCGTACATCTAAAATCACCCTATACACTTGTCTATACCGCCAAAACGGCTGTTGTGTGACGGTGGAGAGGATGAGAGCCAAGAGCATACCGGTTCTTGGGAGTGGCCGTGGAGATGCGCATGGGCCTGTTGCCGCAGTAGACGCCCTGCATCTCGACAAGGGCACGCTGCTGGTCGTTCTCGTCGGAGAAGCGGACGAAGCCGTAGCCGCGGCTCTGGCCAGACATAGCATCCGTCATGATCTTAGCCGACTTGCAAGAGGGGAAACGAGCCTGGAAAAGGGAGACAAGAACGTATTCGTTGACTTCGGGACCGAGATCGCCGACGAAAATACTATACTCAGGTCCGCGATCCTCACTGTTGTTGGGACGCTTTGTTAGTGGCCGTTTCTCTTGCTCACTGCCGAAGAGGGGAGTAGGGGGTTCAGCTCCAACGGAGAAGCCATCTCCGAGGACAGCTTCCATCGTGGGAAAAAGGAAGTGGAAGAAATAACAGGGGCAGGAGATGGTGCAATGCCAGACAGGGCAAGCGCAAGCGGTTATTGATGCTTTTAAAAACAAGACGCAACCAGGGAAAGCGCGTGGGATTAATCCAGGTAAAGGTCGTACAGAGTGATGGGAGGCGAAGGTAAAAAGAGGTGAGGCAGAGAGAGAATGGAGAGCAGGCTGGCAAGGGAGTGGAGGGGAAAAAAGGGCAGATGTGAAGTGAAGTGAAGTGAGGTGAAGGGGAGGTAAACAGCTGGCGGGCAGCTGTTTGCCCAAGACAGAGGTGTAGTCACAACAGAAGGAGATCGAAACTTACCGTCGGTCAACGAGACCACCACCGGAAGCCCAGTTGAGCTTGAACTGGCGCGAGCTGTTAGGGACAGGGGTCCCGTTCAGCCCCAGAGCCTTGTTAGCGGCATCGGGGGTCTGGAACTCGACAAAGCAGTATCCAGCGTTGCCAGAGTTCTTGTCGCGGATGACCTTGACGTTGACAGTCTCGGCTGTCGAAGAGAGAAAGACACCCTTGATGAAGTTCTCGTCCATCCAAGGTTCAAGCTCGCCCATCCAGAGAGTCGTCTTGGGAGAGTCACCTCCGGCGGAGCCAGGGGGAGGGGGAACAGCCATGTCGCCAGCCGGGGGGGTACCGTTGGCAAAGGGCATCTGGCCAGGAGCAGGGCCACCGTTGGCGGGAACGCCAGAGAAGGGAGTGTTGTGTTCCATTTTGAACTGCGTCGTTGTCAGCAACTTGAGGCTTCTCGCCAGAGGGACCAGGTCGATATATGCTATCTGCTGCCACCCGACAGCTGGTAAGACCCGAGGAAGGCACTGTGCGTTTCCAATTGACTTTTATTTGAGGCAAAAAGGAGTTAGATTTCTTGACTCACTTTGTTTACGAAAGGGGTAGTCGACAGATATCAGAACCAGAACGTTTCTTATAGATGCGGTTCAAGGGCTTCAAGCCAAAGTGGAAGAAAAAATCGACAAAGGACTTGAAACAAGTTGAAGGTCGTGGAGTGGGAATAGAGACACAGTCTGCGAACCCTCGTTGTGATGTTAAGGACGACGAAGCCAAAGACGAGGTAAAGCGATATATGTCGTGAAGAATCGATAGACCTGACAGATACGCCAAGCTAGATTCGTAGGATAGATGGAACAAGACCCAAAGAAGGTTTAATGAACGTGGATAGAAGAGTTAAAACGCTTCTAAAATCACGACAACCTGAGCGCACACGCGGTTAGTCTCGAAGTCAGCCAAGGTATTAATATTATCAGTTCCTCCTGGCGGTGGTCATGAAGGGTTATCCTGAACCCTGCGAGCTCGAGTTCCGCCTCCCCGGCAAGGCGTCCAGCGTGGGCTGTTGCTTGACAAACGAGCATGGGCTAGCCATCTAAGAAGGGTGGCCAGTTCTAACCGCCCCTCAAGTCCTGCGATGTCCGAGCGATCGGCTGTCAAGGAAGACCGCGCGCTGCACTGCGGAGCTGACCAAGAGCTCCCCCATGTGCACGTCATTGCCAGATAAACACTTGTTGATGCCAGCATCGAGGAACTTTCGGTTGAGATATCCCTCGCACGACAGCAATACAGCAATATATATCCGCTGAATCGTCAACGAAGCATTTCCGGCTGTCGAATAGGAATGGGGTTGGATTCGGGGCAATGGGGGTTTGTCATCTTCAGGCTTGATGTCTAGTCCATATGGGCAAGTAAGCACCATGGAGTGGCATCTCTCAGGTTGCCGGGAATGATGACGCAATCATGTCGCAAACCGGCCCCGGAACATCTAGTCGCAAAACCGGTCGCAGAGCGATATGAGGCGGCATGAATTGCGAGCTAGAAGAGTGTCCTTGTCGATGATGCATCTCGCCTCTGGGAGACTGTTATTTGTCGTATGCACAGCTTAGCCGGGATAGCCGGCCGAGCCGTGGAGAAGTGGCCAAGGTGGCGAAATTCCTTCCTTTGAAGAAAAAAAGGTGCATAATGTCCGTCGCAGTGTAAAGGGTCGACAATATATTCCAAAAGGTCGTCCGGCATCATCGTCGTCGTCGTCGCCAAATGATTCGGACTTTGTCGACATCGCCGGGGGAGGGCGCAGTTTGGGAGGGGGGAAGTCATCGGATCCAAGACGCACCGCGCAGGGAAAAAAAAAAAAAGGGCCAAACATGCACACACGCACACCAAAGGAACCACTCCGCCAGGAGACACTGTACATGGTATAAAAAAAGGTAAAATCAAAGGAAAAGAAAACTCACTTTTATGCGCCGGTAAAGAAAACAAGAATCCTCAGCCAATTCGCCGAAAAAAACGCGCAAGGGAATAAACCGTAGCAGCCGTGACGAAAAAAAAGAAGACGAAAAGAGGAGGAAGTTGATGAGTATGCGAAGAAAGGCGACGATGGCTGGCGAAAGCTTTTTTTTTTTGCCCTCTCTGTCTGGGCCCGCTGTAGCTGGGTCTTCTTGTCTGGTTTGGCTGGCCTCTGCTTTGGGCTACGACGCAATCCACACCACACAAGAGAACTGTGGCCGAGTCGCGCGCGGGGACTGGGCGTGAGTGGAGAAAACTTAGTGGCAAGGGGGGGGGCGTGTTGTTCCAGTAGCGCAGGCAAGGGGATCTTCGATTTCGCACTGACTTGGACGGTTGCACGCACACACTTCTTGTTGCTATTGAGAACGGTTGAATGGGCACCTGCTGCAAGGCACATAAGAAGTCAAAACAAAACCAACCGTTGTAAGGGTGAGATGGAGATGGTTGAAGAGAAATGAGAGGGGGAGAGGTACGTATTACTGGCTGTGGTGATGGTATAGTCTGCACACACGTCAAAGGAGGGAAGGAAGGAAAAAAGAAACGTCACAAATAATATCACTTTACAGGGCAGAGGATGGAGAAAGAAGTAGAAAAAGGAATCATCGGTAGGAGACCAAGGATATAAGAGAGAGACGGTTATGAGCAAAAAGCCGCTAGCTGTCGCACCGGTTAGGATAAGCCAGAGTTAAACAGGAACATAAGGTTGGCCCTATTTACTGGCTAATAGCAGATATCCCTCGACTGGAAGTTTGTTCAGTAACATTACATAGTAGAGACAGCACCCGTACAGTGTATCAAGTCTGCATATGTTCTACGTGCGGGACGACGGTCAATATCGTTAGACTCGTTTTGAAGAGAAAGAGAAAGAGAGAAAGAGAAGAGAGGGAGAAAGAGAGAAAGGCCAGTGATACTGTGTGTGCGTGCTCAGGGGGTGTGTTTAGTCAACACGCTGCCACTGGTCGGAGGCTCTCGTCCGCCAGAAATATGGCCAGTGCCAGTAAGACTGTGGTATGTACTGTATATTATGACATGGACACGGAGACTATCATATGAAAGACGATGGTATTTTGCTGAGAAAAAAATATGGGTCCGGCTGTAGAATACAGGCTCAGAAAGGACAGTCGGATTTGCAGAGAAAGCTATTGGGAAGGACTAGTAGAAGCAGTGGTTCTCGTAGATGTTACGTGATGATGGAAACAGCAAGAAGGACTAAAACAGGTGAGGGCCAGCTGTGGGACCGAAACTGGGTTGACTGGGAAGGCACGTTTGGCCGTACTTTCTATACCTGGAGAATGTGGGCAAACCTGAAGGGAAAAAAAAAAGCTGGTGCGACCTACGACGAGCAAGGAAGAAGCAACAGGCCCTGATGTAGGCACCCGCAAGTACGAGTACGATCGCGAGAGGGTAATAAGGTGCGGTAATTGATACATGGAGTAGGTAATAATAAGGGGGTGACAGCTCTAGGGGATCTGCTAATTAATATGTACGAATAGTACGTCGTAGACTATAGCAGATCGGAGTGCAGAATACAGGTATGAATGCTGCAAATGAACCGTTGCTCGTCGTCGATGACATCGTAAATAACCAGGGCAGGCATTAGAAAAAGACGTCAGCTTTCCCGCTGCAATAAAAGAACATGCATATTCAATCCAGTTTTTTTTTTACTGTGGTCCCGCCCGTAGCCCTGCCCTGTGGCCCTGTGGGAGAAGCATGGATGGATGTATGGATTGAGAGAGAGGAAACATAAGCAAGGAACCTTGGGGACGGGAGGGGGTGTATGTAATACAGTTATCGGGGCTGGACTCTTGGGACTGGGCTGGGCTTAGGCTAGCGGGGTGTTGACGCCTCATTAACCTGGAAGCTCAAAGGCTCTTGCTGGCTGGTTAACTGTGCCTACTGGCTGATAGGCCTGTGGCTCCGGTCTGCTCTGGGCCTTGGTTGCACGGGCACTCCATGGGCTCAGGGCACCTTCCAAGGTCCTCCCCTGCGCACCACCACGCACACAGCCCTGACTTGGTGGGTTGGATCACGAAATCTTGCACTGCAGCAACCTTGCCCACTCAACATGGCATCTGGCCAGGTCTGTCTATCGGGAGAGGGGAGGGTCTGGAAGAGCAAGCACATATTACTTACAAAGAGCACGTCGTGATGCGATATTTGCGTCGCAGTAATACCGAAACATGAAATTCTGGGGAGACATGGAACCAGGTCCTACATACCCGATCAGACGCCCCGTGGTGTCCATCCAAACAAGCAGGTCACCAGCAAACAATGGCCTCTCTACAATGGCCCCCTCTTTTTATCGTTCAGAAAGAAAGAGGAGGGGGGAAGAAGCTGCACTTGCCCCAAGACTTCCTGTTACAGAGTGCTGCAGCATAGGACTTTCTCCGTCTACACTCATAGTTGCGCACGATCAGTTACTTCGTGCGCCCCGTACGAGTACAGTGCACGAGTCGTAGAGGGCAGTATGGGGCACATAGGTCTAAGAAATAGCTTGCCCTGTGTCTGTGTCTGTGTGTCCTACTCTTGGTTCGTTCGGTGAATGCCATGAGCGCGAAGACTGGGGGGGGGTAGACTAGTACGAGTACGAGGACTGGAATAAGTTATCACTCGTATTAGTATGGCATTTTATCAGCGTCGGCCTACTCGTACGAGTGCGTTCTCAACTCAGCCTCCCCTTCTCTCAGCACGTCAGGGGTGGGAAGAGAGTGCTCTGGCATGCACCGTCTACGAAGTATTATTACTGCTCGTACGGGCGGTGCACATCCCCAGCACAACACAACCGTTTTCCAGGCTGAAAAGCCGATCGCCCAAAGAATTAGTGGAATAAACTATAGCGTACTCATATTGCTCTGTAATGTACAGATCTATACTCCATACATATATCAGTACTGCTGCCCACAAAGTGATACATGGAGTCTGTATGTAATTTCACACTTGTCTTGGTTTCAAACAAAACCCTCCCCCCCCCTCCATCTCTGTAGTTGCATATTACACACCACGTCCTATATCCCCATCCCTTGCAGAGAAATCCGACAAGTTCGACTCATCGCCGTCAGCCGGACCTACCTTGTTCGTACCATCCAGGCTCCCAATCCCCCAACCTGGGCGTCTTATCGGGGTTTCCACGCCTGGACTATGACGGTATGCTGGCGGGCTGTTGTTTCAAAGAGCACCCAAACGCCCCCCATGTCCCACAGTCTACAGCTGATCCTGCTCTACATCCTGGACGAATCAGATTACCCCGTCTAACCAAGTTCACTGAAGAGTCCCAGAGGGCTACTCGTAGAGGGCGAATGGATGTACCCGACGTACGTCACTATCATGGTCGAGTTCAGCTCTGATTTAAAAAGTGCTCACTTATTGCTCCATATTCGTATGATGATGTGCTAGTTAGTATTGGCCTGTATCATTTCCGTAGGGGCCGCCTCACCTAGGGTGCTCCTTACCTAGGGTGCTCCTTACCTAGGGTGCTCCTTGTAGAGACGATGACTGCCCAAGCGTCATAATCACGTGCAAAAAAAAAAAAGTTCGCCGTCTCACATAGAAGGTCGCGACTACTACACCACGATTGTTGCCGTTTTACACTCGAAAACTGTGTTCATTCGATCGTGCAAGTTAGTCTCGAAGCCACGATGAGAAGATGATCCAGTTACGACTCCTTCGACTTCTTCGAGCAAAGCAACCGAAAAAGGTGGGCAAGAGATGGTTTGCCCCCTTGCTGGCTTGTTGGGTAGCTAGCAATTATTACAACATACATTGATACTCGTAAATCGTACAAGTATCTTACTGCTAGCCTCTAGGGAGGCCCATCCCCCCCTTGTGCCCCCCAAAGAAGTCTGCATATAATAACGCGTTCCAGGTTCCAAGCTGTTGGGTCCGCGGGCAGAGGAGCGACAGAGTTCCCAGCAGCCCAACAGGCCTACAAGTTTGAACCTCGTAAATGCGCAGATCTCCCGAAACTGAGAGAGATCAAACATTACGGAGTATTGATTGGGGTTACAGTCAATTGCAACAATGGTCTTTTGTGTGTCATGTGTTCCACACTGTAAGCGCGATACGCATTCGCCACGCCACATTATAATATTAAGTCGGGAAAACTAATACATTGTGGTTTACCTGGCGTACGAGTACTGAGGGCTTAGTACGTGTGGGACGCTTTGCCCTCCACCCAAGCTCCAGGGAACTTGACCGCAACCTGATTGCTCGTACAACATGACCCGACGCCCCTCCCGCCCAAACTCCACGATGGGTTTTTTCAAACGATAGAAATGCTTATTGGATCTGGAACATACATGCCGCTTTTCCATCCTGCAAAACAGCTGTGCTTGCCTTAGCGTATCGCAGTAGCTTAGAGGGCGGAGAGGGGAGCGAGCACCCATTACTGTGGCGGCGAGTCTACGAGTACTCGTACGCACCAACAAACCTTTTACCGTGCAGCTCACGGGTATGTTCTTGGTATTGATGAGTGCCCCCCCCCCCCCTCCTTTTTCTATCTTTTTTTTTTTTTACTTTCTTACCCGCAACTATAATGCCTCTACTCTAGTCAGTGTCCCGGGAACTCGATAATTGTTGTCTCATACAAATCCCTGCCGCCCGATTCTCCCCGCGGAATCCTGGGGAGGAGATGGGATGGCCACCTAGATCAGTCACATCTCACATACGCTGTTTGGCTGCTTATCGAGGAAGACCATTTCAACCGTTGCAGTCACTACGAAGACGTGACAAAGTTTGCTCATCGCCAAGTGTTGAGATGATGGGCCCGTGGGGGGAAGAGAATGGAAGGAGAGGCACCGATTGGCCGCCTTCAAACTTGTAGAATGGTAAACAACAGTATCCTTCCTCCCTCCATGCTCACAAAGAGGTGTGACTTTGATACGGTGAGACCCTGTTTGCCTGGCGAATGCCCGAGACTTCCGATGAGCTCCTCAAAGAGAAGCATTCAAGAAAAGAGTTGGGGGTACGTTGCTTGTATGATGTGCCACCTTCTATCATGTTTTATTTTACCGAAAATGAGGGCGGAATGTGAGGGAACAACAAAGAATCCAGCCGGTACTAATTCGGGCTAGCTGTTTGCTGTTTGCCTAGCTCTAACGCCAACCAGAAGGCCAGCTGGCAAAATGCTGCTTACTCCATTGACAGCTATGGCTCTCACAAGTGACAGTCTGTCAAGATCAAATACATAGATATGATGCTACCACTAGGGGGGGGATACATAGGAATGATGGATATATTAACAGTGACGCCTCTATGCAAACTTATATAGCTGCGTATGCCCTTTAACCGGTAGACGACGCCTAAATTATATGACTAAGCAACCAGGGGCTGCTGCCACACACTCACATCTGTAAATAGCCTCATAGATAGGCACACATATCGACCCAGGTGGTATACGTAGGCAGAAACCACTGTATCATTGCCTACGAGTCATCGCGTGTTGTCGGCCTGGAAGCACATTGGCGATGGTATAGGGTAGCTTATTTTCTTGGACTTCATATCCTTAGCTTTGGTTACCCCATTCCCACGTGATCCACATCGCTGGACGTTAATATCCAAAAGCAAAAGGGCCAATCTGTGTCACAGATGGTGTTTTTTTCAGGTGTCATGGCCTAGCATGTGGGGTTTGTAATTCAAATTACATGATCTCCCCGTCGTCGCGAGCGTTGAACCAAGCTCTCAGAGTGCTTCACGTGACGTCATGTTAGGTGGTGCTTGTACCTGTCTGCACCTTGAGAGGCGATACTGCTGAGTCATCACCAAAACGTCAGACTTGCCCTGCCTGATGGACACATAGACGATACGGTAGACACGGAAAGGGAATTGCTTCGTCACGTCCCAGTTGCCTGGTTTCAAGTTTTTGAGTAAAGAATGCGCGATCCTGCACCTGAATAAACGACGGACACCAAAAATCTGAACTGTAATTACCCATCCTTTTTTCCCGTGCCTATTCAACGCTTGCACGTGCAGTACATCCCGCCCGACCCCGTCATAAGAAGCTTCGAGGGACGCGGCACCATGGCAGCCGCACCGGCAGAGCAACGAGAGCTGCAGCTAGTGCAGAGCGTGGAATTCAAGATCCTGGGCGTTGCGAACAAAGAGGAGAAGCTCCAGCAACTGCTGCAGCGCTATCTGGCCCCTCTGGCCCTCAAAGCGGCCAGTGAACATGAGTCGGTCAGAAAGAAGGTGAGTGAGGCGCCCAGGCCGTACAACTGCATTCGCCCGGCCATAATCCATACTGACAAACAACTTTGCAGACGGCTCAAGTCCTGGGACTACTTCACACCTTCATCCAGCCCCCGCAGTTAGTACCGTCGCCATCTTCTCATGGCTCAGTAAATGGAGATAGGTATACTAACCGGCGAATAGGATCGTGCTCCCAGTCAAGGTGCTTCTGGAGCAGTACAAGGCGACTGACTCGGCGGTCCTCAAACAGTTCGACATCTCCTTCATCCAGCACAGCTTGGAGCGCATCGATGAGCATGACAGGAGGGAGCTTGTACCCATTGCTCTCCGTGGAAGCTCTGCTGACAAAGGCCGGCCAAGAGCCGGACCCTTCTTTCGCATCATCTTGCGACTCCTTCTTGATGCCCGCATACCGCCCCGCGGGAGCCAAGACGACGAAAAGTTCCGCGACTCCATTGGACTTTCAGAAGGTGCTGACGCCGAGTATACCGCAGAAATGATCAACCTTTTTTTCAGGTTGAGAATTCCCGTTGGTATCCAGACTTGGTACGAAGCAAACTTCACCATGGACAAAGCCAGCGTCGACCTCTTCCGTGTAGAGGACGTCAAGGCACACAAAATCTACCAGCGATTTCTGGAATTAAAGGCGAAGCTTGTGAGCTTCCTCGCCAGTGGCGCTTTCACAGACATGGAGAAACTCGTCCCTGCCATCTATGCTGCATCGAGTTTCGACAGCCGCGTGGCGTCAGCGGCCGAGGAGGTTATCAAGAGAACTTCCGTCTCGATGGAAGATCCGACTCTTGTTTCAAACCTTTTCCGAGCACATGCTACACTTCCGGTCCCTTATCGAATCCGCATACTCGGCATTCTTTCAAAATCGATACATTCAATATCAATGGCCAAAGACATCATGGACGTTGTTACGCTAGACCTACCGTCATCAACATCCCCTGAAGGACAGGACCTGGCACTTGCACCGGCGAGTGCCCTCGAACGGAACAAGCTACACAAGGCCCTTTTCCAGTACCTTTCCTGGGTGGCCAGGATGGGGTCGTCTCTTGAGGGGTTTACAGTTGGGCCCAAACTCATCGAACGATTAGTCGGATTCATTGAATACCAAGGGTGGCCATCCCCAGAGTCCAAAAATGAAGACGAAATAGCTTTGCGTTCAAAGGCTTACGAGACAATTGGTCTCCTCGCTCAGTCCGACAAAAACTTACCGGCCAAGGACCGTCTTTCACTTGGCATTTGGCTGTTGCAGTCTCTCTCACAGGACCGAAGTGACGAATCGGTCGTGAGTATCGACGGAGCGCTATCCAGCGTGTCAGCCAATATGCCCCTAGTGGAAGGAGAGGATTCTGTAAGCCTCAGGAACATGTTGATTTCTTCAATGGCGCCGTCCAACGATGGACCACCAGTGCGTAGCACTCGACATGCCGCTGTCAAGCTCTGCAATCAATGCCTGAAATTCTCAGACGTTATTGCTCGATGGATCGATATCCTGGCTATAGGTAGCGGCCAGAACGAAAGGAGCGATGTGATTGAACAGGGTCAAAAAGGTCTGGATCCGTGGACCTACTATTCCGAGGGCGAGGCCACACGCTCTTTTCCTGACTGGCGGGACATGACCGTCATGTTCTTTGGTTCAGAAATTACAGTAGACAAGGACCCCTTTCCCAAGTCGGTAGACGATATCCCTGAACCGTTGGCTAGCCCTGAAATTGTGTTTAGGAACTTTGGGAATTTGAACCGAGGGGCCTTTCCTATTGCCCTGCGGTATGTCAAACTAATCATGTTCCTCTCCGCGCTGGAGAGCTTCAAGCTGGAGTCCAATTGGATGGATAGACTTGAGACGCAGGTGAGAACCGACATAGGAACCAGGACAAGAATTCGACAGTACCTTCGATCCGTCGACAGTCGATACTGGATATTCTTCCTAGAGGCTTGTTTGATCGGCGCAACAAGTGAGAGTCCAAACGTGTCAGAAGAATCCATTCGAAGCTTTGTCGATGTCGCCTCGCTCAGCCCAAGAGACCCTCTTGGGCATCTGGCCCTAGCTGGGAGCGGCCTCGACAAACTCATCGAATCAAACAACAAGGAAATTCGGACTCTGAGCTCCAAAGCTTTTGGAATCGTGGCCTCGCATCCCAGCCTCTCAGAGGAAGCGATCAGGCAGTGGAGGGACTCAGTAACCCCTAGCTTCGTCGACGGCGAGAAATGCATCGGCCCCCAATTGAACGCACTCCAAGGCAACCTGCTCGCACTTGGCCACCAATGCTCGCGATCTGTTTTTTACGGGCATGCAGTTCCTGAGGGCTTCGAATTCCCGCTGCGCTTCCTCGTCGGCGACTCCGTACCTCCATCTTTACGAGAGACGGCTTTTGATACGTTTGCACAGCTATGGTCCGCCGGCCTTGCAATCCCACCGCCGGAGGGGGAGAACTCCATCGGAAAGGTTGTGGATGTGCTCACGGCTCATGCAAAGAAGGAGAACGAGAGGGCGATATTCGCTCTTGGTCGGCTTGCTGTCGGACTGGGCTCTCAACAACAAGAGGGGGGTCAGCAAGATGCTGCGGAGCAACCCGGCATGTTGACTGGCGGAGCTCTGGGCCGAATTTTGAAGGAGCTTTTTGGCCTCCACGAGATTAAGAGGACCGAAGTTCAGTTCACGGTCGGTGATGCCATCAGCGCTGCCGTCGCACGATGGGACTCGGACTTTGTCAAGCTGACATTGGATGTCGAACCTTGCAATGAGACGAGCCTTGGCGGAGTGCGCAAGGAACTGATCACGGCCACTCTGGACAAGCTGTTCTTGGACTGCAAGGGGACAAAGCCGTCCCTTCTGAAGGCCTCGGGTATCTGGCTATTCTGCATCATCCAATACAGCTCTGATCTCCCAGAAATCCAGTCACGTCTGCGTGAGGCACAAGCGGCTTTCATGAGGCTCCTCAGCGCGAGGGACGAACTGGTACAGGAGACTGCTTCCCGTGGTCTCTCGCTTGTGTACGAGCGTGGTGACGAAGACCTGAAGAGCACGCTGGTCAAGGATCTAGTGGGTGCCTTCACCGGCACCGGGACGCAGCTCAAGGTTGAGCAAGACACGGAACTCTTTGAGCCCGGGGCCCTACCCACAGGGGAAGGAAGTTCAGTCACCTCGTACAAAGACATTGTCGATCTGGCCAACGAGGTGGGCGACCAGCGGTTGGTGTACAAGTTCATGTCTCTGGCGTCGAATGCGGCAACATGGTCTACCCGCTCGGCCTTTGGCCGCTTTGGACTCTCCACCATCCTGTCCGATTCCGAGGTGGACCCCAAGCTATATCCCAAATTGTTCAGGTACCGATTCGACCCGAACCCCAATGTGCAACGATCCATGGACGATATCTGGAAGGCCCTCGTCAAGGACCCGGGCACCGTTCTGGATGAGAACTTTGATGACATCCTCGAAGATCTAATGGGCAGTATACTGGGCCGAGAATGGAGGATGCGAGAGGCAAGCTGTGCCGCCATATCTGACCTCCTTCAGAGTCGCCCCTTTGTCAAGTACGAGAAGCGATACCGGGATATCTGGAACGCGGCGCTCAAGGTCTTGGACGATGTCAAGGGTAGTGTCCGGGAAGCGGCACTACGGCTTTGCATGGCACTCTCAAACAACCTCGTCCGCCAGTTGGAGGAGGGTAATGACAGCTCAGCCGCCAAAGCGATGATGAAGGAGGCCCTGCCCTTTCTTCTCTCCGACAGGGGCGTGGAGAGCTCGGTCAAGGATGTACAGGTCTTTGCGACCATCACGGTGATGAATATTGCCAAGAAGGGCGGGAATGCTCTGAGGTCGTTCATTCCAGACATGGTACCTCAGCTTCTAGGGTTGCTGAGTACGATCGAACCAGAGCAGATCAATTACCATTATCAGAGGGCCGGCGACGATAGCCGTGATCAGATCGACAAGCTTCGATCCCAGATGGTGAACAGGTCACCCATATCGGAGGCGTTGGAGAATTGTCTGCGATTCATCAACGAGGACGTCATGGTCAAGCTGGTGCCTAAACTTGAGGCGACTATCAAAGCCGCCATTGGCATGCCGACCAAGATAGGATGTAGCCGCGTCATCACGATCCTTTTTACCCGCCATACCACCGACATCAAACCTTTCTCTGGAAGGTTCCTCAGGATCATGGAGAAGCACGCCATGGAGAAGAATGACGAAGTGAGTCAGGCTTATGCCCGCGCAGCTGCTTATATCATAAGGGTGGCTCCAGACGCGGAGAAGTTGGGTTTCTGCCAACGGCTGGTGAAGATGTACCTGGCGTCAGAGGAGGAGTCCCGACGACAGAAGATTGCCGACGTTGTGGTGTCATTGGCCAAGATATCGGCCGACCATTTCACCGCAAACGAGACGGAGCTCCTGCCCTTTGCTTACCTTGGCATGCACGACACGGACGAGTACACTGAAAAGGTCTTCAAGGAGGTGTGGGACCAGCACGCGGGAAGTAGCCGGACTGTCGTTCGCTACGTGCAGGAGATTGTCTCGCTGGTGGAGCAGTGCCTGGAGACGACGCAATGGGCTCTGCGACACACCGCAGCCTTTACAGTCGGCGCAATGGTGTCCGATGTGGCCAGCGCCAGTGAGGCGACGGGAGAGATTGCCGAGGCTAACCTGCGGAGCATGTGGCCAATATTCGACAAGGTCTTGGCTCTCAAGACGTTTCCAGGCAAGGAGAAGCTCCTCGTGTCGTATCCGCTCTTGGTGGAGAAGGGCGGCGCCCTCTGGCGGAACGACGCGCAGGTCGCGGCCCAGATGAGGAAGATTGCCATCCGGGAGGCAAAGAGGAACAATGCCGAGTATCGCGTCCACGCTTTCAAGTGCCTCTGGCAGTTCGCCAAGGCACGGGATGATCTGGACATGCTGGAGGAGATCGCCGAGATTGTCACACCTCACCTTGAGAAACTCCGGGATGAAGATGCTATGGAGGTCGACACTAAGGAGGAACTCGTCTCGGCGACGGCCAAGAATGCGCTGGAGGCGATCGCCCGCGGCTACAACCGGCCCAGGATGGAGAGCAGCCCGAAACCAGTCCTCGAGAGCATCATCAAGCTGCTCAAGCCCTACCTGGGAAGCACCAAGTTTGGTGCCATCAAGCGGGATGTCTGGTACGATTCCGTCTGTGAGATGCTGAAGCCCTTTGCCAGCAAGCCCAGCCAACAAGGTCTGGACGCACCGATCACGACGGACAGGGACAGCGACGGACTGTCACTGGCGTATCTCCGCAGCTTGGACGTGGAGCAGGCAGAGGCGGGGGTCGAGTCGCAGAGAATTCGACGCTCCGAGGCCCTATCGGCGGTGGTAAAGGCTAGGATGGCAGGAGTGTTTGGGGTCGACGGCCCGAGCTTGCAGGAGTTTGCAGAGGAGGCCCAGACGGCCCTGGAGCGAGAGCGGGCGCTGAAGCCGCAACAGGCGATGAGGACGGCTATGAAGGACTTGCGGGAGGCGATATCCAGGGAGGACAAGGATGCCATGGCTCCTTGAGTGGGTGTCTAGCATATTCTTCGAGATGCTAGGGCTCTTATTATACCGCTAGATAGGGTGATTTTCAGCCTCGAATGGACATGGTAGTATATACTACAATTTCTTGCTAATGATGCTCGTCTCCTGTATTGTGCATGCCCGTCGCTATCATCATCTTAGTTGATGATACTGCGTTAAATTATGCCTTTAGCGGCCCTGCTACGCTCGATTATAGACGTTTACGATGACAGTATACATCTACTACATCTGGATAAAGAAAGCATGATTCAAAAAGTAGCATCCATGGGCTTGTGCGAATTCAAAGCACGACGATGCTTGTGAGGAGATACGTATCGCTATGGGAAAACAATCACCCGATGTCGACACACGCACACACGCACACACACGACGTCACCAGGTTTTTGCCTTGGCTGGCCTCGGCTTTAGCCTTTGGCTGGTTGCAACCCGAGAGGTGACGGGGGATCGACATTTACGTAGTCTGTATTGCTTGCCTACAGCCTACAAGCCTGCAGCCTACCGCCCCTCCATGTAGAGGCAACTCAGCTATTATTTTCGTCTTGTTCAACAACAAATCTTTTTTTGCCTCTCTCAACCCCCCCCCCTCCGCTTCCTAAACTTGGATCATCCCAACGCCGGCTTACCTGACTCTGCCGATAGAGCAGAGAGGCATTACCTCGACGACGGCAGATTCTCGTTGTCAGTCACCATCATCTCTCCACACATAACACCGCTCTGCTTCTAACCCCCACCCTATTCTGCCTGCTGTGGATCAGAACAGCACAATAGTGCAAGAGGGGAGGGGAGAATTGGCAAGCACGTCTCTTGGCAGTCAACGCTCTTCTTGTTCATCTCGCATTTCCGAGACAAGCTTAACCTGCAAAGCTTCACATCCGGCGACGATCTCACACGGTAGCGATACCCGGGACACGATACAGCGACGAGATGGATGAAAACGTCTCGACCTTCTGCGGCATCACGGGCGCCAGCGCAGATGTGGCCCAGGGCTTCATGTCCATGGCGGGCGACGACGTCTCGCGCGCCATCGAGCTCTTCTTCGAGAACCCAGAGCTGGCCTCGCAGATTGGCGGCGCATCACAACAGCAACAACAGCCGCAAGCCCGGCAGCCGGACCAAAATACGAGGCCCCGCGCCGGACGTCGGGATTCCAGCGGTGTCATCCACATCGACAGTGACGATGACGATGACGATTTCATGACTCATGACGGTGACGACGACGACGGTGGCCATGCTGCCGCGACGCTGGCGGCCAGCCTGGCACAGGAGGAGGAGGATGCGGCCATGGCGCAGAGGTTACAGGAGGAGCTGTACGGATCTGGGGCCGGCGCAGGAGGTGGCCCAGGGCTCGGCCGGCTGGATGAAGAGGGCGTGCGGGCGCCGATTGCGAGGACGACGGAGACGCTGGTGGCGCCGGACCCGTCATGGGGAGGAGCCGATGATGATGTGAACATGGACTTCCTGAACCAGATGCGGAGGAGGAGGATGCCGCAAGGTAAGAATGCCGATCGGAAGAGGGAGGACGAAGTGGAAGCTGATGTGATCCGTGGCAAACCAGGACGAGGCGGCGGCCCGTTCTCCCAGCGGATATGGGGAGACGGAGAGAACCAGCCATCCGACTTGCCGTCGGAGCATGGCGGCAGCAGCCACGCACGACGGCTCGCGGACCTGTTCCGGCCACCTTACGATATCATGGAGAGGGGCCTCGGGTGGGACGACGTGCGGTCGCTGGGCAAGCAGGACAAGAAGTGGATCATGGTGAACCTGCAGGACATGAACGACTTCAACTGCCAGGCACTCAACCGCGATATCTGGAAGGACGAAGGCGTGCGGTCGCTGGTCCGAGACCACTTCATCTTTCTGCAGTACGACAAGGACTACCCGGACGCCGAGGAGTACACGACCTTTTACTTCCCCAGCCAGAGCCACGAGAACCCAGACAATTACCCGCACGTGTCCATCGTCGACCCGCGGACGGGCGAGCAGGTCAAGGTGTGGAGCGGGCGTCCCTTCCCGTCGGCCTCGGACTTCCGCGCCGAGCTGGCCGAGTTCCTGGACCGGTACAGCCTCGAGGCCAACAGCAAGAATCCCGTTGCGGCGGTCGGGGTCAGGGGGCCGCGCACGGTGGACGTGGACCGCATGACGGAGGAGGAGATGCTGGAGATGGCACTCAAGAACAGCATGGCCGGGGCCGGGGCCGGGGCCGGGGCATCGGGGGCGGCCGGGGTCGGCGGCGGCGTCAGCGGCAGCGGCAGCGGCAGCGGATCGACGTCTACGACCAACCTTTACGATCCGGATGCGCTCACGAAGGCTTCCCGACCCCAAGATGACAAGGACAAGGGCAAGGGCAGAGAGACGGAGGCCGAGGATGCAGAGGACGTGGAGGCAGGAGCCACAAGCAGGGCGTTTGCCCAAATCTCCAGCACCAACCCCCACACCGAACCCGACAACGACCCGTCCACGACGACCAGGATCCAGTTCCGACACCCCACGGGCCGCGTGATTCGGCGGTTCAACCTGTCTGACCCGGTAAGGCGGGCGTACGAGTGGCTCAAGGCGTCGCCGCTGGAGGGCAAGGATGGGGTGGAGTTTGAGCTCAAGAAGATGCCGCAGGGGCAGGATCTGATCGACGGACTGGACGCGACGATCGAGGAGAGCGGGCTGAAGCAGGGTACCGTCATGATTGAGTTCCTGGAGTGAAGTTTTCTTCTTCTTCTTCTTCCCCTTGCGGGGGAGGGATCCCTCTCTGTCCCTTCCTGGCTTCAATGTTACTGCTGGTAGGCGAGCGAGCTAGAGACTTCTGCCAGAGACCATGATTTGGAACGCGGGAGGCAGTTATAAGGTATTCATCGACATCGACGGCCGATTTGGCTGTCACATCTACCACGAGGAATAAGGCTAGAGTAACGGGAGGAGGGACGGAAGGGATACCATTGATCAATATGAGGATTATGAATAGATGGTGAGATTTCTGGCATGGAGTAGTGATGCGTTGATGTGCAGGTTGCAGTAGCAATGTAGTAATAGTATTCCATGTCGTGTAGTATGTTTCACCGCGCCGTAAAGCATACTATTTACTTATTACTACTACTGTGCTCATCTTGGTGGTTATCCGTATCACCTATCTATCACCTGGTAAAGATAGAAGCAGAGCTTGCAGTTTGTCTCAGGTTGGTTAATATGTGGAAGGGTCAGCCCAGCTACAGCGCCTCTCTCCCCGCAGTCCACTGGGGAGCACGGTACAGACAGGCTGGGACCATCGAGTCCATCCCGTCCATGACCCCTCCAGATCCAGGGCATGCAGCGCTGAGTAGTGTGCTGTGGTGTGCTGTGGTGTGCTGTGGTGTCCTACGAGCACGTTGTAGCGCTATAGCCGCGCTACAGGTGGCTGCTGAATTTAGGCATCATGCAGGATTTACTGGATCCCTCAGCGCAAACGGTTGGATGTTACAGGCTGATATATAATAGCTCGTCGTGTTTTCTTCTATCTGTTCCCTGTTCCCTGCTCCCATGCTCCCCTGTGCTTCCCCTCCCCCTCCCCCTCCCCCTCTTCTCTGCCGCTCTCTCTCCGAGATAAAGGATCCTGTTGTTATTGTTGTTGTTGTCGTTGTTGTTGTCTTTCTGCAATTGTACGAGTAAACAATAACGCGGTTTCTTTCTCTAACCCTCTCTCTACCTCTCTCTTTTTCTTGGGGGGTTTTTTTTTTGTTTGGTTTGGTTTCACCTTCTTCTCCCCACCCCGCAATCGTATATGTGTGATTCATGACCCTCAATTGTCTGTATATTACAGCCTCCCTTGCTTTCTCTCTCTCTCTCTCTCTCTTTACATACCCAGGTACAAATAAGTACATGTTTGAGATCTCTAGTACCACCACCACCACCACCTCCTCCACGAACCGAAGACCTGCCATTTGCGACTAGTTCTGCATAAACTCTCACCCTCCATTCCCTCCTCCTACTCGTACCTGACCACAAAGCGCGTGTGGGGCTCACACCGCCGACCAAAAGCTGGTGAGACCTCCCACCCTTCCCCCGAGGGCAAACCGGTCCACGAAACACTACTCTCCCCTCTCGACCTGAACAAACACACAGAACTCGTGGCGACGGGAACGACGTCGTTCAACAGAGAATCATCATCGACAGCGAGGAATCAGAATTAGGACAGCGAAAGATAGCTAAGAGACGGATCGGAACGAGAACGGGATATATAACCGCCCCAAACATCATGGCGGATCCGGGTGACCAGGCCCTGGATCCCCAGCAGCTGTACTCTAAGGAATACTGCATCGGTACGTTGGCTCTCCTGTTCCATCCGACATCGTACACGCGCCTGATACTGACCATCTTCCAGGAGGTGGAAGCTTTGGAAAAGTCTACAAAGGGTGAGCCCATCCATCCCACTACCCCGCCATACCAGAGAGGAGGGACGAGGGAACCGAGGGCCAGAAGGGCCGAGGATCAAGAAGAGGACTGACGATTGGAGTCTTGGGGAAACAGCGTCGACAAACGTACCGGTCAGGCCGTCGCCATCAAGATCATCGACATCGAGAGCGCAGAGGACGAGGTCGAGGATATCATCCAGGAAATCTCCATTCTGTCCGAGCTCCAATCACCATACGTCACCAGGTACCATGGGTCGTACGCACGAGGGGCCGAGCTCTGGATCGTCATGGAGTTCTGCTCCGGTGGGAGCTGCGCCGACCTCCTGAAGCCCGGGCTGATTGGGGAGGAGTACATTGCCATCATCGTGCGGGAGCTGCTGCTCGGTCTCGACTATCTTCACTCGGACAAGAAGCTACATCGCGATATCAAGGGTACCGTCACAGACCCCCCTCAAACTTGCCTTGTGTGACTGTGCCGTGCTGACCACGTACGTCCCGAACAGCCGCAAACGTCCTCCTCACGTCGAATGGCCAGGTCAAACTCGCCGATTTCGGCGTCTCGGGCCAGCTGTCGGCTACCATGACCAAGAAGAACACCTTTGTCGGGACGCCCTTCTGGATGGCCCCCGAGGTCATCAAGCAGTCCGGCTACGATCACAAGGCCGACATCTGGTCTCTGGGAATAACGGCCCTCGAGCTGGCCAAGGGCGAGCCGCCGTACTCGGACATCCACCCCATGAAGGTGCTCTTCCTCATCCCCAAGAACCCGCCCCCCAGGCTCGACGGCAACTTCACCCGTGCCTTCAAGGACTTTGTCGAGCTGTGCCTGCAGCGCGACCCCAAGGAGCGCCCCACCGCAAAGGACCTGCTCCGCCACCCCTTCATCCGCAAGGCCAAGAAGACGACGTACCTGACCGAGCTCATCGAGCGACACGTCCGCTGGGCCGCCACCCACAAGGACGACGACGATGCCGATCATCAAGACAGCAACCGCCGCCATTCCACACACCATGCCGAGCCCCAGCGCATCAACGAGGACATGTGGGACTTTGGCACCGTCAAGCTCGTGGGCGACAAGGGCGGCATCGTCAACCGTCCCGTCGGCCTCAACCCCATGGACGACAATGCTACAAACGCCAGGGCGAACCGTCCACCCCCTCTGATGGCAGCCTCCACAGAATGGAACCTGGACGACGACGACGATTACAGCGGTACGGCGCGCGCCCCCAGCCCCACCAAGGCGAGGGACTTTGCGCCCCTGCAGCCGAACGACACCCTCAAGGCCGCCTCGGGCACATCACGACCTACGAGCCCCCAGCGCAAGCCCGTGGGCCAGCAGCCCGCGGTCGCTGCCGTCGCCACCGGGGCCAGCGCTGGCGTCTTCACCGGATCGCCGTCCAAGGTGCCGCTACCGTCGAGTCCGTCCCATCGCGTCCAGACGCATGCGCAGTCGCGGAACTACATGGTCAACCCAGACACACCCAGACAGTCGAGGAACCCGTTGCCGGCACCTCCCCGCCAATCGCCCGACTACGACCGGGAGCTCCAGGCTCAGTTGCAGCGTGATATGGGAGGCTTGAACCTCAACCTCGACCTCGACCTCGGCCTGGCCCGGCAGCAGCAGGACAGGTCGTCGACATCGTCACAGGATCCCGACGATTTCTGGGCGTCTGACGACAAGGCATCGCTACCGATACCGCCAGCGCAGCGTCAAGAACCGCTGACGACGACACGGCCTGCCGCCAACTCGAGAGTACCGTCCATGACGATCCCTGAGATCCCCCCCTTCCGAGGAGGCGCAGTCCATCAGCAGCAGCAGCAGCAGCAGCAGCGCTTACCTTCGCAGCCGGGCGTACCCATCGCGACACAGCGTATGCCCGCCCCGCCAGGAATATCAGGGCAGAAGCCGCTCCCCACGGCCGAGCTGTCCTCATCCCCCGCCGCCGCATCGGCGTCGGCAGCACCGACATCATTCCCCACGCCGGCACCGGCCAACCCGAACGGCGAGCTAGACGCCCTCAACGACGTCATATTCCCGGCGCTGGAGGAAGCGCTCAAAAGACGACAGATTCGCGTGCAGCAGGTCTACGGTGGTGTCAACGGCAGGTCGACGTCGCAGATGACGGCGGATCAGCAAAAGGCCGAGGCGGCGCACGAGAAGCTGCGGAAGCTGGTGTTCAAACTGGCCCACGTGGCCAAGGAGATTGACCACTACGACAAGGCGGAGCCGGTTGGCATGGGTCGGGATGTAGGTGGCTTCCTGGAGGGGTTGTTGGAGGAGATTCTCATCAGGGTAGAGCCGCTGGATGATGAGGAGGTCTGATGTCTTGTGTATCTCTCTCTCTCTCTCTCTCTCTCTCTCTCTCTCTCTCTCTGTCTGTCTGTCTGTCTGTCTGTCTGTCTGTCTGCCTGCCTGCCTGCCTGTCTGTCTCTTTCTTGTCTATAAAGATGAAATGATATGACGAAAAAAAGAGAGGATCGGATCGGAGTTTCTTCTTTTCTTTTCTTTTTCTGTCATCCTTTGTGTATATGTGGTTATGATTTTTTTTTTTTGCCGAATGGATGGATGGATGGCTGAATGGAAGTTTACATGTATAAAGGAGGACGTCTCGAGTGATTTGAGCTGCAATGCCTTTGATGAATTATAATATACACCCCCGCCCGGGACAAAGGCCTAGGCTTTTCTGACTTGTGTGTGTATGTTGTAAACGACACCGGTGTCCGTGCCACACATGTATACTTGGTAATAGTAGCACACTGATACTGTTTGATTGGAATTGCGGATGAAAGAAGGTATGGATGAATTATGAAATGTCTCAATCGCTGATTGAAGTATGGTATGTACTGGCATGCCGATGCCATAAAGATGTGTTGTTGATATAAAAAAGCGATGAACCCCCCCCCCCCCCAAAAAAAAAAAAAAAAAAAAAACAAAAGAAGAAGAAGAAGAAGAATAGAAATCATCAAAGTATATAGAGAAAAAACCAGGACGAAAAGGAAGATGGCAACACAGAAATGAATATAAAGACACCATGACTGTAAAAGACAAGAGCATTTTACATTTTACCAACTCCCCCTGAGAGGAATATACTTCCCATACTTGGCGACGCTCCCTCCGGCAGCCCTCCACCTTTGATAAAAGTACAGAGCAGAATACGACAGGACACAGATGAGTCCGAGGCCGACGGCAGCACCCCCAAGGCTGAGGGCATGCCTCGTTCTCGTCCCCTGTTGCGTCTGACTCTGCTGGTGAGGACCGGAATCGGAATCGGTCTCTTCCTGTTGCTGCTCCACGTCAAACGGCGACGTCGTACCGAGGATGCGGCCGTCCCTGTCGAGGGCCGCGACGACGACGTACCGATCTAGATTGTCCGTCGATACGACTACCGAGGTCTCGAAGCCGTCGCGGGGTATCGAGGCTACGGGGTCGAACTTGGTGACTTGGTCTATGGGGGAGGAGGTGGTGTACTGTTTCACCTTCGGTTAGTTCAACTAAAAAGGCGAGGAAGAATGAAGAGAATGAAAAGAAAAGAGTGAGTAGGAAGAAAAAAAAGAAACCCATACCACATTCCATGATGAGACGTCCGTAGCACCATTCCACGACATGTAGACTACCGCCTCATCGCCGTCCGCCTCGACGGCCATGCTGGGCGGCCACGATGGCTTTCCGCTCCACGGAGCCTTGAAGACTCGATAAGCAAACATGTCGGCTTGTCTGCCCACGCCCACCTTGCCCTTCTGCAGGTCCATGGCCACCCGTCCGTCGGGCGTGTACTCGACGAATGAGGGGGTCCAACCCCAAGCGACGATGGCGTTTCCTTCTCTTCGGTCCTCGCTCGGCTCGCCTTGACCTGACCCCTCGAATCTTGACTCGTCGCTTCGCTCGCCTCGGGGCTGGCTCTCGATGATCTGCATACCGCCCATGGCCAGGGAGTCGAGGTGACCGGGGTGATAGTACTCCCTGACGAGGCGGGCAGTCATGTTGTCCGTGTCGATCTCGACGAGCATGCCGCGGGCGTGGCAGTCGTCGCCGCAGTCGCCCTGGTTCTCAGCGTGGTTGTCGAAGAGGGTGATGTGGGACTCGTCGCGGTAGAAGCGCGGGTTGTGCTGCCAGGCGAAGTCTGTGGCGCGGCCGCCGCTGAGGTCTCTGAAGTCGTTACCGTTCCCGCCCAGCGTCCAGATGGGGTCGCCCGAGGTGCCGTTGACGAGCTGGATGTGCCAGTAGTGCCTCGAGGAGACGAGGTAGTGGCCCCCCGACGTCTTGCGCGCGCCGTTCAGGTGCGAGAGGTCGTATGCGCCCCTGCGGTCGGCGTCGAGGCCAAAGTCGCCGGCCTCGTAGCGGGCGTGCGAGTCCCCGGGGGCCCAGTGGTCGGCGGCGAACCACTCGAACACAACCTCGCCCGTGTCCATGTCCAACTCCTGGAAGCCCGTGTCGTGCACGAGGCACTCGTCCGGGCCCGGCCCGCCCCACAGAGTGCAGTCGAAGGGGATGGTGCGGTGGGTGGTGAAGACGGCAGTCCCCTGGTCCGTCACGTCCAGGTCATGCATGTCGTTGGAGTGCGGCGCCGCGGCGTGCAGCCGGTACCGGACGTTGTAGCCCGAGTCGACCACGACGCACACGTCGCCACCGCCGCTGGCCCAGAAGGTCAGGTGCGTCTCCCCGCCGATCGTCCGCGGCTCGCAGTGGTACGAGTTGTCCCACGTCTGGTCCGCGTACACCAACGACAGGTCCGCCGCGTCGAAGATCATCGGCCCCGCCCCCGCCCCCGCCCGGTGCATGTTGTTGCCGATGAACAGGTACAGCGAGTCGTCCGTCAGGCTGCGGTCCCACGAGTTGACGTGCAGGATCGGCGCCACCACAGCCGACGACTTGAACGTCTGGCGGGGGAAGCCGTCGCTCTCGTCTACGAGACGGTTGAAGTCGTCGACGCTGCTGGCGGACAGTATGTCTGCCGCACTGACTGCCCCAGCAGCAGCAGACACGCCCATTAACACCGTCACTGGTGAAACCATGGCTCTCTTCTTCTTCCTTCTTCTTCTTCTTCCCGAAGAATTCTTCACCCTCGAAAATCCCTTCCCCCCCTCCGGCCTATTCGTATGCCAAGACTCAAGATATGTTTTAAGCTCGTGTGGGTCGTGCGAAAATGAACAATAAGGGGATCAATCGGCTTGTCGGGGAGACGGTCCACAAAAGGAACAAGAAAAAGGTGTCAGGTCAAAGAGCCGCTGTTTTTCCTTCTTCTTTTTCGAGAGCCATGCATGTATCGAAGTAGATGACGAGTAACAGAAAAGGGGGAGAAGAGCACGACTACAAAAAAAGAGAAGAAGAGGAAGAAGAGGAGAAATAAGATGAAGAAAAAGGAGAAGAGTAGATTCAGGGAGGGGGGGGGGGGTCGGGCAGTAGTAGGCCACGCGGCCACAAGGAGGGTGGTCCCCATAGCTTACGACTCTCAGCTATAACACCTCTCTCCAGTGACAGTCTACCGCATTACCTCGACCGTTTTGTGTGAGATTATCAAAGGGGGCGGGAGACGGCGGCGGGGGGATACCACACGACGTAAAAGGAAACATGACGGGCTTAACCGCGGAGGGCATGGTTGTTGGCTGGAACGGGAGGGGGGAGGAGGAGGAAACTACCATACGTCGGAAAGTCGGCGACCACTCCGCCGATATGCCCGGTAAGTAATAAACAACGACAACACAGTCTTTTAGAGTACATGTACTCGTAGAAAGGTACGTACTCTTGATGCTCTCTTCCTTCCATCTATTCAATTAGACTAACCAGACGAGCAGTACTAGCCGATGTGCCGCGTGGCCCTGGTGCTGGTTCTGGTGCTAGTATCTTTAGATGGAGGGATAATATTGGCCGAGTACGGGACATCGGCATTTTCCTTGCCGACTTCCGACGATCCGCTCGACTCTATCATCGATCCCCTCCCTCATCATCGCGCCGCTGTATACCACGTGACTCTCGTCACCTGCCATCGTCGTTGCTGCGGGTAACATTAGTAATTACTTGTAATACTCCGTTCTCTATCCGCACCGACTACGACTCTACGAGCATCACCACAATCTGTGCCTATAAGCTGTCCCACAGCAGAGTACAGGTGATACCAGCAGCAGTATCTATTATTACCTCGTGATATGACTGCTTCCCATCACAACTACATATTGACACAACACCCATACATGATCGATGTGTAGTACGCACAACACACGGATATTACGCATGTCGTTTCCCCCGTACTCCCGCTACGTACATGTACCGTAGTAACAAGTAATATATTGCTACTACCAGCAAGCTTACCAGCAGCGTATTCCCTCATGCCTTCATCCATCCAGGGACCAGATACCAGTCCCACTACGTCTCTCAACGTCGTATCATCAGTGATGCCACAGCATAGGTAACCCTGATGTTAGCTCCAGAGACGTTCCTGACTAATGCTCGGTACGCATCGATCGGTGTCAACTTTCCAACTGCAGCATCGAAGAATCAGGACGCAGCGATACGGCCATCATCGTTCTTGTCCGGACTGAATAACAAGAATCTTTATTGCCAGTCCCTGTCGTCTTCACCTTA
Source organism: Geosmithia morbida (assembly GCF_012550715.1). NCBI lineage: Eukaryota > Fungi > Ascomycota > Sordariomycetes > Hypocreales > Bionectriaceae > Geosmithia > Geosmithia morbida. The sequence goes on from NW_023336187.1 coordinate 2,456,426, forward strand.
GTTTGCTTACTCGTGGTGGACTCATGGTAGAAGATGATCTTCTCATTTGTCGCTCTCGTCTCCAATTTCTAGCTCTCGACACCATTTTGTATAAACCAAATCAAGGAGGAAATCACACGAGAACAAAGTGACAAACTCCAAACATGACCAACGAGAAAAGAAAAAGAGAAGAGAAGATCCCGAAGCGAAGGAAGGGGAAAAGAAAGACTGGAGACAATGGAGACATCTAATTATATAATCTATGCAATCAAATCATTCTAGATCGAGGGCCCTCTCATTCAACATATACAAGACCCCAAGACCTCCCTCTACCGAGGTGCCTCCATGGGCGCAGGCTTGGTACCGAGACCGTTGCGGTTGCGGTAGAACAGGACGCCCTTTCCGGCACCCTTGGCGTCCGCGCTGGGCTCGACCCACTGGCACATGCGGGCACACCTGTACAGCGCGCGCAGGAAGCCGAGGGGTCCTCCCTCCGTGTCGGCGCGGTAGTGCTTGCCCATGACGGGCTTGATGGCTTCGCTGGCCTCGTCGGCGTGGTAGAAGGGGATGGAGCTGATGTAGTGGTGCAGAACGTGCGTCTCGACAATGCCGTGCAGCAGGTGGCGGCCGACAAAGCCCATCTCGCGGTCGATCGTGGCGGCGGCGCCCCGCACAAAGTTCCACTCGCCGGGCTGGTAGTGCGGGAGGCTGGGATCCGTGTGCTGGAGAAAGGTGATGGCAACTGTCGCTTCGTTAGCTCTTGTTTCCGTCTTGCCCTTCTTCTGATCCGTCTGATCTGCCCTGTCTGGATCCTCTCCCGTCCCTTTCCGTTCCATTCTTCACGACTCCGCATGCAAATACAGTTTGAGGGGGAGGAACGCAAAACATACCAAGCCAATGGTTCACCCAGAGCCAGGGAATCCAGAACCAGACGAGCGTGTTGGACCAGCCAAACGTCTTTCCGAGGTAGATCTGAACGGCAGCGTTCAGGGCGATTCCAACATCACTGAGGACGATGGCCTGAGCCTGAGCCTCGGTGAACAGGGGGCTGGAGGGGTAAAAGTGGTTGACGCCGCCACCCAAGCCGTTCTTCTTGCCCTTGCCGCGACCCTCGCGCTGACGCTCGTGGAAGTTGTGGCCGGTAATGTTGGTGAGGAGGTAGTTGGGCCATCCGACGAGCTGCTGCAGGAGGAGCATAGTGAGAGTGAATACGGGCGTCTCCTCGGTGAGCTCGCCGAGCTCGTGGACGAGCTTGCCGACGCGGGAGGCGTACTGCTCGCGGGTGCGGGGCAGGAAGACCATCTCGCGCTCCATGTGTCCGGTGGCCTTGTGGTGGGCACTGTGGGAGTACTTCCAGCTGAAGTAGGGGACGAAGAGGGCCGAGTGAAGCAGCCAGCCGGTGAAGTCGTTGATGCGGTTCGAGTCCGAGAAGGCGCCGTGGCCGCACTCGTGGGCAATGACCCAGAGACCGGTGCCGAACAGGCCCTGGAGAACAGTATACAGACCCCACAGGACGGCGCGAACGGGCAGGCTGGGGATGTACTCGGGGGTCACGTAGTTGTGGCACAGGTAGAAGGTGGTGGCGAGGCAGGCCATGTCGCGCAGGATGTAGCCCCATCCCAGCAGGGCGGAGCGCTCGAAGCAGTGGGCGGGAATGGCATCTCGGATATCCTTGATGGTGTAGTCGGGGGGCGTGAACTGGTTGCCGTAGGTGTCGATGAGGTTGTCGTACTCGGAGTTGCCCTCCCTAGACTCGCTCTTGACCTGCTTGTCGGCGGCGTCGTCGACGGACGACATGGACGACAGAGAGGTCGACGAGGCTGAGGCACGGGGTGAGTCCGAGGGCGAGACGCCAGCAGACGACTCAGAGTCGGTCGTGGCCGTGATGGTACGCTTCAGGGTAGCCTGACGCGTAGTACGCCTGGTCGAGGCCCCAGATGTCGTGGCCGATGCCATCTTGCGTGTGTGGGACTTGTTGTCTTTCCTCTAGAAGTAGAGACTGGAGGGAGGGATGGCTGGCCTCGAGTGAAGCGTATACAGGAGAGTATGGGATATGGGGATGAAGAAGAGACAGGGGGGCCGGAAAGGACGAGGAGGGGACGGTTGATGGAGGGAAGGGAAAGGCTTTTAAAGGTCTGCTCCGAGGGTGTGAGAGAGAGGAGGGAGGGTGTGTGGATAAGAACAAGGGGGAGAGGGGGAGGGGGGGCGGGAGGGGGAGAGAGAGCCAGAGAGGGTGCCACTCGGCTAACAGTAATATGACGGGATAGAGAGATTGGAATAGTAATGAAAATGCTAGGAGAGGAGGAGCTCTGGGCTAGGAGTGGATGATGAAGATTCTCCAGCCAGCCCAACCTCCGACGAGAGGGAAGAAGGGAAATCTGAGGGGAAGAAAAGATGCGATGACACAGGGTTTCAAGGTCTTGGCATAGATTGGAGGCAAAGCAATACAGGCCGAGGGGATAGATTTTATAAGGAGGAGAAGAAAAGAAGAAACAAATTAAAATTTTAAGGTATGCAAAGTACGAATAGACTCTTTCCAGTCCACTGTGGTGGGCGATTTGTACGAGCATGTGTGTGGTGTATTAGTCGTGTATGCGCGCTGTAATAGTACGAGCATGTCCAGAGGAATATCAGAATTGGGTGAGGCTCTGAACCAGTGCCAGGCACCAGATACTGCATATGGACAGGAGAGGGTAGAATGGCAAGGGTCAAGCAGAGAAGTGCCAGTGCCAAGAAAAGTGCCAAGTATCTACTTACACTCCACGTCGACTAGCATTTTGTTGGGGAAAAAAAGGGTGTGAGACGGCGATCGCGGGGGGGAGAGGGTGGTAGGGGTAACAGTGGATGGACCTACTGTAGGTGTGGACTCCAATGGGATTGTAGCCTGTAGGGTGGGTGTAGGGGACTCCATGGAGATTCCATAGGGAATTCTATAGGGGACTTGTGAGAATATACCTGTGGGTACCCTTCGAGGAAGGCGATGTCCACTTCTTTGGGGGAGAATCCGGTAATAGTAACGAATGATACAGGCCGAAGCGTGCGACGTAGCGGACGTTTACAGTGCTTTACAGTGCTTGGGTGCCCCCAGAGCGAGTGCTACATGTACCTGTCGATACCGATATTGTGGACAGTACAGCAACCTCGGGACTGACAGTATTAGGAGGCTAGTAGCGGTGGTGGCACCTTACTTCCTAGTTGCTCTCGACATGGAAAAACTCTGTCATACGCTCCAGGTCATTACTCGTATCATGCCATCCATACATGGAATATTACCAGACAAGCAAATGAATTGGATTGGATTGGATTGGATGGAGGACCTTGGTCTTGATATTATTAGTATGAAGTGATAGAGAATAAGATGAACATGGACAGGTACATGTATATGGACTGTACAAGTATCATGAGCACACGTACCACCAAGTACGTGTACAATAATACACGTCCACTCGAAATACTCACTCAGCCTGCACATTGCCACTGGAATCACCCCCCCTTCGGTGGCTCCTGCTCAGGGGATCCAGGGGCTTTAATGCTCCGGTGGCCTGAGGTTGCCTATTCTGGCTCTGTTGGCTTGAGATCCCCCTGTCCACCCGCGTTTCGAGGATGTCCTGGTTCTGGATGGAAGGAATCAGGTGCGGAACAGTATGTGAATATCTTAAACATCACCTCGTACGACAACCGAAGAAGAAGACATGATGCTCGACCTATGCATCCTGACCACCAACAGTCTATCATCCTCTTACGTTGATCGACCGCGTGCTCAACATGTTGAACCCCTCATACGAGAGAAGCCATCCCCTCTTCCCCCCTCCTCTCCACCATCGTCGCCATCAGCAACCACACACACACACACACTCACACCCTCCCCCCTCCTCCAATTCTGAGCGGTCAAGCAAACGAACGGTCAACGCACAAGAGACATCATACGCAGACAACTCCATGCAGATCACTGCAGCTTCTTGAACCGAGGTCAGCATTTGCAGCTGACAGCGTGTTCCTTGTACGCTCAACTCTTCAGTATGAGGGGTATCAGCATTCTTCCTACCCACATCATGTACGAGTATGAGGGTACTACAGCAATACTACAGACACTCCGAGTCGTATCAATCAGGGTCCAGATTGCGGTACGTACAGTTTGCCACACAGCAAGAAACACTGCTCGTATCCCCGAACCGACCCTTGTATCCAGACTGTGAACTCCTGGATCTCTCCTGTTCTGTGGGAGGCTGAGACGACATGCTACGGATGGTACTCACCTTCACATGACACCGAGCCTCGTCCGATGCTCAAACCTGATCACTCTTTGTGCCTCTTTGTACATGAATATCCTACATGTTCCGCTGGTTGACAGCCGTAGTCTGTATGACGCTCCTTTCCCTGTTCTGCAGAGACGTAAAAGAGACACATAATACTTTCCCAAAGACGGTACCTACATGCTGGGTCAATTCTCACCGCCGGAATCTCTTACAAGTATCAATCATGCAATATCGAAGGCAGTCGGTAAGAAAGAAGAACAGAACCAAAAAAAAAAAAAAAGGAGAGAGACAAAGAATTACATATAATGCACGGAGAAGACTATTACTACATAGTAGTATACGAGTATCTCAAAAAAGGGAAGAAAAAAACCTCCATATCACGCCACGTCGGCGACCGAGCGGGCGGGTGGAAAGAAAAAGTCTCGCTTCTCTCGTCCCGTCCCACGTTGGGAACGAGCAGGCAAGGAAGAAACAGCAATTTGTGGCTTCGTAGGCCGTTAGCAGCTGCGGCCACTCCGTAAGGAAGCTTTTGTTCTGTTGGGGAAATTTGTTGAGCACCATACAGAGTTGTGTCCGGGGTGTGTCTGGCGCTCCGGGTACGGGTCTTTTTTTTTAACCCTTTGGCCCCACGGGCCACGGCCCACGGGCGAGCCGTCACAGGCTCACGGGTACGAATCCGAGGACCGTATATTGATACTGAGCAGATGCGGAGTTTCGCAGTTGGTCAGGATTGGATCGATATACGGAGTATTGATACCTATAGTGGTACTCTCGACTCTGCACTCTGTCGCTCTGTGCTATGTGCTCTCTGTGAAAAACACGATATATCAATGATGCTCTCTGCTGAATTTCCGTGGGGGCAGATCTCAGTTGGAGTCATCCATCTACGGTTAGGTCAGACTGTATGAACATGTGTTAATTGGCACATGCTCTTGCACATTCGTACCTGTGCATCAACGGCAAACGAGTAATATTAATAACACAAGCTACACGTACCTGTACAGCCACAACTTACTCGTCTATATACAGGTAAGATAATACTCATACAGCATTGAATCGAGCCCATTTACTCATTTACTCATTCAACCTCAACCCGCGTGCTCGCTCATCCACTCAATCAAAGGCATATGGAGTCATCTCAGCAATCAGTCTGCCACTTCGTATGCATCATGGCATTCAGGGACGCTCGGGGGGGTTGGGGGGGAGGGGGGGAGGGGTCGTACCTATACTCGTACTCGTACATGGGATTAACCGGCTATAGCGGTCGTTAGAAGATGAAGAAAGGAACGAAGAAGTCGATGTAATCAACCGGAACCGAACCGTTGCATCAGCCAAATCAATTCCATGTATTACCACGAGTACAGTCTACGAGTATTATAGTCTAGATTGCACCACATGACGCCATCTCTCCGGCAGCCACTACAATTCTTTGCCATCCATTGTCGATGGCCTGAGGCCATATAGTCACGTGGTCAGATCAAACAACTGAGTAAGCCACCGGATGAGGTTATTCTGGTCCGATCATAGCTCCTTCCTCATCAATAAGAAGGTCAGAAAAAGGCCTGGTTTCAAGCTCTTTTTTCTTTTTTTTGCATCATTACAGATTACATCGGTGAATAGTTATCCGGATAAATCTCCTTCCGTTCTAGAACCTCAGACGAGCGTTTCACCGACATTATTCCGCCGCTCAGTCTGGCACCAATCCTTGCCTTCTCACATCTCGCATTGTGCAGTAGTTAGCTAGAGCTTGTTAGCCAGATCATCATCACCTTCATTTCTTCAGAGCCCTTGAGCCACCTTCATGCTTCAACATCCATCTGCTCCATACTGATCTTGACGAGAAGGTATGATAGAACAGTACGTACAGGCATGTAGTAACTAACCCTGAGAGGACATAGTCCACGACAGCATACGTTCCGTATATTCTGCTAGATATGTATTCCCCTACAAGTCTAGGGTAAAGAAACAGACAAGAAACACCCCTGTGGGGGGAGAAAAAAAAAGGTTAGCAGTGAAGAAGAGAATACATTATGAAGAAGAAGAAGAAGAAGAGGAAGAAGAAGAGGAAGAAGAAGAAGAAGAAGAAGAAGTAGAAGAAGTGACTAAATCACCATGGAACCATCCTCCCATCTGTATCGACAACATGCCTCAACCTCTGCGGCATGAAATCCACCCACATATTGATCCTATCCTGATCCAAGTTAGCCCAGGCATCCCTAGCCGTCTGCCTGAGCGTATCCTCGTCCCAGTCCCTCAGTGTCTCGACAGTCCACTGCTTGTGGGGTGGCCACAGCGTTTGCGTATCGAGGGGGCTGAGGTCTGGGCTATCCAGGCAGTTGAAGTAGCACCTCAGCCCGTGGGCTGCCTTCCACTGCTGAGCAATGTTGACCTTTGAGGCGCCTCCGTGCGCAAATGCCTCGACGTCCTCCTCCAACACGAAAGACGGCGGAGGCGGCGGCATCTGTGCTTGACCTCCTCCTCCTCCACCGCCGCCGCCATCACCGCCGCCATCGCCGTTGGCGCTGCCGCTGACGGGGATGGTAGGATCAAGCCAGGGTTTGACGACCCTCTCGAGAACCTTGTCGCAGTAGTCGGACATGCTCATGACGCCGGTGCTGTTGGGGCTGGTAGAATCGTCGTAAAAGATCAGCTCGCTCTTGAAGCCGTATCCCACCGCCGCCCAGCAGTGCAGCCTCCGCACATCCCTCGGGTGATCTGTCGTCATGGTAGACGCAACGGCGACGGCAGCAGCGGCAGTAGTACTAGCAGCGGTAGTAGCAGCACCTTCCTCATCCTCCGTCGGCGTCTCCATCATCACATCCTGGTCCTGATCCTGCTGCTGCTGCTGCTGCTGCTGCTGCTGCTGTCCACCACGGCAAGCCTCACAGTACTTCTCCCCGGGTCGGGGCAGCAACCTGACTCTGCCGTCCAGCCCGAAGCCAAAGTGCAGCTCGCCGCTGAAGCGGACGAGGCGCCAGGTGCCCGGGTCGGGGTAGGCCTCCAGCATGCGCTCGGCGTACTCGACCCTCCTCTCCCTCGTCTTCCTGTGCGTCCACGACCGCGCGCATCCGAGGCACCGCCGGTAACCCATCGTGCCCATGTTCCGGTGCAGTGTGCGCGCGTTGCACTCGGTGGTCAGCCCGGCCTCGCGCGCCAGACCACCCCAGTTCAGGTTGACGGCCTCGTACGCCGGGTCCCACAGGATCCGCTCCATGCGCAGCTGGTCCGCCTCCCCGATCTTGCTCGGCCGCCCCCGCGTCTCCTCCCACTCCGGGTCGTTGCGCCTCGACACCGGCACGCTCAGCGCCGCGTACCCCTGCGACCGGGACAGCTCAAAGTGTCGGAATATTGCCGACTTGTTCACTGGCAGCCCCTGCGACTCCAGGTACGATATCGTCCCCCGCACCATTGCCCGCTTAGGCGTGTCCCCGTGCTTGTACCCTGGCATGATACTACTGTTTCTGTTGTTTCTGTTGTTGCTGCTGCTGCTGCTGCTGCTGCTGCTGCTCCCCGCGCCACCGCCGCCGCCGCTGCCGGTTGACCGTCGGGATGGTCCCGATGATGGCCTCTTCTCCCCGTCTGCAGCCACTTTTGCCCTCTTTTTCTTTTTTGATATGTCTCTTCACACCTTATTTTTTCTCTTGAACGGAGGAACGTTTGGTTGTTCATGTGGGGGGGGGGGGAGGGGAGATGCCTGGAGTATGAATCTGGGGCGGTCAAAATCCCGTTGGACGGTGGTGTGCGCTTGTTTTTGTCATGCCGTAGACAGTCTGGTGGCGGCCCAAATTCCCCCGCGCATCGGTTTTGTCAATCATCACGTGATTCCTCACTTACACGTCTGTATACTGTCTTACACGCCACTTACACGCTCAAGCATCACTCCGTGTTCGTATTTTACTATCTGTATAGTTCTATTGATATCAAGATTGAGGACACATTGAGGGACCCGAATCATTGCATTCATCGCAAGGTCAATTCACCTCTACCGAATGGCATTACCCAGTGCTTTTATCCAAGAGCCAGGGCTAGCAAGTCCCTATATTCAACAAATCTCGAAACGGAAATAGATAGAAAATAAAATGTCGTGGCACAAAAAAGAAGTGGGAGAAAATAAAAATAGTACAAAGGCGCCTTCTATGATTGATTTTTATATGTCTTGTTCCCGCCCAACGCCAGGGCTAGATTTCTTTTTCCAAAAAAAAAAAAATTAGTCCCAAGTTATGTGATTTTTTGTCTTGTTTCGCCACCCCATCACTTACTAGGTAAGTGTGTGCGTGTGCGTGTGCGTGTGCGTGTGTGCGTGTGTGCGTGTATGTCTTTTGCTTGTCTCTTTTTGGTTTGTTTTGCTATTTTGCCTTCTCTTGCCAGTTTCTTTGGTCATCTCTTGCCAGCCTCCCTGACCGTGGCGATAAACTTGTCCTCGGCTATGGCCTTGGCATCACTACCGGCAGTGTCGGTCGTAGTCTTGGGCCTAGATAGCAGCACGGACTTGACGCCGGCCTCAGTCGTACTCCCGAGCAGAGCCATCTCATTAGACAGCAGGATGGCCACGGCGGCCCTGACGAGCACGGCATCGCCCTCGAAGACGTACACGTCCCAGAGGCGCGCAGCCTCGTCGACGGCCAGGTGGCCCGTGAACAGGGACGTGTACATGTCGGCCAGGTACCAGGCCGGCTCGAGTCCGGGGATGCCTCGCGTGAGGTGGGTGTGGAGGGTGGCCGACTTCTGCGAGAGCATCTGCAGGACCAGGTTGTACGCCGAGCTCTGAGCGCCCGCGTCGCCCGTGTAGAATGACAAGGGGAGAGGGCGGTTCAGAACGTTGGCTAGGGCGATGAAGGTTGTGGCTGGGCTGGGTAGGTTGAGTAAGAGGAGGGCGGCAATGGTCTTTTTTTTTTTGGCCAAGGCAGGGGTTCATCACCAGCGTTAGTTTCTCGGGTTCGGCAGGTAACAGAGATGGAACAGCAGAGAGAGCACGGGAAGAAACTCACGTTACATCCGGATACATAACCAATGTCGCTCCTATACATGGCATAGGCCATGAGGACGTCGACGAGGAGGCGATACAGCGGGCCCTGCTCGTGAAAGATGTGCAGGTCAGTATATGTGGCGTTGGCGGCGTCGTGGCGGATCTGGTCGAAGCACTGTGCCCTGCGGATGTCGTCTGCGTCGCCCCTATCCTCGTCGACGCGGGACTCGAGCTCCCTCGCGCGGCCGAGGGCGGTGTCGAACGAGCGCTCCGACAGGCCGAGGTCGTTGCCGATGGCCTGCAGCCAGACGGTGCCCCTGCAGCGCGGGGGCACGCCGCGCCACCACAGCTCGCGCGTCTTCTTCTCGCGGATGGCGTCGTTCCAGCGCGGGATGACGTCCTCGTCCCAGGCGCGCACGGCGCCGGTGAGCGTGTTGTCCCTCTGCTCGGTGCGCGACCGGCGGGCGGCCTCGCGGCGTTCGTCGGCCTTGGCGCTCGCCGCCATCATCTTCTGGTACTCGCGGACGTGGCGGCGCTCCTCGGCCGGGTTCTTGGGCGGGAGCCACGACGGCCGCGTGCGGCTGAGAACCGCCTCCTTCTCCTTGGACACGGGGAGGGGGTCTATCATCATGGCGGCTCCGCCCCTCTGCAGCGGGGGCAGTTCGGGCGTCGACCTGATCCTCTCCTTCTTTCCGGCCGAGTACGTTGACGAGGACGAGGACGCCGAGTTCCACGTGTTGGGCCGCGCGGCCGCGCGGCTGAGGGCCCGCGACTCCTCCTCATCGGCGTGCTCCTCTAGCTTCTCCGTCAGGGCCTTGGCCTCGGCGCTGAGGTGGGCGAGGGCGGCGTTCCACGAGTGCGCGCGCGACTTGGCGGCATGCGGCCTGTCGGCAGCCGCGTCCGTCTTCCACGTTGGCGACCTGAGCGATCCCTGGGCCTGGGCCACGGGCGGCGTGCCGTTTCCCACGCTGCGCACCCTCTCCTTGGGCTGGTGCGGCTGCCTGTCCGACGACGACGGCGACGGCTGACGGCTCGGCGGCCTCTCGTGCTGCGGCCGCGGTGACATGGGCACATTGTCGAGGATGAGCCCGTCGGGGATGTCGTCGCCGTCGTCCTCGTCGCACTCGTGCTCCAGCTCGGCGAACGACTTGCGGTGCGCCGACTGCCAGCTGCCCCTCCGCGGCCTGCTGGGCTGCAGGCTCAAGTCCCGCCGGGGCGGGTGGGCCATACTCGGGCTCAGACCCCCGCCCGGGCTGGGGCTCCTCTGCCGCGATGACGAGGACAGCGACGAGCTGGACCGGTTGAGCGCGGGCCGCGACGTGTCCGTCAGCACCGTCAGGCTCGTGCTCCGCACGCTCGACGCCGGCACGGCCGACCGGAGGTTGGGGAACGACGACCGAGGCTTGGGCGCGCGCTTGCTCGACACCAGCATCCGCCCGCCTCCGCTACTGGCCGTCGATGGCGGTGTGGGTGACGGCTGGCGACGGGAGGCTGCAGCACTGCTGCTGCTGATGCCGTTAGCCGTCCTCCTGGGCGTGGCGGTGTCGTCATCGTCCTCTAGGCCGATCTCTTCAAAGTTGCTCACGTTATCGAGCGTCGATGCGTCGTCACTGGTAGCCGAACGGAACGATGATGCTGCTGACTTGGAGCTCCTGGTCGACATGGCCATGGCGGGCGATAAGGGTGTCGGGGGGGCCTCGTCGTCGACGCGGGCCATGGTGTTCGGGACCTCCCTTGTGTGTATATATATATATATATACGTGTGTGTGTGTGTGTGTGTGTGTGTAGCGGAGTCTCCGGGAGGGTGGGCGGTAACCTCGGGGGCTACGGCCCGTCGAGATCTTTTATTATTCTCGTGTGTGTATACTGATTCGACTCGATCGCCTCGTTTGACGCGTTGTGTACTGGTATTCAAGGAGGGGAGAGATAGATGGCGATATGGGCGTCAGGACCTGTGGGGTGGTCTTCTTTCTTTTCCCTTTCAGTGGGGCAGATTTCAAGGAGCAGCTTTGTCTAGCAAGATGAAAGAGGGCGGGGGGGGAGGACTATTATAATAGAGATGGGAAAAGGCTTTTTTTTTTTAAGAAAAAAAAAAGAAGAAGAAGAAAAGAACGATTGAAAAGGGTTGGATGAACCGAAGAGGGAAAAGGAAGGCGATCAGTGAGGCCGTCGACAGGAAACAAAAAGCGAGTGTTTATTGTGCCTGGATTGACATGATGACGATGACGATATCACAGCTGCTCTTTTCTTCTTCTTTGCGTTCGTCTGCCCTCTTCGTCTGTCTCTCCGTCTCTCGCTTTCGTTCTCTCTGCTACTGCTCGTATTATGGGCCAAAGGGGAAAAGGAGGCGATGCATTGGCATTGGCATTGGCGTTGCATTGGCGTTGGGCGGAGAAACGGTATTAACTGGTATTAGCTGTTATTGCAGCTGAATTGTTTGTTATTACCTGCACTGAATAGGAAGTACAGATTACGGAGTACATGTATCTCGTAGTAGATGATAATTGGGCAAGCTGGGGAGAGAGCGAGAGAGAGAGAGAGAGGGGGAGAGGGAGAGAGGGAAATGGATATGTATCTTTTCGCATGCATCATCACCGACTAGTGACATGATCACACTCGCACAGATTTGTACCCTTCCCCTTAACCCAAAGAGAAATTGGCTTCAACGTACGAGAGAGGATTTTGAGCAATACGAGAGACTATGGCTGCAGCTGAGACTGGCGTTGGGTCTATAGGGAGGAGTTCCAAGAAGAATACAGTTACGAGTACAGGTTGTATGTTTGATGCTCCCCCCCCCCTTCAACTCTCTTCCCCCAAATCTATTCTCTTCTCGACATTTATTATACTTCCATCATGGTCACGGTATTGACCTGATAGAAGCATCGTTGTATTACCTTGTGACATGTTTATGTACTCGTAGCGGCACCAATAGTCTGTCCTTGTCATGTATACAATACATTGAGATGATAACCTCCACCATGATCCAGCCCGTCGTAATACTAGCAAATAGATACGTTGCACCATATGGCACGTGCTCCTCGATCGTACAAGTACATACACTCACAGTCTGTAGACCTCGTCCTCCCCCCCCCCCCCCCCCCCCCCCCCCCCCTCTCCACCCTCTCTGAGCCCCTTGGATATTGCGACCCCCTGCATCTGACCTACCCCAGCATCAGCTCCCCAACCACAGCCCGCCACTCTCGTCTACCTCTCCGTCTTCTCTTATTCTTCTTTCTTGCTGCCAGCATCTTTGCAGCCTTCTTCATCGTCGTCTCCTCTTCTTCTCGTTCTGCTTCTTCGTCCTCGTCCTCGTCCTCTCTGTCGTCTCGTCCTCTCTCTCGTGTGTCTCTGCGCCTCTTGCCCAACACCCTCTTCTTCCATCCACCCCCTGCGTGGAAATTGATAATCTCCCGCACCCTGTCCGTGAGCGCCTTATCTGTCTTGACGGCCACGGCTCTTTCCGCGCTCGAACCCAACCTCAGGGTACGTTGCACAATATGTGATACTGCGTCAACCCGTCTCAACTGTCTCTTACGCATGAGACATGCTCCTTCTCCTCTGCCTCTATCATCGGCGTGCTCTTGCTCCCCGCCATCACCACTCAGTCGCCTTTTCAGAGGCGATGATGCTCGACCTGGTGCCATCTGCTCTGCAGAGACCTTGCCTTCCGCTTCCGTATTGCTGACCGACAGGCACGCGCTCCCCGCTGGTGACGATGCCGGCGTCATCAGCCCTGTGGTCGTGCCACTGTTGGCTTTCCTGTCCTTCTCATCCGGTATGACGGTAGATTCGTGCCTGTGCTCCTCCTCCGTGTCCGACTCGTCATCGCTCGTGCACACGCTCGACTCGTCTGTACACCCCTGCCCGTAGGCCACCAACGCCTCCAGCGGCGTCAAGGGTTTGACCGTCGGCTTCGGCTGCGTCGTCAGGTCCCGCCGTATCTCAAGACATTCGTCGTACAGGTCGCCCATCATCTTCCTCCACATGCTCAAGAGACATTCCGACGAGCCCGCCAGCAGTCGCGAGTACTCGCGTGCTAGCTCGGAGAAGAGCATGTCCTTCTGTACGCTCGTCCGGAGACCTCGGTATTCCAGCTCCGCCTCCACGGCCTTGGCGCCGGGGCTTGCTGCGAGGTGCACGTGCCGGATCTGTTCGGATGGCTCGGTGCCATCTTCTATGCGCTTCTTGAGTCGGTCGATTGTCGGTTTCATCGCCTTGGACATTATGTATGATGGGGGGGGGTCGTGGACTCGCTTCAAGGCCTCGGCGCGTGCCACCTCGATTGACCGAGCTGGTGCCGGGCTCTTGTGGATGGGGGACGTCGCCTTGTCGTAGAAGGGATGCTGCACAGTCTTATCAGAGCCTCTGGGACCTCGGAGCACCGGGCTCGACTCGAGACGGCCCATAATCTCAGGCTTGATTTGGGTGCTTGCATGGCTGCCGTTGCCGTCCGTCGTGGATCCGGCGTAGTGTACAGGCAGATCTGGCTGCGCATCCGATTCGGCATCGTCAGATACCTCGGACTCCTTGAAGCGCATGGTAGACGGCTTTAGAATGCCTTTCAGGCCAACGATTGTGTCCCTATGATGTGGTATGTACCGGCCCGTACGGCCCGTGGGATCGAATTCGGGAAACTTGACAGAGTGTCCGTAGGCCGAGTGTAGGATATAGGGCTGCTTTCGTGGCAACGGTGCTCCAGGTCGGAACGCATCACAGCCAACGCACGGGAACTCTTCGTTCACCCCCAGGGGGGCACCAAGTTGGGGCAGGGATTCGACGTCGTCTCCTTGCCCACTCTCAGCCGATGACCAGCCAGAGTCAGAACACTCGTGTCCAGAATCATACGTTACGTCATCTTGCTCATCTTGCTCGTCGAGAGAGGCTTGGGTAATTTTCCCGTCAGCCGACATGTCGAGATTCACATCAGCTTCCATCTTGACCAGGAGCCTGCGTCTCGGCGTGCTCTTGATTCGCAGACGTCGAACTCCGATGGTACGTGCTAGTGTCGCATCAGTCTCTTGCTGTTTCTTGACGGCCTGTGTGCCACGGTTTTCTTTCTCTTCCTCGATGTCTTTCTCGTGAGGTCTGTAGTTGGAAGATACATCTTGTGTCTCGGATGGTGTAACCTCGTCTAAAACGGTCTTTGGTCGAGTTGGAAAACATTCCTTCCCCGGGGCAAGAGCTTGAGCTCGTGGTACTGGCTGATGGTTGCTTAGATGGTAGGGGGGTTTGATGTATCGTTCCAATGTGTTCTGGGGATGGCATATCTTCTTGACGCAACACATTTTGGGGCTGATCGTGTCGAAGGATGATAACAGGCTCTGCGAGCGTTTTGCAGCCGTTGTGCTGTGCCCCAGACCCTGGAAGATGCTAGCTCTGACCAGGGCATCTGCCTGCGTCGTCGTTTCGGCCGAGTGTATCTGGGAAGATGGAGGGGGAGTCTGACATGCGTCCGTCGGTTTCGGACCAGCCAAGGGGGTTTCGACATTCTCCTCCGGTGGTTCTTGTATGGAGCCGCTCTTCTCCTCGGAAGCAGTTTCGATAATCTCCCGAGCCTCCTCACTCCGCTGACTGGGTTTTGAGGCACGCTTGCCAATATAACCAGCAAGCGGCGACGTTTGGTCCGTCACCATGTTCACTGGCGAGGTAAAAACTATGGAAATTGGCGAGATGGACAAGCGCTGATGCCTAGGCGCCCTGGAGATCATGGCTGGGTGACGAACTGGTGTCGAGGGTATACTCTTCTGCGATAGATCGCAGTCATATTCTCTCGCGGGTGACTGCAGTGATCTATTCTCGATGACACTTAGCGGGGAAGCTGTCGGTAGTGACAGTGACCGTCCCGATGACACGGAAAAGAATTCGTCATCTGATGATCCGGGGAAAGAAGCGTAGTTGGATGGTGATGGGGATGAAAGGACGGCGGTGTGCCGCCTCTGGAGGGCTTCGTTTATGCCGGCTTGGTGCGTCATTGTTGGTAGATTTGATGGTTGTTGTCAAGAATAGTGTGAAATATGGGTATATTACAGGAAGATGAATGAACGGAAGGCGTCAAGAGAAGGTTCAAGAACGAAGGAAAAAAGATGCGCAGTGAATGAATGTGAGACGGAAGTAGAGAGAGAGAGATAGGGGGAGGGATCAGCTCCAAGGCGAGGTGTGCATAGTTTGAGGTCCTGCAACGCCCTCTGGGCTTGAGAACTATTAGATATAATTCAATTCAGTTCACTTCGCCCATATATGCCATTCTTCTCTAGCTCTGGACATGTTCACCGTGATGTGGAGAGTTCACCGATGAATGACAAAAATGAACAGATGGGGATTGCAACTTAGCGCCGTTGCCAGGAGTGACGAGAAAGAAGAAAGGAAGGTCTGATTCTGATTCTGGGGAAAGCGACGAGCAGACAAGCAATGAAAGCACGAGGCCGTCTGCACTATCGTCTTTTCCCTTTTGTTGATTATCTAAATAATGACTTTGCCAATGGCTTTGTAAGATTCTAATGCCACCTCCTGAATCGCCTTTTGCCCAGTATATCAAGGAAGAGATGGAGAGGAAATTCTATCAACTAGATAGAACATGGGAACAAGAACGAGAACGGGTACAGCCTTGTCATCACGAAAACTTACCCTAAAGGATCTAACGGTAACATACTATGAGAAATTCCCGTTATTATAAATAGCTAGAAGATAGGTCGAATGACGGGATCAATAAATGTTAAAGAGTTTGTTTGATAATAAGAAAGAGTCTCGATTTCTATAAATGAGAGGTTGCGGGACTACAGCTATTTAAGTATCATAGAAGATTCTACGTTAGTCTTGTCCACTTTGATAGTGATCATGTGACTTCTATTATTCCTCCTAATCTCATACATACCCTAAGGTTAACCACAATCATCTCTTTTTGTTTGCAAGCACTGTCAAAGGTAAGTTTTCGTGATAACAAGGTTATACCCGTTCTCTTTCTTGTCCCATGTTCTATATAGCTGATAGAATTTCCTCTCCATCTCTTTGTTTCAGTATCTAGGTACGGATAGAGTTCATTTATAAATTACTATAAATATGTTATTATTTTTCAAGTACATTCTCCACTTAATCCAACCTTCAGATCTTAGACTTGGAGGCCGTACTTAACTCTATCCATGAGCTTTAGGCGGAAATTTCTTTCTTTTAGTTACTCATGTCACCATTCTTACTTGAATGCACTAGTTATAATTTTGTTTTTTAAAAAAAAAGAAAGTCATAAGTTCATTCAACGTTCCTTCCTGGACATACTGGGCAAAAGGCGATTCAATGGTTATTGGGGTCTGGGGTCTTGAGGCCTGAGCCTCAGGCTTCCTAGCAAACCTCTGAAACTCATATATATATATAGCCTCATCCCTAGGTAGATAGAAATAAGTAAGATCAATACAACAGCCACAGCCCTTCCTTTGAAGGGGCTAAAGCACCTTGTATGTCCACCAAATATCTACGCGCGCGTGAGGACGTATCGACACTTCTACATCAATAATGGAAAGGACGGATAAAACAAATATAAGAAAGGAAAATGAAAATGTACGCATCGGAATATCAAAGGCACTTAGATAGAGAATGATGACTTGAGTGATGATGGAGTAACTAATACCAAGGGCTATTATTACATGTGTCATCCGTTATAAGTCACGCTTCAACGCTCTCAGCATCTATTACCAGGACATAGCAACGAAGCCACCCAGGGTTATTTCCAAACAAGAGCACACTCACAAGCTGTATCCCCATTTCAATCTCACTGTACATGACATGCATGCCCCATCCCCCCTGCTTTCTTACTACTGATATGTACAAATATCTAGCCTAGAAACTTCCCTCGTAGCTTATTGATAGGTGGCACCATCACACAACACCACCACCTTCCCCCATGTATATGTATTCCTGAAAAGAAAAACGGTTGAGAGGAACTTTGGTTCGCTCTGTACCATGTCTTCCGTCAACCCAGTAACGACTATGGAGCCTGAGCTGGGCGAGCCACCAAGCTCACTGATCACGGTCTTCCCCCCAGTGGCCCATACACTCTCGTATGGGATGCTCGAAGAAAGTGCTGACTGGGGAGATGAGCGACGGCCTTTTAGGTCTGGTGGTAGTTGCATATACCGGCATCTCCAGCTCAGGGATCCAGGTGCCGACCCTGTCGCACAGGTGATCCTCGGAGTGGGGACATACGCAGTCCGTGGGAAACCCAAGAAGATGACGGCGACGATGACTACAATGACGACGACGACTACGACGACGACGACGACGATGATGTAGATACGGATATGGACGATGCCGGTACAGATGATGACGACATAGACGATACAGATAACACCTGACAGACGCCTACGTCTGAAGGAGGTGACGACCTGAAGGATTCATGGGGGCACACCGAGTTTGAAGCTCATCTCGATGCCCTTGTTCAGCAGTCAAGTCAACAGTGACCGGGATTCTTGCGAATGGCTGTGGAGGAGCGGTGACTCCAAGCCATCATCACGTCGTCTGCTCTGGTTTGGCACCGAGTGTGTTGACAAGGGGGGAGAATACGACCCAACAGTGGTCCTTGTATTATATAGTCTTTTGGCCCCGCCATCTACGCTACTCATGCCTGGAATTACCCCAGCCCACATCTAAGCTGTTCTTGACATTTTGGTTCCCCTTTTTTATGTATTTATTTATTTATTTATTCGTTCCTGCAACTCAACCTGCCCCCTTTACATGCGCTCTCGCTGGCGCGGTGCCGCGCGAATAATGTCGTCGACTCTGAGAAGGAGCTGTGATACAACATGTCAGCTGATTGGGGCCTCTGTAGCGTGTAGGGGAAGGGGACGACGTCAGATACGAGGGGAAAGACAGGGGACGAATCCTACCTCAGCTGCCTCACTTGCCGAGGAGACAACAGCTCTCTTGAGCTTGTAGCTTTCGATGACACCCACGTCGCGCATGTCGGTGATGCCACCGCCGGGCGTCATCAGGTCGAGGCCGTAGGTGGTGAGACCGTCGTAGATGGCCTTCCTTAGACGGGCGACGAGGTCGCCAGAATCGAGACCGGCATTGTCGGCCAGGATGGTGGGGAGCTGGCGGAGGGCGGTGGCGAAGCTGGACACGGCTAGCTGGCGCTTGCCCTCAACCCTGGTGGCGGCACCCTCGACGGCCTTGGCCATGACCATCTCGGAGCAGCCGCCGCCCAGCGTCGTCCTGGGCTCGCGGACCGTCTGGGAGAGGACGGCCAGGGCGTCGTGCAAGCTGCGCTCGGCCTCGTCCAGGAGCTGGTCTGTGGCGCCGCGGAGGACGATGGTGCAGGCCTCGCCGGCGGCGACGCCGGAAAATTTGATGAGGGTGTCCTCGCCGATAATCACCTCCTCAATTGTCTCGCACTGTCCCAGCTTGACCTGCTCCGGGTGGTCGAAAGTCGACGTGATCTCGCCGCCGGTGACGAGAGCCAGGCGCTCGATGCCGTCAAAGTCGGCGTGCTCGATGGACATGATGCCGGCGTCGGTGAAGAGCTGCTCGGGCCAGTTGTAGATGAGCTGGCGGTTGATGAAGCAGTTGATGCCGTGAGCTTTAATCTTCTCCACCTTGGCCTTCATCTTCTCCTTCTCGGCCTTCTCAAGCTCGGCCAGCTTGTTGGTGGATCCAACCTTGACGCGGGCGCCGAAGATCTTGACCTTGTCCGTGTCCATGGACGTGTTGGCGACAAGGATCTTGGCCTTTTCAAGCCTCTTGGGTTGGTTGACGCCAATCTTCTTGTCGAGGATGAAGCCCTCGTCGAGGTACGAGTCGCTGAGCTTGCCACCGGCCTTCTTGATGATCTGGATGTGGCTCAGGTCAGACGACGACTTCAGACGAAGGACGGCGTCGCAAGCAAGCTGTGCAAAGTGTTCGCGGTCCTGAGACAGGACCTTGGAGCTGAGGGTGGTGCGGGCAATGGAGAGGAGGTCATTGCGGAAGGCGTCGGGGTCCTTGCTGTGGTCCACGGCCACATCCTCTAGAGCCTCCAATGCGGCCTTGCTGGCAATCCTGTATCCCTCTATGATGGTCTGCGGGTGCACCTTCTTCTCCACGAGCTTCTCGGCCTCTCGCAGCAGCTCGGCGGCCAGCACAGCCACCGATGTGGTTCCGTCACCGACTTCATCGTCCTGGACCTTGGAAATGTTGACGAGTACCTTGGCAGCGGCGTTGTCGAGAGCGATAGACTTGAGGATCGTAGCACCGTCGTTGGTCACCATCATCTCGGAGGTAGACCTGCAAACCCCTGAGTTAGCAACCCATATATCATAACACATACCGCCTCCTGCTTCCCCCTTTGCCCCGCCACCGACAAACGACAGGGCGAGAGCTCCTTCAAACTTACGCCGACTGCAGGATCTTGTCCATTCCCTTGGGACCCAACGTGCTCTTCACCAGGTCTCCAACGGCGATGGCGCCGACAAAGGCGGCCAGACGCGCATTCTCGCCCTTTTCTTCGGTGGTACCCTCCTCGAAGATCTGGGTAGGTTGGAACGACTGAGGAGGGGTAGATGAAGTCAGTTTCGACGGCCAGCAACGTTTCCAGCAAAAGGTGATGACGGTTATTGGAAAAAGACGAATAGTGAGTGAATTCAGGAACATACCATTGTGCTTGCTCTCAGTGCCTAATAGTATAGAAGGCTCCGGAGATTTGTGTGTTGACAGCAAGAGGTGTCGTTGTTGGTATATGCAGAAATACAGCCTTTTTTTCTGGAGCTCTGCCTCTGTCTCTCCTTCATCACAGCACAGGGGCCCCTCCCTCTGAATTCGCGCCCGCCGTCTAGCAGGTGCCTAACAAAAAGGGAGAGACCCCTCCCCACCATGGCCTGAAAGCCTGCACGTGACTTGCCCCGCGAAAAGGTGTTGTGTCGGTCAAGGAATTTAGCTTTTCCGTCGCACACTTTAGAATCGCCCGCCAGCACCAAATTTGTGTCTGGGCGAAAGAGTATCGTCGAAGTCTTCCCCCCACCTTTGGAGAGAGAGGACCCCTCGCACGATTTGCGCGTCTAGGGAGAAAGAAAAAAAATTCGAACCTCCTCTACCCACGTCCCCTGCGAACCGCCATCCTTAAATCCGACGACACCGCAACGGGTCACACTTTTCTTTTGATACGGTCGGCGAACACATTTCTTCTTGCATCCGCAGCGTTCGACACAAGCGGGGCATTTTTCTTTCTCGCCGCCGCCGCCCCCTTCCCTTGTCCACACACATTAAACCACAATCATGGCACCCTCTTTCGACCACCTCCGCGAGGCGGATCTTGACGATGACGAGTTTAACGAGGATGAGATTGACACCTCGGATCTGCGAGAGCGTTTCGAGGTCCAGCTAGAGCAGGGTTACGACACATTTGTTGTCGTTGATGGCCTTCCCAAGGTCAACGAAGAACAGAAGCCTAAGCTGGTCAAGTTCCTTCTGAGGAAGCTCGTTTCGGTGGGAAAGACTAGCGAGGAACAGGTCTATATGCCCATGGGAGATGATGGAAAGTCACTTCAGTAAGATATTTTGTCCTTCTTTTCTATCTCTTATTGAGTCTGTGACAGACAGGCTGCTGCCCACCTAATGGGAAATCCTGACAACTCTCGCACAGGTTCGCCTTTGTCGAATACTCGTCGCCTGCCGAGGCCGCCGCCGCCACCCGCCAGCTCGACTTGGTTCCCCTTGACAAGAAGCACACTCTGCGTGTCAACAAGCTGACGGATATCGAGCGCTACGGAAGGGAAGGCCGCATCGACGAGACGTACCAGCCCCCCCATATCGACGAGTTCACCCAGAAGGAGCATCTACGATGGTGGCTCAAGGACCCTGCCGGCCGCGGTCGCGACCAGTTCGTCATGTACCGCGGCGAGAGTGTCGGTGTCTTCTGGAACAACGAGAAGGACCAGCCCGAGAACGTCGTCGAGCGCCAGCACTGGACCGAAACCTTTGTCCAGTGGTCGCCGCTGGGAACCTACCTGACGTCGATCCATGCTCAGGGTGTCCAGCTCTGGGCTGGCCCCTCTTGGTCCCGCCAGGCCCGTTTTGCCCACCCCTACGTCAACCTTGTGGCCTTCTCCCCCAACGAGAAGTACCTTGTTACGTGGTCGAACCGTCCCATCTCCATCCCCGATGAGGGCCACCCCGCTCTGTCCGTCGACGACGATGGCAAGAACTATGTCATCTGGGACATTGCCACGGGAACGCCTCTCCGCTCGTTTGCCAACCTTGACATGCCCAAGGGTGAGGAGGGTGCTCCCCCTCCTAAGCTGCAGTGGCCTGCCTTCAAGTGGTCGTCGGACGACAAGTACGTCGCTCGTCTGACCCAGGGACAGTCCATCTCCATTTACGAGCTCCCCCGCATGAACCTCCTTGACAAGACGTCTGTCAAGATTGACGGTGTCATGGACTTTGACTGGGCACCCGCCACCCCCAAGCGCGACAATATCAAGACGTACGAGCAGCTGTTGTGCTTCTGGACGCCC
Source organism: Geosmithia morbida (assembly GCF_012550715.1). NCBI lineage: Eukaryota > Fungi > Ascomycota > Sordariomycetes > Hypocreales > Bionectriaceae > Geosmithia > Geosmithia morbida. The sequence continues at coordinate 2,478,100 of NW_023336187.1, forward strand.
GAGATTGGCAGCAACCCTGCCAAGGTCGGATTGATGAGCGTGCCATCCAAGGAGATCGTGCGTACGCTGAACCTCTTCAACGTCAGTGACGTCAAGCTTCACTGGCAGTCGGAGTCGACGTACCTGTGCGTCAAGGTGGACCGTCACTCCAAGTCGAAGAAGTCACAGGCCACGACGCTGGAGATCTTCCGCGTCAAGGAGAAGGGCGTTCCGGTCGAGGTTGTCGACACGATTAAGGATACCGTGATCAACTTTGCCTGGGAGCCGAAGGGAGACCGCTTCGCCATCATCACGACGACGGAGCCCGTCGGCGCCACGGCCGTGGCGCCCAAGACGGCCGTTGCCTTTTTCTGCCCCGAGAAGACCAAGGGCCCCATTGCCGGCAACTTCAAGCACCTCCGCACGCTGGACAAGAAGAACAGCAACGCTATTTACTGGTCGCCTAGGGGACGCTTTGTCGTGATTGCGACGGTGCACAACCAGCAGAGCTCGGATCTCGACTTCTTCGACCTCGACTTTGAGGGTGAGAAGCCCGAGTCGGAAAAGGACCTGACCGCCAACCTGCAGCTGATGAACATTGCGGACCATTACGGCGTGACGGATGTTGAGTGGGACCCGTCTGGCCGCTTTGTCGCGACGTGGGCGTCGGTGTGGAAGCACACGGTAAGACACGCATACCCTCACTATATCTGATGGAGACAGGGAGAGAAAGAGAGGCTGACAGTATGATAGATGGAAAACGGATACCACATCTACGACTTCAAGGGAGAGCCCCTTAGGGAGGAGCCCGTCGACAAGTTCAAGCAGTTTTCGTGGCGTCCCCGGCCGCCGACGCTTCTGACCAAGGAGGAGCAGAAGCAGATCCGCAAGAATCTGCGCGAGTACAGCCGGCAGTTTGAGCAGGAGGACAACGACCGCGGCGCATCGGCCGACCTTGCCGTGGTTGAGGCCCGCAGGCACATTCTCAACGAGTGGTACTCGTGGCGCGAGAGCGTCGAGTCGGAGGTGGCCGAGGAGAGGGCGGCCCTGGGTCTCCCTGCCGACCCGCACACTCATCTCCTCGAGGCCAAGACTCTCCAGGTTGGCGATGTCGGCCAGGACCGTGAGGTTGAGGAGATTGTCGAAGAGGTGCTCGAGGAGACGGAGGAGGTGATTACTGCTTGAGAAAGAAGGAGAAAAAGTAACTACGGTGAAATAAAAACAGACGAATGATAATAGAAAAAAAATGAGAAAAGAATTACAGGCAGATGCATTTTCGAAGGGGGCTTGGTCCTGTTTGCTTTCCCCTCTCTGTTTTTTTTTCCAGTGTTTCTTTTGTGTATGGTTTACAGACTTCCTTACTAACAAAAATCCTGGCGGGCGAGGAGGTTTATAGCTAATGAAATTTATGGTGAAATGGTCTATCTTGTGGGCTGGTGGTTTGAGTGACGGGTCATGTGGTGACCGAGTAGTATTATCGAGTTATCGAGCACGAATACGGAGCAGTAGTAACATTACAGATACTGCTACAGCTTACTGTAGGGAGTAGTAGCATCATGACGACTACAAGCAATAATACAAGCGATAATACTGCTGGTACCCGTACTTTGTAATACAGTATTATTTTCCTGATTGTACGACGTTCAACTTTGGAGTGTTCGTACATGTGATTACTGGCAATGAATGCTATGGAGGCCTCAAGTTAGATTATGGCCACCCCCTGCCGATAAGTTATAACCTGTAACGAGCCCCTGGACGGAGACTGATGCCGGTGGATCCATGGAGCTGGGGGTTTGGTCGTTTCGCGGTTATTATTAATAGTAACGATGGCCGACCATGCCTACAGTCTGACAGTGGGCAGTGGGCGGTGGGCACTGGACGCTGGACAGTATACATATACAACAAGTGCGTACTCGTCAGAGGCTGCTTCTGCCCAGCTGTCAGTCGATGGTCTTAAGAGTACGAGTACAACGAGAGACATGTGAGCCATGTACGAACTCCTGCCGTATTACGCTAGACCGGACGGGCTGTAATATTCGTAGTGAGATGTGAATGTTATAAACTCATAACTAGATTCTGCAGTTGCTAGGATTACTCCACACAGTACAGGTCAGTCAGTGCTACTACACTACAAGTACCACTACGGATATATTACTAGCAGTATTGTCAGTGGGTGACACGCAAGAGAGGGGTGCACACTGTCTCAAGCCCTATACTCATACGCACCAAAAGGAAAAGGAAAAGGGATAAAATAGGAAAGCAAGACTTCCAGACTATATGTATCCGTACTCCGTACTCTGTAGTAGTAGTATAGTAGTAGTGGTAGTAGTAGTAGTAGTAGTTGTTGTTGTTGTTTAATATATATATATATATATATATTGGAAAGGAGAAAGAAGCTATCTACCTGTATAAGCTATTATATACCGGAAATAAGGGGCTATCTGGTGACCGTTGTGTGAAAGTCACGTGGCTCTCGGAAATGCCTCATCTCGGAAGCACAACCCCTTAGTGGTAGCAAAAAAACTAAAAAGGCGTGCTGAGTAACATCATGAGACCGAGCCCGAGGCCACGCAATACTGGGCAAAGCATGAGAAATGCCGTCTCAGCTGCTATATGTGTACTCGTATGATTGTGTGTTGTGGTAGTGACGAGATAGGAAATAACCTGATCATCAATCACCCCTCGTCTTGCCTTCTTTCTCCTTCTTACTACATGTAGTAATAGTAAATCGATAATACGGGCGGACCAACTGCGCCGTCCTGGTAGACAGTGGGAGGGTGCTGTCGAGGTCTTGGTCTCCCTCTCGCCCCGCCACAATGAGTACGAGTACTTACGTACATGTGTGAGTACATATTCTCCTACCTATAGCTCTGTTAATTGTGGCTGCCCTGGGGATAAATTCCGTACAGATACTCCCAAGTTCCAAGACATCCGGGTCTCTTGGTCTGGGATTTAGGGAAACTAGGAAATCTCATCCGGACCCCAAGAGGGAGGGGGAGAGGACTCAGAGGGAGGCTCCACTTCCCAGCCGTGCCACCCAACCATTCAATCTTGGCTTGGGACAATCCATGGGCCTCGATGCACTTCTCTCTCTGCCCATGTTACCAGTCACCGTACCCGTACTGCGTATCCCTACTCTCTGCTCTGTACGGAGTACAGGTACTCGAACTGGTATTGCTCCGTACTGTCCGTGGTATTATTACTGGAGTATTATGGCCCTGTACCGTATTACGATTCTTTATTATTACCTGCCTGTACTCGCTCGTTCTCGTCACTTCCTTTGTGCTCTCAACTCTCCAACTCTCCAACTACTCCTTCGTCCCCATATCCCCATCGCCGCTGTCCTCGTTACCACCCTCCGCAAAGGCCTCGGTCTCTCATACCCTCTCGACTTTCCCGCCGTATATACGACTCCGCCCCCTCTCGACCTCTCTGCATCTGCCAGGTGGCTTGGGACGGTCTGGAACGCTAAAACGTGATAAATAATACATAACCTCACCACCACCCACACTGCCACCGCAACTTCCTTACCCCTCTGCAAATACTCGACCTCTGTTCTGGACGACCGACCGATCGATACCTTTCTCCTTTGGCTCAGAAACCTGTCCATACACATACAACCTACACACCTGCTGCACATACGAGCATTAAATTTCCTCAACCCGACAAACCTCCGAGTTTAAAATTCCCCGTCCTTTCCTGGCCCTCATGCCATGGCCTCGTGATTAAGCGCTTGAGCGCCCGACATGCTACAACGACCTCAGGGTCGAGGAACCGGTCGTGGTGGACGTGGTGGACGTGGTCAGGGGACTTCGAACCGCAAGAAGCTTGCTCTCGCCGTTGCCCTCCTTCTCATCCCTTGGGCCCAGGTCGCTTCCGCCGATTCTGGTTCTGTCCGCCAGCAGCCAGATTCCGTCCGTACCGCTGCCAACGAGCTTCACCACCACCATGCCGTCGACACCCCCCGCTACGATGATGCCTCCGTTCCTGCCATCGAGGTGGCTCCCGACAGCCCCGACGACGACGACCACGAAGGAAGGACGAGATGGCCTCCTTCCCACTATCCCAAGCAGCATCAGCAGCATGCTCCCCCTCAGGACCACCACCGAGGCCCTCACACTATAGACAAGAACCTTCTCAGTGACAACAGCCATCACCATACCACCACCAACATCAACCACAACAACAACAACAACAACAACAACATCAACAACATCAACATCAATAGAAAGACCATTCCTAACGATGCGAGCGCCCTCGCAACTTTGGCTCCGGCACAGCCCGTCAGAGCACCACATCCCCAGAAGCGCCAGTGGCCCAAGAGCGTCAGCACCTCGGGCCTCGCGTCCTCGCAAGTAGAGCGGAACCTGGAGGATTGGGAAGTAGAAGACTTTGTTCTTCTGGCGACCATCGATGGAGACCTGTACGCCAGCAACAGGCGGACCGGCAAGGAGCTGTGGCACCTCGAGGTCGATCAGCCAATGATCGAGACTCGTCACCACCGCGCGAACAGTTCCATCCTCGACGACGATTACGAGGCCATCGACCACTACATCTGGGCCGTCGAGCCCGTCCGCGACGGAGCCATCTACGTGTGGATCCCAGACTCCGGCATCGGGCTAGCTCGCACCGGCTTCACCATGAAGCGTATCGTGGAGGACCTGGCGCCCTTTGCCGACGAGGACCCCCCCGTCGTCTACACGGGTGACAAGAAGACGACCCTCATCACCCTCGACGCCGCCACTGGCCGCGTCCTCAAGTGGTTCGGCTCCGGCGGATCCCACATCAACCAGGAGGAGAGCTGCCTGCGACCCTCGGCCCTCTACAACATGGACGCCCCGACGGAGTGTAGCTCCACCGGCACCATCACCCTGGGTCGCACCGAGTACACCGTCGGCATCCAGCGCCGCGACGGCCGTCCCATCGCCACGCTCAAGTTTGCCGAGTGGGTCCCCAACAACTACGACAACGACCTCCAGCAGCAGTATCACACCACTCTCGACAGCCGCTACATCACGAGCCAGCACGACGGTAAGGTATACGCCTTTGACTACAACGAGGCCCGCAAGGCTTCCCCCAGGTTCAGGCAGACCTTTTCCGCGCCCGTGGCCCGCGTCTTCGACGTCTGCCGTCCCTGGGACGCTCCATCGGACAGTAACCCTGAGCTCGTACTCCTCCCCCAGCCTCCCATGCCCACCCATGACGAGGACGTCGCCCGTATGCGCAGCAACAGCATCTTCCTTAACTGCACCGCCTCGGGCAGCTGGTACGCCATGTCTGGCCGCTCCTACCCGCTCATCATCGACGCACCCACCGCCCAGGCCTGCCTCCCGGACTGGCCTGAGAGTGCCTACTCGCGAGAGTATGTCGGCTGGGGCTCCCTCCGCAAGTCTCTCGTGGGGACCCACCTGCTCGACTCGCCCATGCTTAATGGTGCCAGACGCCAGCGTACAGGCGTTCCGACTATAGACGACGGCACGGCTGGAGATGTGCAAGATGATCACCCTTACCTGCCCATCATCGCCCCGGAGGACGAGTTGGGCGGCATCGTCGAAAAGGTCAAATCCCTACCCCAGTCGGCGGCAAACAGCATCCTTGACTTTATCAGCAACCCCACTCTCATCATCGTCTTCATCGTCATGCTTGTCGTCAACGAGAACAAGCTTCGTCGATCCTACCAGCGGTTCAGGGCAAAGGATTTCATGGAAAAGTTCCTCATCCACCCGCTCAAGGACGAGGCCCCTCCCAAGAAGTCCGACGAGTTGGACGACAAGGGCAACACCACACCCGGGTACACGGCCGGGCACAATGATGAGGCCAAGGCCAAGAAGAAGGAGACTGCTCTAGATGACCTTGAAGAGCGGGGTCAAGAGAAGGAGCAAGTGGTGTTGCCGCCAAAGACTGCACCACCCCAGCCGGAAACAGACAGGGAGACTTCCGTCGATGTCGACCCCAACGCCATCTCGCCCGAGAAGAAGAAGAAGGCCCATCGCGGCCGTCGGGGCGGCGTCAAGCACCGCAAGGGCGGCAAGATGCGCGACCCAAACTCCACCTCGCAGGGTGACGAGACCACAGCCAAGCCCGTCGACGATGCCGTCACCAACGTGATGCGGTACGGCGGGGAGCCGACGACCAAGCGGCCTGGCATGGAGCCCAACATCATGACGGTGCAGCCGAGTGACATGCAGGCTGTTGGCGGGCCCATCGTCCGCATGGGCAATATCGAGGTCGACACTGATGTGCAGCTCGGCAGCGGGAGTAACGGTACCCTCGTGTTTGCCGGAAAATTTGACGGGCGTGAGGTGGCGGTCAAGCGGATGCTGATCCACTTCTACGACATTGCTTCGCAGGAGACCAAGTTGCTTCGCGAGAGTGACGACCATCCCAATGGTAGGCTCTCGTTTTACCTTTACATACCGTGTATAGGCTTACGTGCTAACGAACACCCCTCCCGGCAGTCATCCGATACTACTCCCAGCAAGCCCAGGACGGCTTCCTGTACATTGCCCTGGAGCGGTGCGCCGCATCGCTAGCCGAGGTGATAGAGAAGCCGCATGCCTTCCGGGAGCTAGCCAATGCCGGGCGGACCGAAGTGCCGTCCGTGCTGTACCAGATCGCCAACGGCATCAACCACCTGCACTCGCTTCGCATCGTGCATCGTGATCTGAAGCCGCAAAACATCCTGGTCAACCTGGACAAGAACAACAAGCCGCGGATGCTCGTGTCCGACTTTGGACTGTGCAAGAAGCTCGAGGATACGCAGTCATCGTTTGGCGCCACGACAGGTCGTGCGGCGGGCACGTCTGGGTGGCGTGCACCCGAACTACTGGTGGACGATGACGCGGAGTCCTCGGGCGCAGCGCTCCTAGGCGTAGGACTGGACACGGACACGACCAACAGCGGGTCTGGCACGGTGCTGGTCAACGACGGCAGCAGCAACCGTCGCGCCACGCGCGCCATCGACATCTTCTCCCTCGGCCTAGTCTTCTTCTACGTGCTCACCAACGGCCTGCACCCCTTCGACTGTGGCGACCGGTACATGCGCGAAGTCAACATCCGCAACGGCAAGTACAGCCTCAAACCGCTCGACTCCCTGGGAGACTTCTCCTTCGAAGCCAAGGACCTGATCGCTTCGATGCTGCGGCGCAACCCGCGCGAGCGCCCTACGACGCGGGACATTATGTCTCACCCGTTCTTCTGGTCGGCCAAGAAGCGCCTCGCCTTCCTGTGCGACGTGTCGGACCACTTTGAAAAGGAGCAGCGAGACCCGCCCTCCGCCGCGCTGTGTTGCCTCGAGGACAAGTCTCGCAAGATCATCCCCGGCGGCGACTTCCTCAAAAGCCTGCCTCGGGAGTTTGTTGACTCCCTGGGCAAGCAGCGCAAGTACACTGGCAACCGCACGCTGGACCTCCTCCGCGCCCTGAGGAACAAGAGGAACCACTACGAGGACATGACGGACAGTCTCAAACGGACTGTGGGCGCCCTACCCGAGGGGTACCTCGCCTTTTGGACATTTAGGTTCCCAGAGCTACTGCTCGAGTGTTGGAATGTCGTCTGGGATGTCGGGTGGGATACGTCGGACAGGTTCAAGGAGTATTATAGTCCTGCTGGGTTGTAAGTGTGTGTACGCATGTCGGTCCGCAAGTGTGGTATCTTTATATGTTTCGGGGGGTCATCAATGCTGTCAGTTATATTTTGAAGGTTGAAAAAAAGGTTGAAAGGATTCACAAGAGATGTCAAAAGTCGGATGCTCTTTGCAGTCATTATACTAAAACATGCGCTTCTATTTCACCAACTCCGTACGTACTACATCTCATTTTGATTTGTTCTTTTTCTTGTTCGTTGTGGCCAACTTCCATTTTACATGCACCGGACATAAAATGTCGGCTAGGTAAGACGATTGAGAGAGCAAGGCAGGAAGAAGGTTTCACCCCCATGCCAGAAGAACCTTTTTTCCCTTCTTGCCCTTCTTCCCCTGACCCTGACCCTGATCGACGTCGTCACCGTCGACAGCAGGCGTAGACGTTCCACTAGCACTGGCACTCCCACCACCCCACTGGAAGCCCGTGTCGGAAGAGCGGCCCAGGTCCCTACGGACGCCGCGGCCGTTGCCGTAGCCGAAGATGGTGGTGGTGGGCTTGGGAGCAGCGGGCAACGAGGGGAAGGCATCTTGGCCTGTGGGACGTTTGGGGTGGGTCTGCTGCTGCTGCTGCTGCTGCTGCTGCTGCTGTGTCCAGGATGGACCTGATGCGGAAGGGGTGGTGGATGTCCTGGAGGATGAGGATGGCAGGGAGGGGAACGCGGCAGATGAGGAGGGTAGTCTGCCGGAGGAGGAGGAGCCGCCGGACGCGCGGGCCACCCAGTTCGAGTTCGAGTTTGATGACGAGGATGGGGCGGAGGGGGAAGGGGACGGGCCGGCCAGACGCGTGCTGTCCTTTAGCTTGAGGACGCGGTTCGAGTGTCGCTGAGACGGGGCGCCGGCCGGCTGGGCCGGGTTGGCCGCCCCGGCGCTGGCCCAGCCGGTCGACGTCGACGTCTCGCCGTGCATGCCGCTTAGGCCGGGGAGGCTGGGGTAGTCTTCGTTGATGGCGCGCCAGTCCTGCCAGGCTGAACGGAGACCGTCGGCCTTGGCCCGGTCTTCGAACAGGTCCGCCACCTCCTTGACCAGCGTGCCGAGGGAGCTGGACGTCGTGTCGGAGAAGAGCGTGAAGAACGAGTCGATCAACTGCGGCGCCGTCAAGCCGCCCTTCTTGTAAGACGATATGTAGCCGCGGAACGAGTTCAGCTTGGCCTGGTCGTTTCCTACCAGGTTGGACGCCCGCTCCACCACTGCCCCGTGCCGCACCAGTCGCGCGCGCTCCTCGGGCGTCATGCTGGATGGGTCGACGGCCGTCTGGGACGCCAGCAGGTCGGCACCGCCGGTGTCCTGGTTCGCCCGGGAGGCATTGTTCTGTCGGGAGGCGTTGCCGCCGCGAGAGCTCGTGGCCGCCGCCGGCGCCGGCGTGGCCGCCGAGGCCGTGAGCTGGCCGCCAAACGTGCGGTTGGACACCGACTGCGCAGAGTGGATTGCCAGCTGGCGCTGGAAGGCGATCTCGTCTCTTCGCAGCGTCTGGGGTGTCGAGACGGGTGCGATCTCGGCGTTGTGGTCCCTCCCGCGACCGCTTCCTTCCCTCCTACCACCCCTGCCGGAGCGGGCGTCGCCGCCGCCACCGCCGCCACGACGGACGGGCTGGAATGACTCGCGAATCTCGAAGCCCGACATGTTGACGAGGCGGGCCTCGCGGCCGGAGCCGCCTCCATTCTTGGAGCTGTGGTCTTCGAGGTTGTGGGCCTGGAGGTCGAGTTCGGACTCGAAGACGACAAACTTCTTCTCGAGGCAGGCTTCGTCGCGGCACAGGAAGTGATCGTTGCGGAAGTGGTCCTCGAGGGCTTGGTAGTTGCGGTAGTAGTGGGGCTGACGCGAGTCGCGGCGGTCGCACAGGAAGCAGCGCTCGTGCGCCATGCGGCAGTGCTCGTAGAGCTTGTCGTCGTCGTAAAAGTGCTTGGAGCAGAAGCCGCACTTGGGGTGGCCCTTGAAGCCCGTCTGATCCGCCGCGCCGGGCTTGTCGTCGCCGCTCTCCATGTGGCGGTCCAGCTCGCGGTTGCTGAACAGCTCGTGCTCGTGGGTGAAGACGCGCTTGTTGCGCGTGCACAGGTCGCACATGCGCTTCTTGTGGGCGGCCTGCACGTGCCGGTGCAGGTCCGGCCATCCCAGCCCGGCGAAGTCACAGACCGGGCTCGGGCAGTTGTACCGCAGCAGGAGCACGGTATCGCCCACGATGTCCTCCTTGGCGTACTTGATGCCAATGTTGGTGTCGGTCGTGCTGATGTCGCGGTCCGTGTATTCTTCGAAGCGCTTGTCGGGGTCTTGGGAGAAGATGACGTAAGGGGCGGCGGTCTTTGAGGCGATGAACGGTCAAATTGTCAGTAAGAGAGGAACAGGAAGAAGAAGGAGAGGGAGAGGGAGAGGGCCATCCCATACACGGCAGTGGGCACAGTTCTTGTCCTTGTACAGAGCTCTCATGCGCAGACCGCAGATGTGGCAGGTTGAGTGGTTACAGGGCGTTATGGAGTGGTACGTGACCGTGTTGGCGCAGATGAAGCAGACGTCATCGTCGTCGGGGACGTCCTGGTCGCCGGTGGCATTGGCCGGCCTGACGGACGCAGCTAGGTCCTGAGCAGCCGGGTTCTTGAGAGCGGATGTTGCCTCGGATCCGTTGCCGGCGGAAGCAGGACCGGCAGGATCAGCAGCAGCAGCAGCAGCAGAAGCGTTGTCCTTGTCTCTGCCGCCACCGCCTCTCCCCTTGGACCGGTTATTGTTTCCTCGTCCACCGCGGCCACCAGACTTGGCTCCTCCGCGAGACGACGAGTTGTTTCCAGATGAGCCGCCGCCTCTGCTGTTACCACGGGAGCTTTCGGAAGGAGCCATGACGCGGACAATGTGTATGTATGTATGTGTGTGTGTGTGTGTGTATGTGTGTGTGTGTGTGTGTGTGTGTGTTGTCTTGTCTTGCTTTGCTTTAAAGGAAATTGATGGGATGACGGTTGAGCATGACTTTTGCTTCCTTCTCTTTCTCTTCTTCTTTCCCCCTCCTTTCTAACAGATCTGAGCCATCCGACGTTGACTCGGGATATAGGACGGCGTACAGTGTATACTTGTGATGTGTTGTGTGCTGTGTGTGTGAGTGGGGGAGGGGCGGTTTTTTTTCTTCTTTTCTTTTTCGTTTCTTCTCCCAAGGGAACGTTGCCAACCGCTAAAAATGGTCTGGTCCTGAATTTCGCTGTACGAGGGAGTACATATAGAGATTATCGGCGGCGGAGGCAGCGGTGGCGGCGAATGACTCAGCATTTCCCTTGACTGCGTGTCTTGTGTGTACTCGTAAGGCTTTACAGGTACAGATTATTATTACTCGTATACTGCTGATACGGAGATACGCCTTACGGAGGGGGGCGGGCCGGACCAGGGGAATCAGGAGGGAGGTGGAAACATTGCGGAAATGAATGCAGAATGGCCTTGACTGTACACGACGAGTATACGAACCGTAAGCTTGTAACTTGTAATACGTGACCAAGGTTGTAATAGATGAAAGGAAATGGGCGAGTTAATTGTAGTCATATTGGTAGATTACTCTGTACTTGCTAGCATCCATACTTGCAGTGATACGGCCGAGTATTGACTACTCCAAACTTGTAGTATGATCCAAAGTGGTGGTGTATGGACGTATTTGCCCATAGAGGAGGGCCCTGCACAATATTATAATATCAAGAGACTTGTCGAATTCATCTCCCGCTCTACATGAATGGCCACTCTGTATTTCCCTTCATCCTTCTCTTTCCTCTTCTCTTCCTTCCCCATCTTTTTCCTCTCCCCATGCTCTACATATCGCATACATGCGTCAAATGTGGATGAAGGAACCGGTAAAGGGGAGAGAAGTCGTAAAGAATAAGACAATAAAAATAACCTACTAACAATGCAACATCCTTTACCCGTACCTTTCAATAGTCATTTCATGACAGTATGAGAAGAAGAAGAAGAAGAAGAAGAAGAAGAAGAAGAAGAAAAGACAGAGAGAAGAAACAGCACGTAGCAATATAATAATAAAAAAGAAGAAAGAACAATGGGTAGACGTGAGAAAGAACAACAAAAGAAAAAGAAGAGGAAAAGAAAAAGAAAGAAAAACGACAAGAGAGTTTTCCAAACACACTTGCCAGAAATGCTTGCCTGATTACGCCGTCGGCCATCCCAAGATACACGATACAAAAAAAAGAAAAACTCATCCGAAGCCCTGGTATCCCATAATACTCCCGAAAACTTCAATGTCAACTTTGTTGCATGTGTTTCCCTCCCCCCTCTTCTGTCTCTCTTCCTTTCTTTTCTTTAGTGGGTTCATCTTCATCGTAGACGTCGGTCCCAATGTCTTAGGGACACAACACGGCTGGATCGCTCCGTTCTCGAGATCCCAACTTTGGGTGTCTCAGTAACTCGTCTGGGTGATCACATCCATCCTGGACGCCGTATGTTATTGCAGAGGAGAGGGGGCTGATATAAAAAGTAACACGGGGAGGGGGGATGGTAGAATGAATCACTCTTCAATCGGATAGAGGTGGTGTCCGATATCCTTGTTCATCTTAAACATGTCGACCCGCGACTGCTTGAAAATGGCCTGCATCTTGTCGTCGCAGAGAATCTGGCGCTTGTCGCTGGGATCTTGGAGTCCGTTGGCCTTGATGTGTTGCCACAAGCTCTTGACGACGTGGGGGCGGGAGAGCTGCGAAGAAGTGAGCGCGTTAACCTCGGGTCTCCCTCGCTCACCGCTGTACCCTATTGATGGAGAAGCTGCTTCTCGGGTTGACATACCTGAGTCTCTCCGGTAATCTCCTGGAGAGCAGGGCTGAGTAGAAACGGCTTCTGGAAACCGCCCCCGGCCTTGCGCTTGGCGGGCACGGAATCCTCGCTACCATCGATTTCGTTGTCGTCGCCGGCACCGACCTGTTTCGCGCTCTTCTTGCGCGGGGCCTTCTTCTTGGTCACCTTCTTCTTGTCGTTGCCGCCGCGCGTGGACCTGCCGCGAGTCATTCTGTTCTCCTGCGCCTGGAGCTGGGCGGCCAGGCGCGCGTCGGCGTCCTCTACCGACGATGATCGCTTGGCCTTTTTCCGCGCGGGTTCGGGCGAGGCAGAAGGGTCAGTGGTTACAGCATCCGACGCGGCGGCACCATTGGTGACGGCGTGGTCATTCTCAGACGTCGGCTCGGGCTTGGCCTCGGAGATGTGGTCGAATCGCTCTTCGATGAGTTCCTTGATGGCGTTCTAGCGTGCCGGCAATGACGCGTCAGCCTTTCTGTATCCTTCTCCCGCCTTGTCTCCTCACACAGCGAGCGCCGTCACGAGAGAGAGCATGCGCGCGAGGGCGATAGAGGTGATACCTTTTGTTCGCTTAGGTCCTTTCCGCCGAGCGACGTCTCAAGGCCTTGGCGAATCTTCTTTCGGGATATCGTCTCGAGGTCGGCCGTAGCGAGGATGGCATCGATTATCGCCGTGTACCTTGTCCTCTCATCGGGAAGCACTATATCAAATTTTCTCCATATCAGCACATGGTAACATAAGTTCCCTTTTTTTTTTTTTTTTTTTGGGGGGGGGGGGGGGGGGAGAAAAAAAAAAAAAAAAAAAAAAAAAAAAAAAAAAAAAAAAAAAGGGGGGGGGGGGGGAGGGGGGGTCGCGCTTGTGTGCAGAGCAAGGTGAGAGAGAGAGGACGTGATCAAATCATTAAAGTCGCGATCGTTCAGTTCGGTACGTGTATACGTGTGCGCGCGTGTTACCGAAATGAGAGGAGTTGGAGGAAGAGAAGAGAGTGAGAGTATGCGTTTGGCGCCTGTGACGTTTGCGGGTTGACGGTTAAAGGTGGACCGGTAGAGGCGTGATGCTGCTGGATGAGATCGGCAGCAAGCACAAGCAGTAGTAACCCTGGGGG